>NW_027530975.1:189778-241541 GCF_008692635.1 Crocuta crocuta
CCCGATCCATTTGTAATATTCTAAATGAGAGATCAAAGTAGATGAACAGGATTTGAGACTGTTAGTCTTGTTTTGGTCTTTAATGATATATGTTTATCTACTATGTGTGTTATTACTAAATATATGTTACTATATGTAATATGAATGTATAGGCAAGTGTGCATATGTGCACACACACACACTGTATAATATACATAAAATGATATAAGTTAGAGCTCTATAAATTCTCCATAATTCCAGATCCCTGCTGAGTCTCTCAATAGGAGTTACTCTGCTAATCCATCCCAGGGGGAAGACCTGGGGAGGAGCTTCAGTGTGATAAATACTGTTTACTCTAAGCTACAATGATGGGTTTCTTTCTTCATGATTAGAGTATAATGCATATCCCCCACTGCTCAGTCTGTAGCTCCCAAATCAAGATGTTATTGGAATAAAAAGTGATTCTGTCTCAGGCCAGAAGGAAAATAGAATTCATACATATTCTTTCTTAGGTTCATGAAAGAGAAAAGGATTTCCTGATGTAACTGACTGTGGTTTGTCTTTAAAGCCTAGAACCAGTCTGCTGATAATTATTTCAAATAGTGCAGTAAAAGAAAAGGAACCAACATGTATTGAATGGCCATTATGTGCTCTGTGATTTTAACTCATTTGATTCTCCAAAGACTCTGTGAGGCTGGGTTGATTACCCCCAATTTCTAGATGGGGAACTGAGGCTTGAAGTCTTTGGTAAATAGCAACCCAGGTCCAGCTGGTCCCCCAAATCATGCTCTTTCCAGGACTTTGCCGTCTGCTGATACATTCGATTACGAATAAGGAGACCAGAAAAATTGCTCAAAGCTTTCCACATTTCAAGTGCTGGTCCTGCTGTCCACACCCAGGGAGATGAGCAGGCAGCTGCTGTGGGCAGTAATAACCATGTAAGCCAAATTTCGTGCTCAGACAGAAGTTCCGCCTCCCTCTGTCCTCTGGGGTGGGTATGCCCTACTCTTCACTATTTACTTTGGCTCTCTGACTTCTAACCTGCCTCCTACCTCCCACTAAAATTTTAACATTCGCTAGGTTTGCTTTGAAACTAGTAAAGCCATATTGGTGACAGTTATTTACTTCACTTATTTATTTCAACTTTAATCCAGTGTTTTGAATATCCAGTTATAATTTGAGGCATTTATAACCTCCTGAGAAAAGAGTCAGCAATTAAGATGTCAGCCTTGTCAGGATTCTTAAGCACTGTGCTGATAGGTACTTGGAAGTGACATGGATGGAACATATGCTAAAACCTTCTGGCATGTAAATATGTTGCTCTTTAACAGAAAGTTTCCAGGATTCGATAGGCAGCCTTCTGCAATGATTTAGGTATTCTGGGTTGGATTCAGCCTTTCTTAGTAAGAGTTTTTTCCTTTTTTTTATATTAGAAAGGGAGGAAGTGATGAAAAAGTGGGTGAGCTTGAGTGTCTGACTGGTGCAGTCTTAAATTTTAGTCCCATCTCTCACTGTTGGAGTGCCTCTAGGCAAGTCACTTTACTTCTTGGACTTCTGGTTATCCATCTGCAAAATAGACGTTGTACCTACCATTGCTTATAACACCCACTATAGTGCCTAGCATAGAGCATCACTGAGCAAATATTAGTTCTCTGCATTTTGACCCAGAAGGTAACGATTTTTACTTTATTATTCATTCATTCATTCATTCATTCATTGTTCTTGCCTTTAATAAATTCTTGTGGATGGAGGTATGGAGGAGAGACTGATTAAATAAGCCTTTCCTCACATAAAGGCTGTATTCCCTTAATAGTTCTATATCTGTTCTGCTTTAAATAAAGGTTTAAATTCTCTCATCTCCTTGATACCTTCTACATGAAATAAGACTTGTATACAGTATACAATAGCTAGATGGGTGTATTTTGTACAATTGCTATGTGCAAGGGTTCTGTGTTCTTCCTGCCAGATCTGGGGTGCGGTGAGTTTGAGAGTCACATTTTGCTAGACTTAGCTATTGACGGTTCTGACACATTTATCAGACATAGGTGATGCTTTCGAAATTGTGCAGGAAGCAGAAATGACAAATATGGTAGGTCAAGGCTTACAGCCATAGGAGAAAATCCTTTTTGGCTGGGGAGGGCTTGTGTACTGTTTTGCATTCCTCTGGTCTCTTCTGTGAATTCTGTGCTCCTGATAAAAACTTGCCTATCCTACCTGCCTTATTAAGTAAACTCAGTAGCTTCCACAAATAATTTTAAATGTGCCCAAAGGTTAACAGTTAATGAGTACAAGCCTAGCAAGGTTTCATCTTAATCAGCAGTAGATATTCTCCAGTACTTAAAATTAAAATCAACTACTGATCTTTCACTTTTAAGTCAACAGATGAATAATTTTATATGCAAGGCATACTTTTTAATGAAAATGTAAATATTTTTATTCACCAAATGACAGAAGACCTTTCCCTTTACAGAAATATGTTTTAGAAAAGATGATGTGTACTTTCTAAAGCATCTCAAGAGACCAGTTAATTTGATTAATCAAAAGCTTTGAAATTATTTTTAGCACTATACAGTTATCAGTGTTCAAAAAAAAATGTTCCTCAGTTTACAAATGTGTTTATTTTTGTCCTAATTCAATCATCAACAATCTAGGAAATGTATCACTTTTTAAAGTCAGGAAATAGAAGGAACTGAAGAATGACTACCTGTCATTTTTCATATTTTTTTGTAGTTGTCAATACTGCTGCTCATCAACAGCTAGCACCAAATTTTCTGTTGGTCTAAAGTCTAATGATACAGCTGCATTTTGATATTCCTAAGCACTTCTTTATAGACAGAAATAAACTAAAATATGCAACTCTATACTAATAATTTGGATTATAAAGGTACGATACCCTTATAACATGACTTGAGGAAGCAGGAAGTGTCACATAAAGTCAGAAAGAGTATTCAGAAGTTTCTATAGGTTTTCTGTTATTTTCTTTGACATTATTTGAGTTTTAGATCATCTTTATGAAGTGGGCAGAGAAGCTCTTAATATAGCTTTATAGACACAGAAATGGAGGCTCACTGACTTGACTTACACAAAGTCCTGTAGCTGACCTACTTGTGACTAGAGCCTGGCTCTAGTGGCCTCTGAATAAGGATGCTTAGGAAATCTGCTTTCTACCTTCTAAGTTTTGAACTCAGTGATTTAGTTTTGTGGAGAATAAGCTTGCTTATTTTGTTTTGGTGATCAGGTTCACTTCCTGTAGATTTTGGTGCCATTCTTTCTCTCCACTCCCAAATGGGAGTTGCCTACATAGAGCATATGTGGTGAGAAATTATTGTAGAGGTGTTCAAAGCATTAGAGAACTTCCTCCAGATCTTTGGTTCTAGACACATGAGAAGCATTAATTTATCTTCCTTTTTTTTTTTTTTAAATTCCAAATAAAGGTAACCTTGCAAAATAGACTGAGTAGTTAGCTCCTATTCCCACAGCTCTGACATGGAAATTTCTTTCAGGCTAGAACGGCTGCTTAGACTGTTGCTATGCAACCAGGAGAGGCGTTCATAAGCATTGTCACAAGCTAGCAATCAAAGGAGAGGCAGTATTTTCTTTTGATTATGTGTTTTATTTATTTGTTTATTTATATTTCTGTCAGCTCTTGTTTTGGGGAGTGTGTATTTACGTCCTTTGGGGAGTTTTTATTTGCAGAAATGCCTTTTTCAGAGAAACATTTTTTTGTTGAAGGCATTTTGATTTGATCTTGCTAGATAAAAAGGTGAGCCCCAACTCACAGGCAGTAGGTGTTGAAATTAGGCCTTGAACCAGATAAAATAGTTCTTAATAAATAAGAACACAATGGAGTCACATGAAGCTTTAGCCACCCTTTTACTAAGAAAATATCCAAGCTTCGTATTCTTCTACTTCTGGTCTTTATACATTGTGCACTTCTCTGACCTAAATCAGTGGCTTTGAGTCTGCAGTTCCTTCAGCTCTCTTGTCCCTGAAAGTCATGTCTGAATAGAAGACCATTTAAAACTTTATAATCAGGATTTATTCTGACCAGATTTTCTGGAGCCATCTTTTATGTGAATCCTTCTTGACCTTTACAGATTCTTGTCTTTCAAACACTAATGAACTGCCTTTTAAACAAATGTTTGGGTAAATGCTTATACCCAATGTTTGTATTTTCAATCACCTATTTTTTAATTACCCATTGATGTTTATTGAGTGAGGCTGAGGGATGTGCCTCAGAACTGTTCATAATACTCCTGCAGGTAGAGAAGAGATGGTAGGAAGACTAAAAGGATACAGTTCTGCCACAACCCAAAGGAGAAAAATATGGATGATAGAAACTGCATATCAGTGAGCTTCCTATTGAGGTCTGGCAACATTGCAGTCCGGGTTACTGAGCTAATCAGTTTGTGATGACTAAGAAGTGGTGACAGTTAGGAGCCAACTTGATTTCACTAGGAAAAACTCATGTAAAATTGAACCTGTTTTCTTCCTGATGATTTTACTATGCTGGTGATTCATGTAATTCTGTAGCCACTGGATATGGATTTTAGTAACATGTTTGATGAAATTTCTTCTGATAATCAACATTTCATTACTGCAGTCTCTTTTATGCTTTAAAATAACACTTAGCAATTTTTCCCCCTGCAAATGGCTCTCTGTGTAAATTATTTGAAGAAATGAGACAGAACATTAAAACTGATATAAATGTTTTTGAAATTCAGGAATATAACATTTGCATATAAACATTACTGTTTGCATACCCCTCCCCCTTCTAGTTGAGTCTACTTTGGAAAAGAGTTTTGTTTTTTAACTTTTACAGTCAATATGTAGTGTTTTATTGCATGAGGCCAAGCTCACATTTTAGAATACAGCTCATTCAGGATGAGCTTATCTTTATCCTGTGCCCTCCAAAGTGAGTGGGGTTACAGTTTGGGCCTTTGTCCCTGCTGGGGTTTTCCATATGAAGTGTCAATGTGTCAATGACTATTAGAAAAAAGCCTGATACCTCATCTTAGTTTCCATGTTCCCTGTGAGTTCTTTGTACAAGAGTGGAGAGTGAACTATTTTATGTCAAACCATAAAGCACTACAGAGGAATGCTGAATATTTTCCATTTCTTCAATCCACAAGCATTTACTGAGTAGTGCCCTTCATTGATTTGAAGACGAATGGGGCAGATGCATACTCTCACATGCTACATTCTCATACTGCCTTTTTTTAAGACTCTTTGTCAAACTGATGGACCCCTTCTCAGAAAGAAAATTTTAAATACATAAGACATGAGGAATTAATTACATTAAAGTAGTTATCAAAGATGAAAAATTATGATAAAGTAATGGATGAAAATAGATATATTTATTAATGCATTAGATAACAAGAACTAGCAGAGAGTTCAATATCAGTTGTATTTTTTTTAAGTTTATTTATTTATTTTTGAGAGAGAGAGTCTGATCAGGGGAGGGTCAGAGAGAGAATTGCAAGCAGGGTCAGCAGTGTCACCACAGAGCCTGATGCAGGGATCGAACTCATGAACTATGAGCTCATGACCTGAGCCAAAATTAAGAGTCAGATGCTTAACCAACTGAACCACCCAGGCATTTTTGTTATCATGATGCACTTAAGCAATATCATAAGATATCTGCCTAATTATAGAGTGATAGAAAAGTAATCATTATTTCTATTGGTGACAAAGTCACAGGTACTATTAATTCTCTGTGGTTTGTATCATGCCTATATTTATAATGCAAGGTGATGCTAGATCTCAGTTAGATGTTAATAAAAGTATAGAGGTACTTTTCTCCATCTAAGAGTCTGTCCCCAGACAGATGTCTGTGGGGGATGTCCATATACCCCAACCAAAATACCACTGTTTACATGTTCACCCTTGTCATTGTAATGTTCACAAAATAATTTTCTTAAAAACAAAAAGTAAAATATAATATTAATATAAGGTTATGATAAGATATGATAAGATTCCTTTCAGATGGTAAATTTTCTGGGATTAGAATCCTTGTGGATATTCCAGTTAATATGTATAGTTTAAACTATGTTAGGCTTGTGTAATAGGAGAGATAAATGAACTTCAAACATGAATATTGTTTATGTGATCCAATCCTCAAAAGAATGGAATGGTAAATCTTTATAGAAGATGCCAGGTGGCTGGGCCCTTTGCCAGTCTTCCATTATATTGTTGAAGGAGCATAAGAAATAAAGCCATAATTTAAGTGGAGAAATTTCATCTAAACAACCTGTAAGAGGCCAAGGGAAAATGCTCAACTCATTAGTGAAAAATGCTAGTAGTCATACTGAAAATCTTTTGTGCAAATCACAGCACTGATATCATAGGTATTTGTGGGCTAATGTATACATAACACTTATGGTCATGTCTGATGCATAGACAGACATGTATTAGTGCTATTCTTGCTATTCCAGCATAAGCTCTGAAGCTCTAGAGATTTGTTGTGGAAGCCATGAAGCTTTCTTGCATATTTCAAAGAACCGTATTTACATATGCAACAGTGACTAACAGCCCAAGGTAGTGGGATGACATCAGGGACATATTTAACTTACTTTTTTTGAAAAGATAATACATGAACGTTATATAAAATCTTAAAGATATAAAAATGTATATATGGTGAACAGGAAATCACTTTTGCTTTCTTTTACCCTAGTCACCCAATTTTCCTTCCCAGAAGCAATGTTTTACATATAAAAATAATAGATGTTCTTTCTTTCTTTCCTTCTTTCTTTTCTTTTCTTTGAAGTTTATTTATTTATGTTGAGAGAGAGAGAGCACAAAGGGAGGGGCAGAGACAGAGGGAGAGAGAGAATCCCAAGCAGGTTCCATGCTGTCAGCGTAAGCCCCACATGGGCTTGATCCCACAACCATGAGATTGTGGCCTGAGCCCAAATCCAGAGTCTGACGCTTCCCCAGCTGAACCACCCAGGTGCCCCAATAGATTTATCTTTAAAGGGAGAGTTTGTGCATATATTTACAAGTTTGTATACATACACATGTAGTATGTATGTATGTATGTATGTATGTATGTATTTATTTTAAGTAGGCTGTATGCCCAACATGGGGCTTGAACTCATGATCCAGAGATCAAGAATTGCATGCTGTACTGACTGGGCCACCCAAGTGCCCCCACCTGTAGTCTTTTCATTTTCTCAAAAATATTTATTTATTTATTTGGAGAGACAGAGAGAGAGAGACAGAGAGAGTGTGCATGTGAGTGGGGGGGAGAGAGGCCCGGGGGTGGGGGTGGGGGTGGGGAGAATCCCAAACAGGTTCCACACGCAGAGCAGAGTCCAATGGAGGGCTCTATCTCATGACTGTGACATGACATGAGCCAAAATCAAGAGTGGGACGCTTAACTGACTGAGCTATCCAGGCACCCCACATTATAATCGTTTCAGTACAAAGATGATTGCATGCTGTACACTGTACTTTATCCTGAGTACATCAATAAATATATCATAGAGATTATTCCATATAGAACTGCCTTGTTTTTAAATTTTTTAAATGTGTATTTATTTATTTTTGAGAGAGAGAATGAGAGGGAGCACAAAATTGGGCACCCCAATTTCTTTTAAAGGTCAGGTAAGGAGAGCTCCACATTTACTCTGAGATATTGCTGACCAGAAAGTAAAAACCAACAAGGCAAGAGAGGACAGATTGACAGTTCATGCTGAATCTTTTTTTTCTACATAATTCTTCAGCATGAGATTCTTAGCCTTTTTAATATTCCTGACAGCATGCATGCAGTATCATGTACAGCATCCCTGCTAAGAGGCTCAGTGAGAAACAAGAGAGAAATTTGAGAAATACATGTATTTTATCTGACATGAATAAGATTGTGATGCAAATAAGAATATAACACTTCTGGGATTGTCAGTTTTGCACATGTGAATTTGTTCTGCATACTGTGTGTTCCCTTAATAATTAGATACTGGGAAAGTGTTCAGAAGGAAAAACAAATGCTTGAAATAGATCTTTAACAAGCTGTGAAATGGCTGAACACTCAACATAATGAAATACCAACAATGAAATTAAAACCTACCCCCCAAAACCCATTATGATCATTAATAATAGCAGTATTTTGTATGTCAGAAACACTTGTTCCAATCAAACGTGGAAACAGATCTAGGCTCTTTCATGGTCATTGGCTTATTATGGACTCCATTTGAACAAACTCATATTTTTTATTTTGTGTCAAAAATAATTTTCCAGATTATTTTCAAAACCTGATAGAATTTTCGAGCAAAATGTTGAAGAGTACCCATAGATTTTTCTACTGGATGATCTGATGATCTCAATATAAAGTCAACAGGACATTGAACATGTTCTACTTTAAGGAACTCCAATAAATAAAAGTTCACAATATTTTTGAAACCAGTAATTTATACAAAAGCTATGTAAGTAAAAGAAAAGAAAAGAAAACATGCCATATGAAAGGATTCACTCTGAATATGGAATTCTTCTCATTAAAAAAATAAAGCTAGAAAATGTATTATTTAAATACTTTTATTAGGGTTCCTAATAAAATTAGGGACCACTAAAGTGAGTCCCCAGATATAAGATAATAAAAGCATTAAGTCAACTGCTTCTATAGAGACTCCTAGTAGAACCTGGAGACTAGAAATCCAAAACTTAAATCAGATGGATAAGAAATCAAGTTTTTTAAATCATTAAATTTAAAAAGATTATTTACATTAAAAATGGACTTCATATCATATAAAAGGATTCTCTCTGAATATGAATTTTTCCTGATCAAATAAATATAGGGTATTAAATGTAATTTATTTTTAATATTTATTAATTTTTGAGAGACAGAGTGCAAGCTGGAGCGGAGGCAGAGAGAGACACAGAATGTGAGCTGTTGGCACAGAGCCTGACTCAGGGCTTGAGCCCACAGACTGCAAGAACATGACCTGAGCTGAAGTCAGATGCTTAATCGACTGAACCACCCAGGCTCCCGTAAATGTACTTATTTAAAATTCATAGCATTTCCTTCTGCTAGAGTGAGCCCCCCAAGGTTGGAAAACAGAAACATTAAAACAATTGTGCTTTTGCAGACTTTGAAGACAGGAGACTCAAAACCAAAGACTTCTCTCAGAAATATCTGTCAGCTTTAGCCTAAGAAAAATCCTATGAATTCTTTCTCCTACCAGAAATGTTCTTTCTCCTTCTGATTTGCAGCAGTTGAATCAGGAAGTTGCAAGTGAGATGTGAAGCAAATAAAACATATTATCAAGATCTCACAATGTGAATATAGTTTATGTGATTATGCTACCTTGTTTACCAGATTTAAACACATTAGTAATCTGTATGCTGTCAGTGTACAACTATGCTATCCACCTATGTGATTGTATTTGATCATCAGCCTCTCTGTTCAGGTCACTTTGCGAGCTTTCCGATGACCAGTAAAGTGACAGGCACAATCCCTGGCTGGAAGAGAAGCGCCAGAATAGGTGCTGTCATTTCTACCCTCAGCACTTTCCTCAGGGCTTCTGTTCCCTGTCATTCCCATCTGTTTAAATTCTACACCTCCCTCAAGAATCAGTTCAGATGCCAAATTCCATGTCATTCTCATGGCTGGACTTGCTCTGTTCTCGTGCATACTCTCCTAACATGTTACATGTACTCTTATGGCCATGCACAGAAAGAAGACATGCTGGAACATGAACAAGACTAGATTTAAATTCTTTCGGAAAGGATAGTTTTGTTGACATCTTTATATCTATCATGCCCCTTTTTACAGCTTTCCTCTTTGTTCAAGTAAATTTAAACAAAGAACCAGCGTAATTCATAATGGCAACCTTTGGTTTGGTTTTGGTTTCACTCTATCTGGCACTGGGAATAGAATCTCCTGGGGCCATGAGAACCACAGTTCTCTTCTAAGAGTAACCACATGAAATATCAAAACATTCTTTTCTTACAAGGATTGAGGTAATTTTAATATTTCTCATTTATTTTTGTAATTATTAAAAGTGTGTCTTTTAATGTAGCTAGCAAAGCTTGATTCCTGTTTTTGGACCTCACTCAATTAACAGAGTTAATTACATTCCAAATAATAAACTTGGGCAGAATTCTGTGCTTGAAATAACTTACATTCTGGTAGGCAAACCCATTTTAATGGATAGTGACTTATTCTTTAAAAAATCAAACACCCGGGGCGCCTGGGTGGCTCCGTCGGTTAAGCGTCTGACTTCCTTTCAGGTCCTGATCTCACAGTTCCTGAGTTTGAGCCCCGCATCGGGCTCTGTGCTGACAGCTAGCTCACAGCCTGGAGCCTGTTTCAGATTCTGTGTCTCCCTCTCTCTCTGACCCTCCCCTGCGCACGCTATCTCTCTCTCTCAGAAATAAACATTAAAAAAAAAATTAAAAAAAATCAAACACCCAATGTTACAGGAATATATGGTATACCAAGTCTTATCAAACTAAAGGCCCACTACACTGGCCCTAATAAACAGACGAGAACCATAGGTAGTCAACATATCAATAACACCCATTTGCTTGACTTTGGTGACATCTATCTATCTATGCAGTGCTTTTTAAAAGTTTATTAAAAGGCAAATATTTCCCTTCTCTTTACCTCATCAGCTCCTTAGCAAACCCTTACTTCTAGAATACAAAACTAAATTGTCCCTATCTTGCTTACTTTATCCAAAAATATTAAATTAAGCCCGACTAATAGGGTTGTTACATTGTAATATTTCTTCATACAGAAAAGAAAATATTACCTTGAAAATTTAAAACAAACTAATTGTTATAATGTTACATTTCAGGTTCTCCTAAAATGAATGGCTGTATTTGATATAAAAGTCAAAATGTCAAAACTGACTACATTTAGGTATCCATTTCAAAGAAAGCTTTGTAAAACCCTTCATCAAAAGGCATTTTGCAAGCAAGCAATAGCTACAAAAATGAAATGTTTTCTCAGTGATTTCAAAGTTAAACATCAATATATGATTGAAACATATTCTACTTTGCTGAATGTTGTGATCATTACAACATAAAAGTAATTCACACTGACCATTGCATCAGAAATATTATTACTAAGATGTGTATGTCCTAAGGAGTAATAATCAAATAAATGGGATGCTTAACTACCCCAGTTCGTTATTAACCCTTAAGACAGATTCTTACTGTTATGGGCTTGGTAGTTATGGCAGACTACCATAATAGATATTAAGAGCTCATTAAATTGGGTCAGCAAATTTCCTCTTCTATTACTGATAAGTTAGGGTGAACATGGCTCCCTAATATCTTTTTAGTGTGTTAATGTAGATATTTGATACCACTCTTCTTTTTTTGCTTTAATTTTTTTCTTTGAGTATAGTTGACATACAATGTTCATTGGTTCCGGGTGTACAGCACAGTGATTCACCTTCGCTGTATGGTATGCTGTGCTCACCACAAGGATAGCTACCATCTGTCATCATACAACACTATGATAATATCATTGACTATATTCCCTATGCTGTGCCTTTTATTCCCATGACTGATTCATTTCATAATGAAAGGCTGTACCCCATCCCCCTTCACCTATTTTTTCCATCCTCTCCACCAACCATCAGTTTGTTTTTGGTATTCATAGGTCTGATTCCACTTTTGTTTGTTTCTTTGTTATTTTTTGCATTACACATATGAGTGAAATTATCGGGTGTTTGTTTTTCTCAGTCTGGCTTATTTCACTAAGCATAATACTCTCTGGGTCCATCCATGTTGTTGCAAATGGCGCGATCTCATCATTTTTTGAGGCTGTGTAATGTTCCTGTGTGTGTGTGTGTTTGTGTGTGTGTGTGTGTACACCACATCTTCCTTAGCCATTCATCTGTCAATGATACCACTCTTCTTTTGAAGCATTAATTGAAAATATAATGCTAATGCTTCTTTTCTTATGCCAAATTTTTCTAACATTAGACTTACATGCAATACAATTTATACTTTGAGGCAGTTTATATGGCATCATCACCTTATCGACTTACTTTTGTCCACCTTGCTGGCAGTCTAAACCATCATCCATCTCTCACATGGACTCCTACAATGGTCTTCTAACTGTTATTCTTCCTCTATTCTTCCCCTTACAATCTGTTTTCCACATTGCAACTAGGAGGTGCTTTTCAAACACATATATCAGATCATGTCACTTGCCTGCTTAAAACCTTCCAGATATTTCTCATAGATGGTAAAGAGGGACCAGGCCCTGCCTACCTCAACAGCTCCCCTCCCCCCACTTTTGTGCCCTCACTGACACCAACCCAGCCTTTTTATTCCTGTAACTCGTCAATCCCCTCCCAGCTCCAGATGTTTCTGGAGAGCTCTTCTCCCAGACTTTCAGAAGACTCAGTCTGGTCCTCCTGCAGACTCAGACCTCACTTCAGGACTGCACTGGCCACAAAGTAGAGAGCAGGCCCGACACAGCTGCCAGGACCAAGGAATCCACCTGCCCCTCACTCTGCTTATTTCCTGACAGCACTTATCAGTCTCTGAAGTGAATTTTCTTATTAATTTTTAATGTGTTTATTCTGTGTGTCTTGCACTAGAAACATGATCTGCCTCACATCAGGCATCTGATTTGTCTTACCACCAGATCACGGTGAAAACTAGCAGAATCTCAGTAAATATATGTTAACTGACCAATCAGCTGCAAAATATGTAAGTATACACTCAAGTGAAGTTTTATGTTACAAAGTTGAATGTAACATTTGATAAGACTGCAGTATCCCTAGATATTAGTAATTTCAAAAACATGGCTCTATGAAAACTGCTTATTTAGTTCCTGGAGCAGATAATTTACTGTCAGGTAAGTAGGTTACCAGTTACCATCTATGAACATCAACAAAGCCATTGTTAGAGTAGCAGTTGTTTATCTTGAATTCAGGTCTATGCACAAGCATGACCTAAAAAATTAGGAAATTATAAACAAACTAAAAGAGGTTTTTGGGCAGCTAAAGAGAAGTTTCCCCAAATAAGAAATATATGTGAAGAGAGAGGATAGATTTGGGGAGTTAGCTCTTAAAACTCTAGATCTGAGCTTTACTCTAGAAAGATTATAGAAGTAAAAGACAGACATTCAGATGGCCTGTAAAGTACAATAGACTATTAGCAAGTCATTAAACACACACACACACACACACACACACACACACAGCATCCTCCCAACAAAGTGGAAATTGTAATCATTTGACTGTGGCTGCATTTAGTAAGCTGTTTCCAAAAAGAAGAGTATGGAACAGGAGGGAAGATAACTTGACAATGCAAAACCAGGCAAACACTACTTCATTCAGATGACCAAGGTCAACAATCATCAGTGATAAGCCACATTGATAGTTGCTGCTTTTGACATTGGTCATAAAAAGTGTAATTCACCTCTGTGGTCATGCTCCCCAAAACCTATAACCCTAGACTAACCATGAGAAAACACCATACAAACTCAAATGGGGGAACCTTCCACCAAATACCTAGCCAGCATTTCTCGAAACTGTTGAAGTTGTCAGAAACAAGGAAAATCTAAGAAACTATTGCAGACTAGAGGAGGCTATTAGGGACATGATGACTAAATATAATTTAGATCCTGGAACAGAAAACAGGACATTAGGGGAGCACTAGAGGAATCTGAATAGAATGTGGACTTCAGTTAATTGTAATTCAACAACACTGGTTCCTTTGTTTTGACAGTTATCACTCTGTAATGTAAGATGTTTACTATAGAGAAACCAGTGTGGAGTACATAGGAACTCTGAGCTATCTTTGCAACTTTTCAGTAAGTCTAAAATTTCTCTAAAATAAAAGTTTATTAAAAAACAAGGCAGCTTGGGGTGTCTGGGTGGCTCAGTTGGTTGAGTTTCTGACTCTTGATTTTAGCTCAAGTCATGAACTCATTGTTCGCAGGCTCCACATATCTGGCTCCACACTGACATCTAGGAGCCTGTTTGGGATTCTTTCCTTTTCTGCCTTTCCCCCACTCATGCTGTTTCTGTGTCTCTCAAATAAATAAACTTTAAAACATTTTAAAAAATTGATCTTCCAAAGATTTGTCCGAGTTGACAGGCCCTATGCTTAGTATCAAAGTCTGGACATTTTATTTCTTTTTCTAGAATGTTCTAGCCCCTCAGATACCAGAGATTTTAGTGGGTTCTTACCTTGTTGGAAGTAGTAACAATCTAAAAGATGCCATTAAGCCAGAATCATCCTGCAATTGATTGCTAATGATCACCTAAAAGGAGCAATTACTGTTCCCTGTAAGGTGATTGCAAGGAAACCAGATAGCCTGTATTTCTCAGGCAAAATCAAGGACTAATACTGTAAGCTTCAAAGACTTCATCATAGTGAGGCTATTTTGCTGTGTCATCCTAGTCTAAACAAAAGTATACCTGGAATAAAAATCAGCTTGCTATAAAAATAAATCTGCAGATAAAATACAGACCACAAAATGGCAAAGATCTGTAAAAAATTCTGTTTGCATTTTACTTTCATAGGGGTATATCTTGTGTGTGTGTGTGTGTGTGTGTGTGTGTATGTGTGTGTGTATAAGAATGTGGATATATATGTAATGCAAAAAAGTGTGTAGTAAATGGGTAGTAGTGAATGGGTCACTAACATTGTTTTGCAAAATATATGATAATGAATGACAGCATATTTTTGAAAAGAAGGAGACAAAAAGCCAGGTACATCTTGTGATTCATTTTCTTAGAAGTTAATAAAGTCTTCAGTTGAAAAAAATGGATGTATTTTTAAAGAAGGCACCAGCAAGACCAAGCAGCATACATTGGATTATTAAATGGTGCCTGGTCAGATAGAAGTGAAAGCTGTAGTCCAGGGATTAGCCTTAGACTGTGTGAATTTTTTCAAGGCTCTAGCCCCTGTTTTAACTGTCTTTAGATGGAAAGATGGCAGGGACTATAGGGAAACGAACAGAGAGGTAGGTAGAAAGATTTATATAGATAGATGGACAGGGAGGGCTGAGGGAGAGAGATGTTCCTTATTACAACTAAGATAGGCAAATCCTTAAATTATATACATCTCCTCTATGGATATTGGTCATTTAACCAATGTCAGAGTGTAGGGAAGAAAGCCCCAATGGGACTATATCAGCATATGACTTATACAAATTTGTAATTTAGAGCATGTGGAAAATAGATACTGGTTCCAGGTCTTCTATCTTTAATGCATAATGTAAAGCACTAAGTAAGTGCTTCCACCCTAATAGCTTTTGAGGCAAAGGTCACAGACATTTTACTCACAAGCACCCTTGCAGACATTTTCATTTTTGTTTCAGTGGCTAGGTCTTATGCCAGCAGAAAAATAAAGGGATTGAAACCTGAGTGAGGAAACCCTGCAGTTTGCCACAGTTCCCTGGAACAAGAGTATTCTTCCTAGAACTCTTTCATCAAAATTACTTTTAGTACATATTTGATTTTTTTGGTAATAAACCCAGATTTAGCCAGCCAGCCTTAAAAGTCCCAAGGAAACTAATAAACATTGTTCATACTTGTGGAAAGACTGAGCATGCCCAGAAAGCAATAGGAGCCTAAAAAATATATTTGTATTGTTTTCCTTTTCCTGGTTATGGATTCAAGAATTTCATTTGCTACATGGAGTTGTTTGGCCCACAGCTGTGTTTTACACTTCTACAGCACATTCAAGTCTTGATTGCCCTGATAGTAAGTTTGTAAAGATCAAGGCAAGATTCCTGTGAAAGAAATCCAGGAATAAAATTTTATATAAGGCAATGATTGTTTTTGATTAAAATACATTTCATTTCCTGGCTGCAAGATAGGCACAATGTGTTTTAAACAGGTAGAAAAAATTGTCATTAATTCTTTAGATTCGGGGGGTACCTATAATGGTGAGAGTTAATTAATCAGTAGATCAAACTCCTTAAGGTTAATTGTTGTGTTTACTTAAGTATCAGTTATCTTTCTAAGTATTGCTGTAGCCCTTGGCAACTCTAAAGAGTTCTGTGTGGTGTGAGCTCAGCAAAAACATAGGGGTCATTCATACTACGTGGCTAACAGAAATGCTAAGGAGATTCCAGAGACAGGGAAGCAATGAGAAAAGTGCCAATTTTCTTTCTACTCATTCTTCCCACTAGGAAAGAAGGATGGGAAGTACTTTCTTTGGGGTAGTTGTGGAATGTTCTCTTCGGCTGCCGCTTCTTGCAGCATTTAGCTTGTCAACAGCCCAGAGAACCTACAAGAACTGTTTGTTGTAGGGAATGTGTGAGGGTTATGCTCTAAGACCCTCATCTGTCTTGAAATAGTTCAGTCTAACTTTTGAATAACTCAGATGTTCACTTATTCACTTGTCTCCTCTCCAGTCTCTCTGTGCCTTACTTTGCATGTTGGCGGACTATGTATGGAATGCACTCAGGCACTGTATTGTACAATAATCATTGTGATTGCTTTCTAGTTCACAGCCCTATAGATTCTAAAATCTAAAATCATTTAATATATTGTTCTTAGTTGCAAACAACAAAGTGATTCTAGCTAAATCAATCAGAAAAAGAATTGGTTGAAGAATATAAGACAGCTTGCAGAATTGAATGGAAGCCTGGACAGCAAGGCTTGGAGTTATGGCAGAAGCAGGCAATGTGGGCAAGCTGAGTCATATAGCCAATATTAGTTAATAGACACAATATAGTCATGCCACAGAAAATGTTCTAATTAGGACTTTTCTAATGGAATATGTCCTGTTTACTGCTGAACACTAAGCCCTATAACCACTTCTGTGAATCTAACTGGCTCTGCTGCTGATGCTTTGTACCTCTTGCTCTCTGGCATGCATGTATCACATGAGACGTTGAGTATGACTGCTAGGTCTTCAGGAATGCTCACTAAGATATCTTCAGTGTTGATGCCTGCTATGATCCTGTAGCTTGGCAAGATGATCAAAGTTGCAGATGAATGGGTAGAACACAGTCAGAGAGTAGATGTGATCCTAAGGCAAGACTCAAAGGTGTTCCAACCATTCTTATGAGGTCAGTAGGTTACTTTTGGTGTTTCTGCTTTTTAGGGTCCAGCATTTGCACTCAGTGGTAGCCCAGAAGGTTTCAGGGGCTAAATCAGCTTGTTTCGGTAAGCAGACCAAGTTCTGAATGGCAAGTAGAAATCCATTCACCACCTGATTAAACATGATAATCTCTTCACCATCTCTGCATCTCTCAGGTCTTTTATGCAGTTGGTGACCTCCCCATTCCTTCAGGGATGTTGCATTACTTTGATTAGGATTTTGATTACAAGGAAAAGCAGTCAAAGAGTGCTTGACTGATCCCACCAAAATAACCTCTATCTTATGGGTCAGTGGAATTTCTTCTTAGGAATATCTCTATTAAGTCTGCATTTGAAATGGGGAAAGTAACCACAGTCTGGGTTTGAGGTGCCACTGGGCTCAATGTGAGCTAGACTAAGTCAACACTTGACTTCTAACTTGATGCCAGAAACTTCCACACTGGCTGATAGACTGCAGTGTCATGTGCAGAATTAGTTCTGGCTCAGAACCAATGCCCAGTAATTTCTAAGAGGCCTGGGCATTTTTTTCTCCACAATGTCCAAGTCTCTAAATGGCCACAAAGTCTAATGAGGAAAGCGAGACAGAAGATTCGTGAACTGCATTTATGATTTTACAGAAGACATATATAACTTTTGTTTGTATTGTTTAATCTCTATTTAAAAAAATTTTTAATGTTTATTTTTGAGAGCAAGAGACAGAGCATGAGCAAGGGAAGGGTAGAGAGAGAGGGAGACACAGAATTTGAAGCAGGCTCCAGGCTCCAACACAAAGCCCAATGTGGGGCTCAAACCCATGAACCATGAGATCATGACCTATGCCAAAGTCAGATGCTTAACTGACTGATCTACCCAAGCATCCTTTGTTTATCTATTTAAAGTTGATCTTAAAAATACAGTAAAATTGAACCATTAAATCTGAAACACTGTGTTCCCAATTGTGTGTTTTAACTGGCATCTCCATTTATCTTGACAAGTCTTCTTTTCAAGTAGTTCTTTTACTTTTTTCAAGTAGTTTTTAACATGGGATCTACTTTCATTCTAGCATAGAAGAGTTTGGAAATTTTATACTTAATTCTTCCTTACTTTCTTCCAAATATGTTGGTGGCTGTTATCTCCTAGGGAGCTAGTGCTTTTTTTTTCCCCCTTAATGTTCTTATTATTTATTTATTTTGAGAGAGAGAAGGAGAGTGGGAGCACATGTGAGCGGCAGGGTTGTGTGTGTGTGTGGGGTGGGTGGGTAGAGAGAGGGGAGAGAGAGAATCCCAAGCAGGCTCTGCATTGTTAGCACAGAGCCCGATGCAGGGCCTAAACCCATGAGCCATAGATTGTGACCCAAGCCAAAATCAAGAACCAGACACTCAACTAACTGAGCCACCCAGGTGCCCTGGGAAGTGGTGCTTTCTGTTCCTGGCACATGAATAAGAAATCAGGAGTAAAGAAAAAAGAAAAGAAAGAAATTAGGAGAAAAGCAGATGGAGAGTTGCCATGCTGCTCTGTGGTTCATTCCTTTGAGCCACATCTGCGCAATGTTGATTTATTATTCTCCTGACTTGCTTATCATCAGCACACTCAAGCCTTAGATTTGGGTGGCATACTGCATGTAATAACTGGGCTGAGCTGCCTGGCCTTGAACACCGATTCTGCTGCTTACTGGCCGTGTGACCTCAGACAAGTCATTTAATGTCTTTGGCCCTGTTTTGTAACCTATCAAATGGAGGAAATAGTGCATATCTTAAAGGCTTGCTGTGTGGATGTAATCAGATAAAACTTGTAATGTATAGTGAACATTTAATAGTATTAGCTAATATATTTCTAAAAGTTTGTAAAATTTTAAATCATAAAAATAAGAAATAATACCAAATGTAAATGCTTTTAACTTCCATATTGGATTGTCTGTGGTGGTGATTTTCCTGAGTTCATTTATCTAGCTTAAATTTCTCAAATACTTACTATGAGCAAGGCATCATGCTGATTTTTACACGACATGCTAATCTTGACCTGAGCCTGCTATTGGTCATTGTTAGAGGACGTGGATAATGAAAAACTTGTTGGTAAAATGCTGTGCACATAAAAATTTGTTCCTTTTTTTCCCCATCTGGGTTCTTTCCTATCCTGACTTTTTTACTACACTAAAATTTAGCCTATGTAAAATCTTCAAACACTAAATCAGCAATGTTCAATGGAAATATATTGTAAGCCACGTTTGTAATTTCAAACTTTCTAGTAGCTTCATAGATAAGTGAATGAGATGAGACTAATTCTAATTAAATAATTCATCTAATCTAACATGTCTAGAATAACAGGATTTCAACATGGAATAAATCTAAGTAATTATTCATAAGATATTTGACTTTTTTTTCACACCAAGTCTGTGGAGTCGAGTATTATTTTACATTTATAACACATCTCTGTTTGCACTCACCATGTTTCAAGTGCTCAATCACCACATGTGGCTAGTTGCTACTCTAGGGGACAGAGTAGGGCTAAATTATCTCAACAGATTCCAAGAGGTAGCTGTGAATTCTTCATTAAACAATTTTAGACTATTCTTGGATCCTCACCCAGAAGGAGAAAAACAGGAAAAAAGATGAATTGTAGTTGCACTTTTAATTTGTGCTTTTTATAAAACTTATCCAGGGTAAACATAAAAAAGAGTTTGTGGATCAAAGATCATGTTGGCTATTTTCAGAAATCCAAATAGCAGTTAACAGTTGTTAGGAAGAGGTAAATTGTGGAAACTTAAAGGAAGGTTACATCTTTAGTTATTCTTGATTGAGAAGAAAATCAATAGCTAGTTAGTGATGCCAAAAGGAAGCTGGTTGAAATTTTAAAAATTTAAAAATGAGTGTGATAAATTACCCATAATAGTCATTGACATTTTTTTTTCTATCTGAGACCTTATAGTCAGAACATGATATTGGGGCACCTGGGTGGCTCAGTCAGAAAAGCATTTGACTTCAGCTCAAGTCATGATTTCACGGTTCATGAGTTCGAGCCCCACATCAGACTCCCTGCTCTCAGAACAGAGTCTGCGTTGATCCTCTGTCACCACTCATGTTCTCTCTCTCAAAAATAAAGAAAACATTTTTAAAAAGAACACGATATCTGTTAAAAGCGAGAAATTACAGAATTTTTTTTCTTTCTGATTGGGAGTACAGTGTCTTTTTTTTTTTTTTTTTCTAAACTGGTTATATGGTTTACCATGGAATGAAGTCAGTTATGTGGAGATTAAGGCACCCTCTTCTTTCATGCCATCTGTTGCCAGAATCTTGTCATGCTTCATGCCACAGTCATCTTTGACTTCAGTTGTCATCCATGTGGTTGATGATCCAAGTTACTGTGCCACCTGAAACTTTAAAAAAGAAAGCTCAGTGATTTCTCAATAATTTATGATGACAGTCACACAGACCATGCTTATGTCATGTCATTACATGTAGAAGAAACATAAACATTTTATTTATTTGGGAATTGATTTTTGATCAGAATCATTAAGGATTCATGTGAGATTTATATCATTTTATATTTTGCCTAAACTTTTTTGAATAGAAAATCTCATATACATGCAAAATTAGAATAAGATGATGATCCACAGAACCTTTTAGGTCAGCTTCAACAGTTCTTAACTAATGGCTAATTTTCTTTTCATTTATAGCTCTGTCTCCACTTACCTGAAGGCATAATTCCAGAATCATTGACAGTGCATTGGTAATTTTAGCATCCTCAATAAAATGCCACATCACATCTAAAATTTAATAGTCTTAATTATATAACTTAGAATAATTTAGTCAATGTTCATATTTTCACAATTGGCTTCTTTTAATAGGAAACTTGTTTGCATCAGGATATAGTCAGTGTACATACTACATTTGGTTCGTGGGCTCAGTCCAAAAGCTCCCTCCTCTCCTTACCCCCTCCCCCCCGTAATATATTTGTTGAGAGATCTAGGTACTTTGTTCTATAGAGTTTTTCACAGTCTAGATTTTGCTGGTTGCATCCTTGTGATGCAGGTTGTCAGGTGCCTCTGTCCTCTGTACTGTTTGTAATATGGTGGTTAGATTAAAAGGTTTGACTAGATTCAGGTTTACATTTTTGTTGTTGTTATTGGGTTTTTTTGTTTTGTTTTGTTTTTTGTTTTTGCAAGACTATTTCCCAGGTGCTGTTGTGTACTTTCATATGGGAGCACGTAAAGTCTGGCTATGTTGCTCACCACAGTGTTAGCAGTGGTGTACAGGCTTCTGTGTCACCAGCTTGAACCAGCCAGTCATTATAAAGTTCTTCATTGACTTTTCAGGAAATAGTTTTAGCAGTTATTGCTTTGATCCATCATTTCCTTAGGAATTGCAAAATAATGATATTCTAATTCAGTCATTCCTTCTTAATTCATTAGCTGGAATATTTCTAGGTAGAGAAGTGTTCCTTTTTCAACTGCTTGGACTATTTGAGGTATAGTTTGTACAGTCAAGACATGATTGATATTTGATTCTTTTTGCTTTTTTAGCAGTTTTCAGAATGAGCTGGTTCTGTAAGGTATCCTCCAAAGGTGAATGTTTCTTTTCTCCAGCACTATAATTCAATGATTTAAACTTATTTGATGTGTTTCAATGCATTCTATGTATTACTCTTTTTGATGACCCATTTCTGGCCAGTGGAAGCCTCTTTTAGTTGGTTCTGAGTCCTTTTTAACATGACCCCAGTGGACTCTGATAGCTTCTTTGCTTTCTGGGATGCCAAGATGTTGCAGGCTCATCTTATATTTCTCTGTACCAGATCTTGAAGCAGCCATTTCTCCAAGGAGTCCTGGTTTCTCTAAGCTATTAAATGGTATTTAGAGAACACACCTGGGCACCTTGGATCTTAAGCTTAAGGAATTTTTATATTAGGAAAACTCTAGTGAAATAAGTCCCAGTCTCAGCAGCTTAACGCACCCCAAGTTTATTTCTACCTATTGCATTGGCAAACAGTCCTCCAAGCAGTGATTTAGGAGCTTGGAATCCTCTTGTTCTGTAGCTGCAAGAACAGGTAGTGCCTTAGAATCCTCTTCTTTCTGCTGAGAGATGAAGAAAGGAAAAATGAAAAGACACCTACTTTGTAACCACTTTGCCTTGGAAGTGTTATACGTTATTTCTATTCTCATTCTGTTAGAACTCATGGCCCTGCTTCAAAGTGACACAGTAAAGGTGGTGAAGGGACCCCACTGGCCAGGGAGCTCGACACTATAGTGGAAGACACATCTTTGTTGAATGTCAGGTTGTCTCTGCCAGAGGCCAATGCTTTTGCCATTCCAAATCACGCACTGTCCCTTACTTTCTCCAAAGCCTCATTCAATTACTGCATCCAGCTTAAAGTACAGCATCTTCCCTCACTCTAAATCAGTATACGGTGGTAGAGCATAGAATGACCACCATAATCATTCCCATGTTGAAAAGAGAAGGAGGAGGTAGGGCACAGTTCATTGGTCCATAGAAATTTTGGAATACTCTTGGGGATACATGATGATGTCTTTATGCTCTGGCATTGGATGAAATTCCTTAGTTGAATTTTTTTAAATTTTTTTTTTTTATTTTTGAGAGACAGAGAGAGAAGAGTGTGAATGAGGGAGGGGCAGAGAGAGGGGGACACAAAATCAGAAGCAGGCTCCAGGCTCTGAGATGTTAGCATGGAGCCTGATGGAAACCTTGATATCATGACCTAAGTTGAAGTTGGATGCTTAACTCACTGAGCCACCCAGGTGCCCCTGAAATTCCTTGGTTAGACTTGAATTCTACTTTCAGTTGCTACAAGCAATTCCCTGTCCATTTCTATGTGTGACCCTTGCCGTCCCTCTCTGGCAGGTTTGTCTGTGTACACTTTCATACATGTCCACATTCATTATGGTTATAGACTATGCCATCCCTGGGAGCTATACAGTTTTGGCAGTCACATCCTATTCTTGCCAGTTGTAAGGTAACTTTGGGGATTCAAAGCTTAAAATTTTTTTAAAGGTTCAAACTTTCTACATCTCTTTAGAAGAGATTCTGAAATCTTTAGCAGTATAATTCTTTTAAAACCTTGGTAGGGTCCTTCCAGTTAGTTCCAGGTGCCAGTAACCTCATCAAAAGGTCTGACAAGTTATAACTGTCAATTCTTTTTTTGTTTACTTTCTCATTCCTTTGGCTATATCTCTAATTTAGGAGTAGCTGTTGAGGAACCACTTAAAATAGAGAGAAGGCGTTTTCTTAGTCTGATCTTTGCCCCAGGGGTGAGTCTCAATGCACCTTTGTCCATTTGAGGTCTTTCTCAGTCTTCTGTTTGGGGTCTTGAGGCACTCGCCTTTTCCATCCTAGTAAGTTGCCACATTCCTGGACTTCCTCTATCCTATTCTTATTTTTTTCTGATTATTTTTACTGAATATCATCTCTTTCTTCCCAAACCTTGCTAAATGCTGCCAATAACACTGAGCACATGCCAAACACCCAGGTACAGCAAACATTCAGGGTGCCCTTGAAGTTACCATGGGCAAGAGGTTCCGAGTGCTCCACCCCCAGGTACCCAAGGATCTCCAGGTTTGTAACCGCAGGCATTAGTTTCCTTGCTGCCTGCTGCCTGACTACCAGGTCAGTTGTAGATGTTTGTTATGGCAGCACTTTACTCGGAGGTGTTAATTTCTGTATTCATCAGGGTGATGCTAGCTAGAGGAGTAAAGACTGTCGTGAATTAGAGAAATTCAGAACTGAAAAAGGACTTTAGAGATCATGAGGAATATCTAACTCCTCTTCACTTTAGGAATCAGGAAACAAGACAGGACACAGCCGAGGCTTGACCAGAGCAACACAGTGACCTGGAGGCCATTACAGTTACCAATTTGACCAGGCCTCCGTGATTTTGCCCCTCGGCCCTTAGCTCAGCCTAGCGCATCCCAGAGGCTTAATGAATATCTCAGGGTGAATTGGGAATGTGTAAGTCTGATTCTGTTAGGGCATCACTGAGGCTCAGGTAAAAAGAAAGGAAGGAAGGGGAAATCAGGGAATAATTGGAACTTCAGTAAAAATGCCTCAAGAAAGGTATAGACTAGAAGACCTATATGACTTTGTTATTATCTTTTGTACATTTTCATGCTTTTAATTTTAATGCTAAGGACTTTTTTTATTTTTGAGAGAGAGCTGGGGAGAGGGGGCAAAGCAGAGAAAGAGAGAGAGAGTGAGAAAGTGCGCGTGCGCATGTGTGTGTGTGTGTGTGTGTGTGTGTGTGTGTGTGTCTTAAGCAGGCTCCATGCTCAGTATGGAGCCCCATGTGGGGCTTGATCCCACAACTCTGGGATCACAATCTGAGCCAAAATCAAGAGTTGGATGCTCAACTGACTAAGTCATGGAGGCGCCTTGCTAAGGACATTTTGATAATGTAGTTTTGAAATTGCTGTTTTTATATAGTCTTAATTATAAGTCATTTAATATTTGGCTAAAAACCAGTAACAAATAATTGACCCCTTAGTCCTGGTTCCCAGTCTTCCTCTTACCATCTCTGAGCTTCCAGTGAGGGGCGAGTGGAGGTGGGTCGTACTTGGGATGAGATGGGCTATGGTTAAGGAGAGGGTTGGTTTGAGGAAATAAAAACTGCCATCTTTGTATTTTGGTGCTGTGTAGGAAGTAGCCTACTGAGATTTCTATGTCGCTGCCCTCTCCCACACCACATCAAACTGTAAAGATAGGATGGAAAATTTTAGATAGCACAACACTTTTAACGTAGGACAATGTGTGGCATGCCACAGGGCTCTATAATTCTGTCATTCATTAATGCAGGTGGTATTTATGAAGCACCTGTTCTGTACCAGACCTTGTACTCGCGCTTAGCATATACACACAACATAATACAAGTGTTGTGCCAGGAGCTTGTAGGCAACATAATTTATTAAGTTTCAGACTATTTTACTAGACTACAATATTGGGCATAATGGTCTTTGAAGGTGATATAAGTTTGCGTGGACATATGTGTTATCCTCTTGAATGTAGGCATAACTTGGAAATATTGTGGGTTCAGTTCCACAGCACTGCAATAAAACAAACATTGCAGGAAAGACAGTCAATTGAATGCTTTGTTTCCTAGTGTATATGAAAGTTATGTTTAGGGGCACCTGGGTGGCACAGTCAGTTAAGTGTCCGACTTCGGCTCAGGTCATGATCTCACGGTTTGTGGGTTCGTGCTGACAGCTAGCTCAGAGCCTGGAGCCTGTTTCAGATTCTGTATCTCTTTCTCTCTCTGATCTTCCCCTGCTCACACTGTCTCTCTCTCTCTCTCTCTCTCTCTCTCTCTCTCAGAAATAAATAAACATTAAAAGAAAGTTATGTTTATACTTTACTGTGGTTTACTGAGCTCAATAGCATTATATCTAAAGAAACAAGGTCCATGTCTTAATTAAATACTTTGTTGCCTAAAATGCTAATAATCATTCAAACTTTCAGTGCGTTGTAATCTTTTTCTTGGTGGAGGGTCTCGTCTTGATGTCAGGTAGCTGCTGATGGACCAGGGTGGTGGTTGCTGAAGGTTGGGGTGATGGTGGCAAGTTTTTAAAATAAGACAACAATGAAGTTTGCCACATTGATTGACTCTTCCTTTCACGAACAGTTTCTTATAGCATATGATGCTGTTTGATACCCACAATAGAACTTCTTTCAAAATTGGAGCAAATCTTCTCAAACCCTGATGTTGCTTTAGCACCTAAGTTTATGTAATATCCTAAATCATTTGTTGTCGTTACAGCCATCTTCTCAGCATCTCCAGCAGGAGATGGAAACCATCTTTCCTTGCTCCTCTCAAGAAACCACTTTTGTTGCTCATCCATAAGAAGCAACTCCTCATCCATCTAAGTCTCATCATGAAATTGCAGTGATTCAGTCCCATATTCTGGCTCCACTTCTAGTTTGCTTGCTGTTTCCACCACACCTGTAGTGACTTCCTCCACTGAAATCTCGACCCCCACTGGAGTCCTCCATGAGGGCTGGAATTCATTTCTGCCAAACTCCTGTGGATGTTGATATTTTGACCTCTTCCCATGAATCGTGAATGTTCTGAATGGCATCTAGAATGGTGACTCCTTTCCAGAAGGTTTTACACTGATTTCACCTACATCCGTTAGAGGAATCCCTATCCATGGCAGTTACAGGCTTATGAAATGTATTTCTTAAATACATTAAATGATTTAAATAATACTTGAAAATCAGAATTTCTCCTTGATGCATAAACTGCAGAATGCATGTTGTGTTAGAGGGCTTGGAACCAGCATGAATCTCATTTTACATCTGCATCAGAGCTCTTGGGTGACCAGGTGCATTGTCGATGAGCAGTTCAGAATCTTTTTCTGAACAGCAGATCTCAACTGTGGGCTTAAAACATTCAGTAAACCATGTTGTAAATTTATGTGCTGTCATCCAAGCTTTGTTGTTCCGCTTATAGAGCATATACAGAGAAGATTTAGGGTAATTCTTAAAGGCTTTCAGATTTTCAGACTGGTCAATAAGCACTGGCTTAAACTTCAAGTCACCAGCTGTGTGAGCCTCTAACAAGAGAGTCAGCCTGTTTGTGAAAGCTTTGAAGCCAAGCCTTGACTTCTCCTGTATGGCTCTGGAAGTCCTAGATGACATCTTCCACTAGAAAGCTGTTTTGTCTAAAATGAAAATCTGTTTTTTAGTGTGGCCACCTTCATTAATTACTTAGCAGAATCTTCTGGATAACTTGCTACACCTTCTACATCAGCACTTGTTGCTTCACCTTACACTTTTATGTTATGGAGACGGCTTCTCCCCTTAAAGCTCATTAAATCTGTGCTTAGCTTCAGACTTTTTTTTTTTTCCCCTGCAGCTTCGTCTCCTCTCTCAGTCTTCATAGAACTGAAGAGGATTAGGGACTTTTTCTGGATGAGGCATTGGCTTCAGGCAGTGTTGTGACTGGTTTGATCTTATGTCCTGACCACTCAAACTTCCTTTATATCCATAATAAGGCCTTTTCACTTTCTTAGCATTCTTGTGTGTTCACCTGAGCAGAACTTTGAATTTCCTTCAAGAACTTCCCCTCTGCATTCACAACGTGGCACAAGAAGCTGAACTTTCAGCCTGTCTCGGCTTTTGACATGTTTTCTCTCTAAGCTTAATTGTTTCTAGCTTTTGATTTAAAGTGAGAGACGTGTGACTCTTCCTGTCACCTGAACAGTTCAAAGTTATTTTAGGGTTTATAAATGGCCTAATATCAATATTGTTGTGTCTCTGGTAAAAAGGGAGGCCTGAGGAGAGGGAGAGAGATGGGAGAACAGCCAGTCGGGACACAGTCAGAACACACAACTTTTCTCAGCTAAGGTTGCCGTGTTATAGAAGCGTGGTTTGTGCTGCCTGAAAACATTCGTTATAGTAACATCAAAGACCCTTGGTCACAAATCACCATAACAAATACAATAATAATGAAAAAGTTAGAATATTGGGAGAAATACCAAAATGTCACCCAGAGACATGGAGTGAGCAAATGTTGTTGGAAAATGGCTTCAGTAGACTTGCTCAAGGCACGGTTGCCACAGACCTTCAATTTGTAAGAAACGCATTATCTGCAAAGTACAGAAAACTGAAGGGCGATAAAATGAGGCCTGCCTCTGTGCTGTCTAATCTAACAGAGGTAAAGAAAGTCAGCTTGGAGGTCATTTCTTTGGGAGACTTTTCTATCCTTCAAGCCTGAAAAAACCCTGGTCAGATGAGGCAGAACAGATTCCCCATGAAGGTGTTCTGTGCATTTATTTAGGGATGTTTTCCATTTCTGGAATTATCTTTAGTACTTATGTCTAAGTGCAAATGTTGAATTTGCTTTTGTGAAAAGTTTTTTACAGATACTGTTATGAGAGTTGAGTAATAAAGATTGCCTGCATACTTAGGTTAATTGTTTGGAGCACTTTCTTAATAATTTTGTAAGCTGTTGTACTGAACAATCCTAGAGAATAAATATACATTTTAATACAGAACCTTAGTTTAAAGATTAATTATATGAAGCTAACCTTAGTTTACATGGAAAAGTTCTTGTTCTTTAAAAAATCTTTTGTAGTGATGATGAGGAAGGAGCAGAATTTTCACATGTTTATTATCACAATCCTGGCTTTGAGGTAACTAAAGATGGCATGCCCCAAAATTCTGTTTATGTACTGGCTGTTTTTAAAAACTGATTTAGATAACAGTTGTGGTTCCCTGGTCGTATCCTCATTTCTCATTTTGATTCGAGTAGAGCTGTGTGTCCCTTATTCCTCAGATCCTTTGGCCTAGAAATAAGTTCACCTCCACTAATGATCCTAGTAGACTTGAGTACAGTCACAAAAATAAAGTTCACAAAGTAAGAAATAACAGAGATTCATAAATGTGAAGAGATTCAACTTTGCTACCAATCAGAGAAATGCACATTAAAATTCAGCATAATAATATTTTTCTCTTGTCAATTTGGCAAATGTTATAAAAGGCTGATGCTAGGTTATGCTGGTAAAGGTGTAAGGAAACACACATCTTTATACATGGTTGAGGAATGTTTAGATTGATACTGAATGATAAATTCTGGGGAAATGTCTTACTGCTTGTCCTGATGTGATATTCTGTGTCATCTTACCATGTCTTAAATGCATAAATCATTTAAAGTTAGAGGCATCATTTCACGATTTTGTGTCAAAAGCATCAATAATATGAATAATTTAATAATGTTTATAAGAGGATTGACACTGCCTTGGAATCCCTCACTACAAAAGGACTGTGTTTTCACTTACTTGGTTGGAGGAATATGGGTCAAGGACCATGGCAGATTCTGAGTACTGTGTGGCATTCAAAACCTTGTAAAATTAATGATATTACCTTAACTTTGTAATTCTCATTACTAATCTGAGGATAAGCCAACCATGCACGATATGGTGAAAACGTCATTGGCTGGAACCTCAGCCAGCCTTCAGTTCCAATATCATCTTGGACCGTCTGGCTAAATGAGACAAAGTCCTGGTTTCACGTGTGGGTAGATGTGCAGGAGGCTCCCAGAGCAGCTCTCCTCATCTTCATGTCACAAACTCTGCTTCAATAACCAATTCCTCTTTTATTGCAGTTCCTCCTTTGTTTTTAACATTTTTGCTTCTAGAAAAATCTCTCCAATCTATTCCTCTCCTGTTCCACGAAAAATGATCTCAAGCATTTGTGCCAATAATTATTAAGCAAAATGAAATACCAAGTAGGTGTGAAGACATACTCGTCATCATGTCGTGATAGTTTTAGTCAAGGCAGCGTTAGCTAGTAAAAAATGTTAAGATACTGTGAGATATAGCTTAGGAAAGTTTTTAAAAATAAAAATTTTCTTCTTTAAAAAAATTTTTTTTAAATGTTTTATTTCTGAGAGAGAGAGAGAGCGTGAGCAGGGGAGGGTCAGAGAGAGGGGGAGACACAGATTTTGAAGCAGGCTTCAGGCTCTGAGCTGTCAGTACAGAGCCCACGCAGAGCCTGAACCCACGAACCATGAGATCATGACCTGAGCCAAAGTCGGACGCTCAACCGACTGAGCCACCCAGGTGCCCCTAAAAATAAAAATTTTCTTCTAATCCCTTTTATTTTAGTCATTGAAAAGAATAAATCTCTCAGTATTACCATGTTGGCTGGAATGTGAAGCATGGAAAAGCTGTCCTGAGTGGGCATCTGATGGGGAAGGGCGCCCCTAGAGCTGTATCTGGTCACCTTTTGCATACCTTTTCCACAGCAATGAAAGAAAACCCAGCAGAACTACTGGTCTCATGTGAGTTGTGGACCCAAATATAAACATCTTAATCATTTTAATATTAGCATTGCTAGAGATTATCTTTTGCAAAGCAAGGTACTTTCTTTAGAATCTGTCATTTAAAATCATTTAGCATCTCTATTGTTATTAAATAAAACACATGGATTTAGGAAAGATCACAGGAATGACTCATCAGTTCTCACTTCCCCAAAGGATGGATATCTGGCATGTAATACCACTGGGCCTCTAAAGAGAATTGTGAGCCTGGTGAAAGAAAATTGCCCTGCTCAGAAAATTACACCAATGAAAAAGCATAGGTTCAGGAAGGAAATAAACAAAAAGAAGTCACTCATTTATAGGCTCTATCTCTTTGGAGCATTCTCTCTCTCCATATTTTACTAATCAACTTTGATTATATCATTATATTTTAATGGGCACATGACTAAATAATCAGGAAAGAAAAAACACCCAGAACAAAATAGGATATTCCTGCTATGGACCTACCTGAAGGGCTGTGATATATGGTAAAAAATGGAACTCGTATATCAAAATGTAACTCACAGATACTGTTGCTTAGAGCAAAGCTCAAAGCTCAGTTAAAAAAAAATTATTTAAAAAACGCTAATGAGTAGTACAGATGACCATTGGATAAGGCAGAAGTGGTGGTATTTGAGAAGGAGCTTAAAATTGAGACTTCATCCACTCTCTCATTCTACTTCACCTCATGCCTACACCCACCTGAATGTTCAGTTTCTCTAAGCCAGTGTATAGATATCACTGTGTATCACTGTTTAATGTGCAGACTTGAAGAAGATGAGCGGCTTAAATACAGAATGTGTTTCTTCAGATGTTTTTACTCACTTTAAAAATATCAAGACATCTCTTTCCATGTTTTAGCTATTGTGGAGAGTGCTGCTATGAACATTGGGGTACATGTGCTCCTATGCACCAGCATTTCTGTATCCCTTGGGTAAATCCCTAGCAGTGCTATTGCTGGGTCATAGGGGAGTTCTATAGTTAGTTTCCTGAGGAACGTCCACTCTGTTTTCCAGAAGGGCTGCACCAGTTTCCATTCCCACCAACAGTGTAGGAGGGTGCCCGTNCAAGACATCTGTAAAACATGATGGTTTTTAAAATTTTTTTAAAGTTTATTTTGAGAGAGAGAGAGAGAGAGAGCAGGGGTGGGGGCAGAGACAGAGGGAGAGAGAGAATACCAAGCCGACTCAATACTGTCAGCATAGAGCCCCATGTTGGGCTTGAACTCATGAACCATGAGATCATGACCTGAGCTGGAGCCAAGAGTCAGATGCTTAATGGACTGAGCCACCCAGGTGCCCCAAACATGATGGATTTGGTACATAAAATTACACTATGATACTTTTTATGTTTGTAAATCATCACTAGGGATAGCCTCGAAGTATAGGTGTTCTAGCCCATCACTTGACGTAGTAGGCAAGTGGGAAGATGAGGCAGTAGTGGTGGTTATGGTGGAAGAAACCTCAGACCACACTTAGCCTGAGGTAACCCCAAATCTTTAGCAAGGAGAGTGACCAGTTTGGCTTATGAAGTGACCACCTATTTCTGTGATTCTCTTTCTCTGTTTTCTTCTTTCCTGGCATTCACCCAATATAGGGCAGTGAAGCTTGTACAACATGCACCCAATGAACCCTAGTTATGTGTTTTGTTTTTTCTTAATTTAAAGTATTGAAGGCATGTTTGCTTACCACTGGAGATGACTTTAAACCTCACTGTGAGTTCACATTATCCTGTCTGGGAGATACTGGTGTAGTGGAAAGAAAGCCCTGCAGTGGAGGAGTCGGTAGAACAATCTCTGGTCCCAGTTCTGCTGTTAACTGGCCCGGTTAACCTCAGAGAGGACCTGTCAGGGCCACAGGTGGGTGAAGAGAGAACATCCACATCCACATTTTACTCAGTGCTGAAGATTCTAGGGTTTCCAGAAAATAGCTCATTTGCCTGAAGTTTTGCCCTTAGCTGTACAAGTATTTAAAACATTGAGGACTAATGAGTGGTATCAAGGGAATGCTCTTAGTAAGATTTAGCACCTATTTCAGCTTGCCAGCCAGCAGTGTGACTTACAGTAAGTACATGACGTCCCAGCCTTAAAAATAAAATTAGTCTATTCATATAGGCATTTTTGCTGAACTTAAATGGAAAGTATTATTTTTCACTTTTAATTTGATGTCCTTTAATTTTAGCCAAGAAATTATATCAGTGTTAGTGTTTTCATGTTTTTGTGCAGAATATAGCGTACCACGTTTGCTTCCTAATAACCCCGGCCCCACTATTTCTCCTATGGTAAGCCACTTTCATTTTAAAAATAGATCTGTTCTACGAGACTTCACTTGGCTCTGCTTGTTGTCCTCTTATGCGAGTTATTTAATTTAAAAATAGAACTGTCTCAGTAGATCTGTATCAACTAGTTTAGGATCTTTTCTATCTGGAGTGAACTCTAATTAGGCGGGTGGTTCTGTGGAGTCATGTTTGGAGCATTGCAATCCAGTTATGTTTTCCAATTTGGTGACCTGACAGAGAGCTTTGTTTCCAAGTTGATAATTTCAGTGTATTTTAGCCTATAAATTTTTTTCTTAGGCTAACTTTAATTTCCTTAAGGGTTGGGGAATTTTATAATTTGGGTGAAAAAGAAATAACCATTGGAAAGTAGTTAACATTTAAGATTTTTGGACCAAGGACTCACCCTTAGACTGTTTTTAGATCAAATAACCCTTTTACCCAGAGCAATTAAAAAAAATTTTTTTTAATGTTTTATTTATTTCTGAGACAGAGAGACAGTGTGAGCAGGGGAGGGTCAGAGAGAGCGGGAGACACAATCTGAAACAGGCTCCAGGCTCTGAGTTGTCAGCACAGAGCCCGACGCAGGGCTTGAACCCACAAACTGTGAGATCATATCCTGAGCCGATGTTGGACGCTCAACCGACTGAGCCACCCAGGCGCCCCTACCTAGGGCAATTTTAATATGCCTTGGTACATCTTTGAGCATTTTAAAAATAGTATTTCTGTGAATGCATAATTCTAGAGTACAGGCGTAGGAAGGACCTTTAAACAATAATAAGGAATAACTTTTCTATTTGTTACATCTAAGTTGTGTTAATTTTTTTGGCTTTAAATGAAACTTGTCTAATTTTACAAAGTGAAATATATTTTGAAATTAAATTACTATTGATTTTGTGATGCTTTAAGGCCTTAATTCTGACACAGAAGATCTTTTTGCCTTACTGACTTAGAGATTTGTTCCTTCTAAATGTCTAGAACTAATCAAATTACAGAAAATAAACATCAAGCATATTATATACATCACCACATGCTGTTATTATCAAACTAAAGCTCAATTCATTCTGTTACTTAAGTATACAATTTGACATATTTTAAACTTATCTTTTTGAAACTGGTTTTTCTATCAGACTTGATTATATAATGTGACATCTGGAAATATTATTGAGTCAGATTTATGAGTTCTTTGTCAGTTAGGTTAATTCCCTACTAAAATGATCTTTTGTAGAATTTTGCTTTATAATTTTATCTCTAAAAGTCCTGTTTTTTTTCCATCCAACCAGCAGAGAGCACTTTAGCTAGTGACATGAGCAATGTGTGTGTGAGCAAATAGTCAAGACCGTGCTGTATCAAAGACGTGGGCAATTGTCATCACTCAAAATCCCATTCTCTCCTGTCAGTTCCAGTTTATTTATTTCATCAGTTTCCTAAACTCTTCATCAAGTTAAGCACACTTCTCTAGTTTAAAAAAGTTATTATAACAATATTTTCTCCAAACTCATTCTTGTGCTATTTACTTGGCCCTAGTGAAGAACGCAAAGCTTTAGATAGTTTGACTTTGGCCCACCTGCTTACATCCTTTGGTTTATACAGAATTTGTGTAAAGTGCCCTTCTCACCTTTGGCCCTCAAAAGGTCAGCAAATAACAAATCCAGGCTTATCTGATTAAAGCATATGAAGGATAGAGACAGTAAATTATTGCCAGGTGCTCAGACTTCCCTGTGTATTGAAGATGAACAAGGGTTGAATCAGGGAAGAAGTTGAAAGGTTTATTCTGCCATAATATGGTTTTTTACCTCGTACTGTGTGACAAGAGGAATGATGAGAAATAGCAGCAGAAAGTGGGGACTATGGATAAGTGGCAGTTCACAGTCTGACCAGAAACTTGAATATGGGGTTACAAGGTGGATACCACTAAGAATTGTGGCCAAGCAGACTTACTGGGATGTACATTATTGTAATGAAACAATGTGAAACCTCAGAGTGGGTAGCTCCAGTAGCTAACCCACAGTTCATAAAATCCAAGTAGCTCTTGGAAGGGCCATTTGCACCTGTGGCCCCCCACAGGGAGACATTTCAAGCATCCCTCACACTTAGGTTTTCTGGGAAGCTGGTGGTTTGAGGTGTGGCTGAAGAAATGTTTGCATGTACACACAACCCCCCTTTCTATATCAGGTAAAGATTGAGAAATATTTTAGTATTAACATCTGCCTTTTTGGTTCAGTATTTTAACATCATTTCCTCAAACCAGTGCTAAATCTTCCCCCCCCCACGATACTGAAAATTAGCCCTTGTGATACGTTTTTCCCTGCAAGGCTGTGCTTTATATATCCTTTTAACCCAATTTCTTGTGAATAAAAATCCTAATTCAATTGCTCCTGAATACAAATGTTAGAGTGAGCAAGGAAATGATTGATTCCTGGCTTCTGGGCCCCTAAGGATGGATCTGACCCCGCTGTTCCTCTCCTCCTCCCGTGCCCACTCTTCCTGTCTTTACACCCATTTAAGTGATCTACGTTGAGAGACTTGTTTCAGTCATAGTGGTGGCCCGTGGTGGCACCAACTTTGTTCCTTCCTGAATCAGAGTGTATCTGGCACTCTTCAAGAGATGCTTTGGGGCGCCTGGGTGGCTTAGTCGGTTAAGCGTCCGACTTTCGCTTAAGTCATGATCTCGCGGTTCGTGGGTTCGAGCCCCGCGTCGGGCTCTGTGCTGACTGCCAGCTCAGAGCCTGGAGCCTACTTCAGTCTGTGACTCCCTCTCTCTCTGACCCTCCCCTGCTCACGCTGTCTCTCTCTCTCTCTCCTAGAAATAAATAAAAACATTAAAAAAAAGAGATGCTTACATGACTTTTTCTGCTGCTAATTCAGCTGTTTTTAATGGATGGAAAGCAGGGTCAGGAGTCTCCACTCAGGTGGGAACCCACCCCTCTGCCCCAGGTATCCAGAAAGCACCCGCAGCCTGGGTTAGGGTGGTGTGCAGCATTGAGTATGTAATGTGAGGATGTACTGTGTCTACATGTGGTAGACGGTGGCTCTGCTCTTTGTGTTTCCTGAGTATTCCAGAGGGCTTCTGGTATTGGTTGGATGGTATATTCATGGCAGGAAACCAGTGATCAAATACAAATGATGGCAAATTAGGTATGGGGACTTCTGTAATTAGCCCTTATTAGAAATCTTTAGCCAGAGATTGGCAATTTGCCCATCTTTTTGCTCATCACATAAAGAGAAGTAAGCATGGAGAAAATGTAACCTTTGGCTTCTCCAGTAGTAGTAGGTCCCTTTTATTGTCTGAATCACCGAGTGTTTTTTGCAAACCAGTAACCTGATCTTTTATCACTCTCTGGACCGCCTCCTCCTCTGCTGTGCCCTGATGCATTCAACACATGTGTTCGAATGGGAGGCCGGCAGCACTCAGAACAATTTACATTCGGCTTCCCAGCCTGCCACAAGCAGCAAATCAGCCTCTGGGAAGGCTTCGGGAGACTTGTCAGCAGTCTGTAGCTTATTTCTGTATATGAGAGAGAGAGTGTGTGTGTGTGTGTGTGTGTGTGTGTGTCTCCGTCTCCCTCTCTCTCTCTCCATTTACAAGCTGGAATCACTGTGGAGGAACAAGCAACAAAGTGTTGTCCAGATTTTATCTCAGGGTAATGATTAGTTAAAAATGAAAGGCTGAAATATTGATTTTCATTGTGAGAATCATTGACTGTTGGATGTAGAGAACACCCAGTTTCTTCCTGAGGAGAAGCTGAGCGGTGCCACATTCGCAGCCCGCAAGTCTCTGACAGCAGCAAGGGCTGGGCTGAAGCAGCGGCTGCCTGCCTGGGGAGCACCCGTAAATGGACTTTGGTCTCAATGCTTTGACTCTCTGTCGTGGTTTTGGATGTTGGAATACGGGCGGTGATCTCTTGTCTTTTATAAACTCACCTGATTTAAAGGAAAGATGAGTGAAGAACCAAAGGAGAAAAATGCAAAACCTGCTCACAGGAAAAGGAAAGGAAAAAAGGTAAGAAATGAATAAGCAACATGTTCTCTGTATTGTTCTCTGGCTCTGGGGAGGAAGTGATCTTCAGGCTGGATTTTTTCAGAGATTGGATTTTAAGAAGCTGCTAGAATCAGATTGCTTTTGTTTTTCAGGTCTATTAATAATGGGTGTGTTCTGTGTTGGAGAAAAACATCACAACTCAGATGCATTGCTAAAATATTTAAACGGTTAAATATAGTCATTTAGATTTCACTGAAGTGGTGTTTTTCATAGCGATATTTAGGATTATTAAGTAAACACATGTCCTAATTATGTGGGTGGGTGTGTTTTTTTCCCTTTAAATTTTCCAGAGTGCTTGTTAATCAACAGGGTACAATTACTAATGAATATTATTATGGTATAGATGTTTAGCTTTAACACATATTTTAGGCAAACTTAGGGAAACCTGTAGTTACACTTCAAAATTACAGCATGGAGGTGAACTCCATTTTAATTATTGATCAGCTTATGGCTGACAAATCTCAATTTGCAATAGACTGCAGTTGTATAGCCATATGCTTCATCTGTCCATTACAACTTATAAAATTAATTTTGTTTTCCATGTAAATTGAAGAATCTTCCAAATATCAATAGATGATTGCTGCAAACCTGTAGATTCATTTTGGTTGCCTTGAATGTGTATATCTTAAAATGTGCTCCTAACTTTTCAGTACATTTTGAAATTGGGGGTGGGGGAGGGAGACAGTTCCCTAGGTCTGACATTTGCTTTTGATCCATTGTGGTTAATAAATTGGCTTCCATAGGGTGTATACCAATGGAAAAGACAGTTGTATAGCTATAACAAAGAAAAACAAATCCCTAAAATAGGTTCAGAGATATTTAAGGAAAATGTGTACTATTTTTTTATCTACAATCAGAATCTTCAGATAATGTCTTCTAATAAATAGGGCCATTATATATAATAGTGACTCTTTAATATGCTTCCTTGACCCAATGTAATGTGTGCTCGGCCAATGGACATTTAGAGAATGGATGATTATAGTAGAGTAGATAAAGATTTCAATTCCTCACTGAATTGTCAGCATTAACATTTTTTCCCCAAACTGTTTATTATTTATCGAAAGGTTCATTTAGTGTTCTTAAAGGAGCTGCTCTCAGCAAACTACTCTGAGGACACGTTTATGAATGTGCCATATTCTAGCGCAGTGGTTCCACATCCTACAGACAGTGAAGCTGTGCAGACAGGCTTTAAGTCAGCCTCGACTTCTTGTATGTCGTCTCCCCAGGGGTTGATGATGTTGCCAAGGTGCTATTCTGATTTCCCAAGGGAGCAGGTCACAGCTGCACAGCACAAATGATTTGTTTCATGCCTGGCATAGTGGTGCTGGTCTCAAGGAAAGCTGTCAGCTTTGCGTGTGTTTATGAGATATGGCCTTAAGTGTCTGACAGGCTCCACCATGATTCTGAACATGGAGTGTCACAGGGAGCCCAGACAGACATCATGAGCCACGACAGTGCAATCCAGATGAAAGTGAGCAGTGTCTGGCCAGTTGTAAATCATTGAGCTTTTATGTGGAGTCCTTTAACGTGGGCATTTTTTTCTCTCTTCCTTGAAATTTTTGCAGCTGTGTTCCATGTCTCCTCAGATAAGGTTATCCTTTTCAGAGACAGTATGAAGTCAGTTGCTTTGATTCCTTCCATCATATGTGCTACACTTTCTGAGCTACTGTCTAGGTACTCTTTATGAAGCCTTCATATGAAGAAGCCTCAGGACTTTCCAAAGTCCTTCCAGCCTGTAGTGAAGCCCCAATTCCTCACTACAGAGCTTGAGGCCCTTCCCAATGTGACCTGCACCCATATCCCAGGCTTTGCTGCCTTTACCACTTACTCTCTTCACATGTGACTCTGTTCAAACTGAAGATCTTACCAGCCCCCAAATTAATTATTTCTTCTGATACTTGTTCTTTGTCCATGGAGAAGGCATTTCTGTGCCAGCCTGCTTGGTGAAATCCTACCCATCCTTCAAGGTATAAGCCAGATCTTGCCTTCTTCTTGAAATCTGTCAATTCACCTTGCTTAGAAGTCAGTCAGTCTTCTGGACTGACACAGTACCTTATACTGTCAGGACACTTAACACATTCTGCTTCATTTTCAAGGTATCAAGTACGTGCCCTATTCCCTTATCTATATTGAACCTACAGGTATTCACCTCAGGAGACACTCAGCTTGTTCCTTGTATACAGCTGACACTAAATAAATGTCCTGTTAAAAGATCTCTCTCATTTACTGACCAGAATTCACCAAGAATGTTTAGTGTTAGAGCAGATACATACCAAGTAGCAGATATCTTTTAAACGAATAGGCCTTTTTCTCCTAATATTTTCTGGATAAAAAAATATGATAATTTTTTGTTTTCTTAAAAAGAATATATATGTGTGTATATATATATATATATACACACACACACATACACGTGTGTGTGTTTGAGTGTCTGTGTGTGTGTGTGTGTGTGTTCTACTTCCTTCTGAAGCAAATATTCCAGAAGGTGTCGGATGTTCTAGATGACCTACACTGCAGCACTGGTGGGTGTGGTCAAATGAAAGCATTTCAGGTGGGAACTATATGCAACCTGGCACATTTTACTGCAACAAGCTCCCCAAATGTTTGAAATATTTCCTAATTATTTATAGAATGATTTTTAAAATAAAATTTAGTGTGGAATCCTTTTTATATAGGAATATGTCTCAAAATGGCCTTAAAAAACATGTGTTGTTGTTGAGTGTTTTCAGAACAGATCTCATGTTTAGGGCATTTGGGTATAAAGTCTCTCATGAGACATGTTTACTATTGGAACCAGCAAGCCAAATGTAATGGAATCATGACATTATTCCTTCTTTAGTACATAGAAAGGGTTTTGTATTTTGCTCAGGAAAAGAAGGATGCAAATTGATGTGACGAAATGTTGTTTTCTAATATTTCTATATTTTGCTCTGAATGTGAAGAGGGAGTGTGCATGTGTGTGCACGTGTATGTGTGTGTATATCCATATCCTGTAGCTATTTATCTTTCCTTGTGCTGGTTATAAGAGAAGGATTTACTGAAAGTCAAGACAGCTGGCTTCCTATATAGCCCGGCTTCCAACCTGATGCCTTGGCTAGAACAGTCCAACCCTTCAGCTATAAAATGAGGTTCATATGCCTGACACAGCTATCAGGGATATTATAAGAGTAAAATAAAAATAATTGGTAAGGCCATATTTTCAAAAGAGATTTTAGAAATGGTAACATCTAAACTCAAAGTGGTTGTCATTGTGGAATTTCAACCTTCTATAGATTGCCTGATTTTAAAGAAGAAATGACAACTGAGGCCATATTGCCCACATAATATTATACTGACTGTCAGAATTCTGTATTTAGCTGAGTCAGCCACCAAAGAATAAGTGTGAAAAGTGTCATTTGGTTATTTTATTTATTTAGCATCTACATTTAATTGGCCTAAGCTTCCATAACAAAATATCATAGACTGGGTGGTTTAAACAACATAAATTTATTTTCACAGCGTTCTGGAGAATGCAAATATGAGGTCAGAGTGCCCACATGGTTGGTGTTGGTACGGAGGGCTCTTCCTGACTTGTAGATGGCCATCTGCTCACTGTATGCTCACGTAGCCTTTTTGTGGTGCGTACAAGTGAAGGCGAGGTAGGGAGGGAGAGATCAGTTCCTCATAAGACCTATTGGATAAGCATTGCACCCTTATGACCTCATTTAACCTTAACTACCCCCTAAAAGCCTGGTCTTCAAACAATTACATTAGGGGTTAGTGCTTCAACATATGAATTGGGAGAGAGGGTACAATTCAGTCCATAGAAGCATTCAGAGAAGGGTGTGGTGTCCAGATTCCCAACTTCAATAGGCTTAATAAAATGTGATGGTGATTAAAGTCCTTTCAATTAATTTAATTATTCAGCAGATGCTATGTAGTGGAGAGCCTTTAATTATTGAGCCAGGGCCAGCTATGGTAAACCAATCCATGCAGAAAGTGTTAAGGGTACCAAATAAAGCTGAATTCAGGTTCTGTTGATGACAGAATGAAGAAGTGGGAAATTCCATCTGAGGGTGATGGTAGGAAAGGGTACATAGGGGGGCACCTGGGTGGCTTAGTCGGTTAAGCGTCCGACTTTTGCTTAGGTCATGATCTCACGGTTCGTGGGTTCGAGCCCCGCGTCGGGCTCTGTGCTGACTGCCAGCTCAGAGCCTGGAGCCTGTTTCAGAGTCTGTGACTCCCTCTCTCTCCGACCCTCCCCTGCTCACGCTGTCTCTCTCTCTCTCTCTCTCTCCTAGAAATAAATAAAACATTAAAAAAAAAAGGAAAGGGTACATAGAGGAAGGCACGCTTGAACTGATATTAAGAAGATATGTGTTTTCCAATTGCTCCCCAGAGGGTCAGAGCCTTCCAAATAGAGTGTGGGATCAGAGAGAAAAAGATTTGAAGCGGCCTGCTTCCTGCTTAGTAATCTAAACATTGTTTTGTGTGGTTGAAGTGTAGTGGACAGGGATGTGTCATTGCAGGATGCAAAGATGGAAAAAAGATCAGAGCCGACTCAAGAAGTTTGAGCTAAAAATCTCTTTATTGTTCTGGGGTTCATCAAAAGGCTTTGAGCAGATGAGTATTGAAATCAGATTTGCTTTTTAGAAAAATATCCTTAGTATTTAGTAGAAGTGCTAGGTCTTTATTTTACACCATCATCCCATCTGGCAGGAATATAGGTCATATTCTACTGCTGATGATTATTGAAAACTTTGTTTCTCTAATCTTTCATTCAGTGTTTTTTTTTCCCCCTGTTTCCTTTCCTCCCTCTCTTCCTCCCTCCCTTCCTCGCTTCCTTACTCCCTTCCTCCCTTCCTTTTTAGTGGCAGATTGGAAAAAATACTTAGATATTTAGACCCTGCTGCGTAAAACTCTTTGCAGCGAGTTTGCTGATTTTCTAGGGCATGTCAGGAAAGGATTTTCACTATTTCAGTTCGCTTGCCTCTTCCATCTTAAGAATCCAAAATAACTTACTTTAAGTTAGTTTTTTTTCAGTTTGTGTTTCTTCCGAGGGTGGACTTCATAACTTTCTTTCTTTCCTACTCTTTTCTCCCATGTGCTTGCCTTATGTGTGAGAGCTGTCTTTGTTTCTCATGATGCTTACATTATCCAAATATATATCCCTTTTTTTTTTTTTTGAGTAAGAGTCAAGGGAATGTCCATTTCTGAATTTCACTCACTATTCCTAATGCTGCTGGAGTTTTCATTGTTGGAATTTTTGTTCATTTATTTTCATTCTAGTGTCTTTGGTTAGGTGCCTTGATAACTGAATGCCCTCCAAACTGAGGTGGGGTGTGGGCACACTATGAACAAGTGGCATATATGTTGACCTGTGTCATAATTTTCATTTGTGTGTTTGGACACTATTGCTCTAGAAGCAAATAGCTTCTCGAAGTCTTTTGTTGATGAGTGGGATGCGTTGAGTTATGGTTCACTGAACATGATCACATATCCAGTGCTTTATAGATGGGGCTAATGTGCACTCCATGTCAAGTGGTTTTTATATCCTTTTCCATTTTGCTATATGAATCACTATCAAATATTTTTTCTCTTAGTCTTATATAAGTAGAAATTTTTAAAGTTTTTTATTCTCAATATTTTTCTCTTGGCTGTTACTCTTTATCTTCGCAATACTATCAATAATATAATCAATAGGTACTTAAAATGTTTAAATATCTTGTGCATCCACATCCATGAATCAGGAATTTTGATTCCCACAATAATGAATTTGTAATGGTATTTTTCTTGAGCTTAGTATTTGAGTTTGCTCATTTCAGTATGCAGATTTCCATGTTGTCTTTGCCCAAGACTTTTGTACATTTGAAACTTTCTTTTTGCAGGGAGAGAATGAATGAATTAAAAGAACCTGAGAGGTTGCTTCAGGATTTCAGAATTTCATTAAAAACCCTCAATTTAATACTACTTTTTAAAAATCAAATTTTGTGAGGTATATTTACCTGGAAAATTTCTTCAATTTTTTGTTAGAAAAAAGGCAGCAGACACTTGATATAAATTTATTTTATCTATAGCACCCTTGGGGCAGGCCCCTGAACATCAGACCGATAAAGGAAGGCACTAATATTCCACAAGTTCACAGTCCCTTCTCCATAATTCCAAAATTCAAAATGAAAACTGAAAATATTTTCTAACTTCTTTGGCGGCAAAATCTGACCCGACCTGAACTCATTTGGCAGCAAAACCTGTTCTGACCTTATGTGAAGCTATTTATAGTCTTTATTTATCCAACTTAGTGTGAATATTCATACGTTTTTCGGCAGAAGCAAAAATTCTTTGCTTATGGAGTATGGTCCAAACATACTGTGAGGATGGGTCCGTAATATTGGTATATACCTTTCTAAACTCTGGAAGTTTGAATTCCAAAGCTTTCCTGGCTGCAGAACTTCAGATAATGGGTTGTGAATCTGTACTGAGTCCTGAGCTACAACTGGATGTGAGCCATCATGACTTAAGGTTAGCTTGCAGTGAGGAGGAAAGGGCTTGTTTTGGTCCTTAATAAATATCAGAGAAAGTGGCAGTTTGTAATGCTGGGCACCATATCAAAGGTTCCTAATACAGTTTTCAGTCTTGCAGGAAAAATTACTTCCAGGTGCAATCTAACAGATACTCGCTTGTTCGGCAGTAAATCTGAGCATTTTGACAGGATGGTTTTAAAGATGATATTTAAAGATGATATTTATAAAGCCTTTTTGTTGTTGTTATTTTGTTTATTTTTAAGTAGTGAATTGTGACATATCAAAGAAGAAAAAAGTCTTAATATATTATTTAGGAAATTCTTGATTTTTTGTTATTTATGGCCATTTGATGAGGTCATGAAAAATAATTGGTATCTGTTTTCTAGAAAAAAAATATAGATTTGGGGAAATTATTGCTTGATTCAATCATTGCACCTACTTATAGAGAAAATAATGTTAATCATATGAGGGATAATTAATTTTCCACAATTAGCACATAAAATGACTTTCTCTGTCATCCATCTTTGATAAAAATTCCAACTTATGGGTGTATTATATTTATATTATATATGTATTTGTATTATATATATTTATATTATATATAAAGTTAATTATTTATGTATATATTATACAACTTAATTTTAAAAACTTTTCATTCCATTTTTTCCTCTCAGTTACACATAAATGTAAATATAAAGTAACTTATTTCATTGTTATGTTAACAGCTTAAAATCTAGAAACTTCTCTCAACTTCCAATCCTTCTATTGTTTAACTTTAGTCATTGACATCCATTGCTTCTGCCACCACCATGGAATAGGAACTTGGTTTCCTAAGACATCTCATTAATATTACTGGAGATACCAACTGATAAACTGGCTTTAGCAGTGTCCTGAAGAAAACCAAAATTCAAAATCATCTAAATCATTCCAGTAAAGTTTGCTTGTGAAACTCAGAATGTAATTAGCCAGTTTACTAAATGCAAGCTATCCTGTATCTTTCACTCTCAACTCACTAGTTTTTTAAATTATATGTTTCACAGTACATGAGATATGTTTGGCATTTTGTGTGTGTGTGTGTGTGTGTGTGTGTGTGTGTGTTAAAACAAACTATAATGGTGCAAAGCTATTTAGTAGATCTAGTTCATCATTTTGATTTTGCCTCAATACCATATCATTTCTTTTTGAGCACTCACTTTTTAGGTATAGGGATTCATCAGGGAACAAAATAGGCAACAGAGAGTGGCTACTAAGCAGTAAGTCAGTATGGAAATTCCACAAGAGGCCTCTACTCTAGAGAAAGACTGGATCTCAAAGAAGGTATAGCCCCTAGAGCTAGGGAAGGAGTTTAAAACATGGCAGGAAGGTAACAGGGAAGGTAGTAGAGACCCTTGAGCAGTGAGCTCAGTCATGACAGGGACTTGGTCAGCTCTGGAAGGATGACATTTTAGGTAGAAAGAATTGCTTGGTGAAAGCCCTGTAGTATTTGGGTCCCCAGGAAGGAACACTTTAATGGACACTTTCAGTTGGTATGAACTTTAAAGATTTCTGTACACTGCTCTCAAATGTCTTTTTCCTCCTGGAATTCAGTTGATAATTTGTGAGTTTTAAGGGTAAAGAGCAATATTTTAGGAGTCAGCTGGGGATACTTGGTACCCAAACAGGGTAGCACCCAGTGAACTTGTGACAACGATGAGCTTTTATTCTACTTTTCACATTCCCTTCAGTGCTGTTCATTGTTAACCAGTGTGACTTTAGTACAGCGAGGAATTTACAGACAGGAACCCACATCTCTTAAGCTTCTAATTAACAATGCTCCCCCCACCCAGTACACAGCCTATTCAATAAATTGGAAATACAAATAAAGACATACATCAGGAAACTAAATTGGATAAACCTTGATATGATGTTTGTGCACAGTAATTTTTGTAAATAGCATATATGTAGCCTATGAAATAAATATGCCTTGGTTTAAAATATAGACTTCATAGTCCAAGCACCGGTATCATATATAATGTCAGTGTTTTGTGGGTACTTAATGAAAAATTAAATGATAATTATAGCAAACCAAGCTAATTCTTGACATGAAGCTTAACCTCTAGATAATTTATCTGGGAACACTGTGTAATTTTCCTTTGTTATTTTTACCATGCTGGCTTATTTAGACTTTACATGCAGTGATTTCATCACCAGGTAATTTATCTTGTCATTTTACAAAATTGGAAAATTTCTTTGGAACATTATTGCGTTATCTTAAATATCATTTCCACCATTTTAAAATGTAGCTCATTTTAACATAGAGGGAACATCAAAAATACACATAGAAGTTGAACCGCAGTAGCCTGAATATTAATGAAAAAGATCTCCTGTGTAATTGCAGGTAATTAAGTGAATCACGTATTCAAGTAAATATTTATGAATAACTTCAAAGTTTCTTTTTAAAAATAAAAGCAACTACAGTTCTGAGTTTATGGATTCCCATCCCACTGCCCCCACAGAGATGTTTATCAAGAATTTAATCAATGCCTCCTACCATACATGTGGGGTTATTTTACTCAATCTGTTGTTTTGGACACAGAGAGAAGCACAAGAAACAGATATTTGAAGTTTCCTGTTCTGATCCATTAAGCAGGGCTCATCCTCCTCAACTGTTCTTTATGTCTTACAATTAGAAAAAAATTGCATAGGATATTTATGAGGTTAGACTAGCAATAATATATCCCAGGAATCCAGGCTTTCTTTTTAAGAATTTGCGCTGGACTTTGATGACTTCAATTATGTGAGAGGGCTTGAAATAAGTGCTAGGAACTTGCAGCAACACATTAATTCTTGTGAAGTTTTCACTGTCTTTCACAGAATTTTGCTATTTTGGGGGATCTCTAGAACAAAACTAAAAATGAAGGATGATCTGCTGTACTATCAAAGTGTAAAAAAAACAAAACAGTCATTTTAATTGCTTAAATTTAATGACAGGTTTTCTTTCCTTAGTCCACCTGATGAAAATGCTTTTAACATAAATCTTTTATCTCTGTACAAAATGCCTTTTAGGGCATAAACTTTAGGCATTAGGTGATAGCATTTCATGTAAATTATAAATATGCCAATTATAGTTTTGTCTTTAGAAGATAGATGTACTAATGTAGCTGCACTAAACTAATGTGTCAATATGTGCCTTTTATCTTCTGCCTTTAAAGCTTTCCAGTAATCTTTGAAGTGGAGGTTCTCCTAAAAATATTATGATCATGGGCTTTGGTCAAAGGAAGATACTTTGCATGGGAAACTGACAAGAGTGAGAACGGAATCACGTACACCAGAGTTTATTTAAATTCTTGTTGTACCACTTAATATTTATGCAAAGTTAACCAGGTTACCTAAAGTCCTAAGCCCTTGTTTCCTACTTTTTAAAATGGGGATATATTGCTTATGTAGAGGTTTAATATAAGGATTAGAAACAGTATGTGCCAAGTGGATAAGACAGCTCTTGGCTGAAAATAGACATACATCATAAAGTAGCTTTTGTTGCCATTAGTGTTAAAAGCATTGCTAGCTTTTAGGTAATGTTGATTTCCTTCCTTTTCAGTAAAAAGATTAGAAATTTGTCATCCTAATATAAAAATCTGTTTAAAAATTATCTTCTGAATTGTTTTAGAATATTACGTATTTACCTCTAGTGAAATTTCAATTTAGGAACAGATTTATAGAATATATGTGCATTGTAATCATAAAAATTGGTGGAGATCATTCATTATATATTTGTGTGATGTTAACTTCTAGTAGTAGATGTCAGATAGAATTTAGATTATTAGCATTTATATTCTCATGGTAGTGTATGTTTTATTCTTGTAGTTGTGCTCTGAAAATCCGTGTACTTTGTATTTTATTTAACCATTTAGAATGAGGGAACAGGGTAGTATAGAAGAAAAAATAACATGTTGTGGGTTTTCTTCTTGGTCCTGGTATAACAGCAGCAAGAAGCAGTGTAGTGGAAGGAACATAAGATTCAAAATCAGCTTATATTGACTTTGAAGAAGTTTAAGACAACATATATGAAAATAAGTTTACCAGTGTGATATTGAACTGAAACTTCCCATTTTCTGATCTCTGAAATGTAGTTTGAATTAGTTGATACCTATGATGCTTACGGGGCTTAAGACACTGCTTTTTGGTAACAATATTGAATTCATACTTTCAAAGCAATAGTGTAACAGGCGAGATCTGGGGCAGTGCTGTGTGTTTGCTGAAGGGGACAGACGCCCAAGGGAACTTCCGCAGTGTTGTTGTCACCTTGTATTCAACACCTCTAGCGTTATTTTGTCCCTAATGATGTAGCCACCGCACTTGCTAATTTGCATTCTGGTTTTTGTATTTTTATAACTGAAGTATAAAGAAAACAAGGAACGGTTACTAGTCTTTTCACCTTTCACATAGAATCCCAACAGCACTCTGTTATATTTATACTTAACACCACCACCACATGAAACACTCTAAATTTAAAGTGTGGGATATGAAGCAGTTCTAGTTACTGGCAAAGCACCCTAGTTAATGGCAAAGCACGTCATTGGACTCTTTCATTCCTGGACTGAAGTAGAAGACCCCTCAGTGAAAATTTGTGCATGGTTCACATCTAGATCACAGATGATTTCCCACCTCTTTTTTCCACTATGATAAAATGCTCATAACAAAATTAAGGATTGTCACCATTTTTAAATGCAAGTCACCAGCACTACTTTCACAATGTGGTGCAGCCATCACTACTGTCTAGTTCCAGTACTTTCTCAACAGTGGAAACCGTGTATCCACTGAGAAGTCACTCCATATTCCCTCTTCCCCTCTAGCCCTGACAGTCACTAATCTTTCTTTCTCTACGGACTTTACCCATAATGGGAAAATCATATGAATGATCTATGGTTTATACAATGTGTCCTTTTCTGTCTGCCTTTCTTCACTTGGCATATTTTCAGTGTTTATCCATATTGTCACATATGTCAACACTTTATTCCTTTTTGTAACTGAATAATATTCCATTGTGTGAATATTATCTATTTTGTCCATCGATTCATTTCTTAGAGGACATTTGGATTGTTTCTATTTTTTGACTATTGTGAATAGAGCTGCAATAAACTTTTGTGGATGAGTTTGTTGTTCGGGGATTTTTTTGTGGACAAATGTTTATTTGTATACCTTTTTCCTGTTCTTTGGGGTATATACTCAGGAGTGGAATTCTTAGGTCATGTAATAATTCTATAAACATAAAACTTATTGAAGAACTTGCCAGAATGTTTTCCTCTACTAGATTTTTTTTTTTTTTTAATGTTTTATTTATTTCTAGGAGAGAGAGAGAGAGACAGCGTGAGCAGGGGAGGGTCAGAGAGAGAGGGAGATACAGACTCTGAAATAGGCTCCAGGCTCTGAGCCGGCAGTCAGCACAGAGCCCGACGCGGGGCTCGAACCCACGAACCGTGAGATCATGACCTAAGCGAAAGTCGGACGCTTAACCGACTAAGCCACCCAGGCGCCCCTCCTCTACTAGATTTTTAATAGTTTGATTTCGGTTGTGTTCTTATTTCTGTACCTTATGACTTTAGTCACTTATTACTCTTTTGGAGTTTTTTGGAGGGAGTAAACTATAGCGAAGCTTTGTGTCTGTTCATGACAGAGAGATGGAGATGGCAGGAAGGGGTTTGGGAGAGACAGTGACGCTGATCTAGTGCAAATAGAGAGAGGAGCCACTCATGAGCTTTCAGTGAATGGCAGCAGGTATATCCTAGAGCATAGGAGGAAAGTAAAATTCTTTTGATAATGTTCCTGATGAGGACTTTTACTTGAAATAGGACCTTTGAATGGTGGCAGAACTGAGAAGGCTTTGCAATCTGTGTTATATTCTTTAGCACAAGTTATTGACTGTCCCAGAACAAAGCAGATGAAATGGACTCTGTTCTTTGCACAAGGCTGGAAAAATAGCTGGTGCATTTAGCTGCATCTGGCATAAGGATTCTCCGGAGAGAAAAAAAGAGGTTTAAAATATCAGATGTCCTCTTTGTAGCATGTATTTATGGTTAACTTTATGGTGGAGCAAATAGTGTATAATTCTCATTTCATAGTATAGCTTCAATCATCCTCAGTTACTTCTCTTGTAACATCTACAGTGAGAAAATGCTCCTGGGCAAGGTCACAGAGTGGGAGGTTTCCGAACCAGGTGGGCTGTGACTGACAACTGTAGCCCCATTTTTGCTTCATGTTTTGTAGGGTAAGCCAGGCGAGCTGCACCATTGGGTATTTCCTCGAGAGCTTCTGAATATGTGATTGTAATCACGTGTTGCCATAATTAAGTATTAACTGGTTTGCTCTGCAGTAGACACTACAAAAAAGTGTTGGAAAGGCATTTGCTTATGGGTTACATGATCTTTACAGAAGAAGCAGGAAGATTCCCCAAATACTAGGCACTTAGCTTTTTTCTAGGTGGACTAGGTTTGTTGTTTTTCTTAGTTTTTTTGGTGCTACCCAACCACATAAAAATATGCAGTTAATCAAGTTATCCCACACAGCACTGAGCAAAACTGGTATTACCCCAAAGAGTATTTTCTGGTCATGACATGGGTTACATATTGAAGATTTAGAATTCCCATTCAAAGTCTGTTTTGTGGTCTTCAGATACAAAATGAAATGTAGCCATTATACTCGAATACTTTAATTTTTTTCTTTCTTTAAATATATTTATAACTAGAAAATTCTTATAAATTTCAATTCTAGGAGGATATATTCCAATAGAATGTAGTCTCTTTATCTAAATGCTTTCTTAAAATTTCTTGCTTTAATTTTTTTTGTAACTGAGAATTTTTAGAATTTCCATTCTTTTTATTTTTATTCTTTTTATTTTATACCCTCTTCTGTAGGAATCTTGGACTTGAGTCTTATTTAAAAATGGAAGAAATGCAAAACTAAAATGTTGGAAATATTCCTGCTGAGGGACTCAGCTAGAAGCTGTAGGGATAGTAATGTATGGTTGATCTTATAAGGAAAGTAAGCTTACTAACAAAGAAATGTAGGAGAAAAACCACATGGGAATGCACCCTTGACACCTATCATTGAAAAGTCTAGTGCCTGTTGGATGGGTTTTGGATTTTTAAATGACATTCAGAGTGGTTCTTGTCATATACTTTAAATTGTCATTGACTCCCTTTGACTGAACTATAAAAACCTCATGTCATTGTAGTTTCTGGCTTTATCTTCTTAAAGCTGGTCACCAGTTGGCAGATCTCATTTGTAGAAAGATGCTCCAGGAAAGAAAGCCTTAGTGTTTAGCGCATCAGGTCTCTTTCCTTGAGCTGCCACCAGTTTGGACCCAGCAGGATGACCTGGGACACCTGCACTCATGGTGAAATACACTGTCCTGGGCTCTATGGGTGCTGCCCTGTCTCTGTTCTCAGGAGCATTGTCATCTCATGGGAGAACCACTTTAGAATTTTATTTAGAGAAAGAGCTCTACGTGATGTAGTTTAAAAAGGTAATACATTTAAAAGACAAAAAGATAACCTAAGACCAATAAACTTAGAGACTTAAGAGTATATTTGAAGGGCACCTGGGTGGCTCAGCCAGTTAAGCATCCAACTCTTGATTTGGCCTCAGGTCATGATATCAAGGTTCATAAGATTGAGCCCCTTATGGGCTCTGTGCTGACAGTGCAGACCCTGCTTGGGATTCTCTGTCTCCCTCTCTCTCTCTGCCCCTCCTCCGCTCATGCACTCATGCTCATGTGTGCACTCTCTCTCTCTCGCTCTTTCTTTCAAAATAAATAAATTAACTTTGAAAAAAGTGTATTTGTGCTATAACTATATTTTGTTCATTTGAAAGAGTTTTCTGGAGAGAGCTTGTTTTGAACCCGGTGGCAAGCTCATGATTAAAAACCCAGAGAAGTAATATAAATGAATAAATTGGGACCATGTGGACAGTTTCATAATCATTTAAGAAAAGCCAGAAGTCTGGATTTGTATGTGAAATTTCTTGATATTTTAATGTTGAAATAAACTAATATTTTTTGAAAAAAACCCATTGTGTTCCCAAAACAATAAAACAAACACACACCTAACCAGGATAGTCTTCTGGCCCCAAGTTTGTACCTTTGTTGTTGTTGTTGTTGTTTGAAGCAGAGAATGTGAGAGAATGAGTGAGCAGGGGAGGGACAGAGAGAGAGGGATAGAGAGGATCCCAAGCAGGCTCCACACTGTCAGCACAGAGCCTAACACAGGGTTCGATCTCATAAATCACGAGTTTATGATCTAAGCTGAAATCAACAGTATTGGCACTCAACTGACAGAGCCACCCAGGCACCCTGTACCTTTTTTTCAGCTATGTTGGCCACTGTCTACAGTTCTCTCTAAGTAGAACTTTATTTATTTTTTTAAAGCTATTTCAAATCTTTTTTTTTTTTAATTTTTAATGCTTATATTTCGAGAGGGAGAGAGTCAGAGAGTACTATCAGGAGAAGTGCAGAGAGAGAAGGAGACACAGAATTCGAAGCAGGCTCCAGGCTCTGAGCTGTCAGCACAGAGCCCAACATGGGGCTCGAATCCACAACTTGTGAGATCATGACCTTAGTTGAAGACAGATGTTCAATTTTGTTGAGCTACCTGAGTGACTGAGCCACCCAGTGCCCCCTAAGTAGAACTTTAGAACCGAGTTCCTGGGTAGAGAAACGTGTGTGATAAATGTTTATGTAAAGTAAACCCATCTTCCTTTATTTTAGTCATTAATTTTTTTTGTTTTATTGTTTTGATTGTTCAAATACTGATAATAGATTTTGCTCCACCCCCATACCACTCAAGGCCCATTAGAAAAATTATTTAGGGGCGCTTATATATACATATGCATCATGTTTCTCAGGGCAATGAGTAGAAGTAGTAAAGGGGCAATAGCTGGAAAAAAGTGGATGGTGCTTGAGTTCAGGAGCTTTAAATGGAGGCTGAAATTGTAAATTTCTAAATCAGTAGGTGTCAGGCAGGAATTTATTTTATTAAAAATGTATTGTAAATCAAACTCTTTGAGAAAAATGGAAAATGGAATTAACATTTTCTGAATCCCTGTTATGTACCAGGTACAGTCTGAGATTTACACAATTTACCTCATTTTAAGTTCTCCAGCAAACCAGTGAAATGTTTTCTTAGTTATTTTACTAT
>NW_027530975.1:241547-436961 GCF_008692635.1 Crocuta crocuta
TTCAAAGCCTGATTTCTTTTCTCCTGCCCTTTTTTACCTCCCTGTTTTAAGGGAATTTGCTCTTGAGGCAGTGTAATTAAAATGAAGTATTAACACGAAGTAAAGGAAGCAGAAACACCTGCTTTAATAGATTTAGCAAAATAATTCAGTTCTTTATATGTTTTTATTACATACAGCAAATTTTTAGGATTCTACAGCAATCTAGCATCATGAACACAGCTCAGATCTCACGTATATAGAGTTTGTGACTGGTACATGAGCAGTTGTAGCAAACAGATCTATTTTCACCAAAGTGCCATACCAAATTCACAAGATATCCAAGATTCTTAACAAAAACATGTGTTTGTACTCTCCCATTATACATAAAACTTTAATGCTGGTGATGTTTATGCCTATTGTTGTAATAAAAAACATTTAATGAGACCTAACATGTGTATACTTTTGTTGGTTGTGAAAGCTTATACATGGATATTTAAAAAGTGTTATGTATTCAACCTTATTAAATACTTAGTTGAGAGCACAGAAATTAGCTTAGATTTTATAATTATAGGATAGGAAATGTAAGAAAACTCCTATTCCTAATTGCAGATTAACAAGAAATGAATATGAATATCATATTTTCTTCATTCTAAAAGGCAAAGTATAGTACCTGACACATTTTAATACATCTAAGATTGGGGTCCATTTTACAATCCGATGACAATGTAATTGTCATCACCTGAATGCGCAAGCTTGGTTGTTACTCCAGGCGACATGAATGCAGTGCCTCAAATGTTCAGTCAAAAAGCACTTAAGGATCCATCAGGGAGGGATTTGTAGAAAGGGTGACAATGGGTTGGGAGATTATCCTGGAGGTAGTTGTGGAGCACTTGTCAACCAGCATCCAGATGGCACAGAAATGTTGGTGAAAACTCACTGACACCCCAACCTCAAGGCACTGCTGATACAGAAGAGTAAAGATCTGAATGTGTAAAGTGTTAAGAATACCTTACCCAGTTTATTTCACTTCTCTCTTCTTTGTTATAACAGCCACATATGATACAAGATTATGTATAAATGAGTCTAAATAATTATTTTCAAAGAAAATAAATTGGAAGATTCATGTGATAATGCTTTGTGTCATAATTTCATTGACAGGACTTTTTCTTTATGTCGCATTAAAAATGGCACATCTTATAATCAATGGCATCTTAAATTGATGAAATACAATAGTGAACAATGGACTTTTCAAATTAAAAGTCAGAGCTCAGAAATGGTTTGTGCTTTCAGGACTAAAATGAGAAACTTAATGGTGTTAAGTGTCTGCTAGAAGTAATAATAATACTGTGATGCTAAATTATAATTTTATTTTCTTTTAAAAAATTTTTAACATTTATTTTTGAAAGACAGAGTGTGAATAAGGGAGGGGCAGAGACTGGGGGAGGCACAGAATCTGAAGCAGGCTCCAGGCTCTGAGTAGTCAGGGCAGGGCCCTATGTGGGGCTTGAACTCACGAGCCGTGAGATCATAACCTGAGCCAAAGTAGGATGTTTAACAGACTGAGCCACCCAGGCACCCCCTAAATTATAACTTCAAAATTCAAAAATGCTTTTTACTTTTGGAAGATAGTGTTTTTCTTCAAGGTTAAATCAAAGTCAAAATAAATACGTGGACTATACACATCTCAAGTTCTTTTACTTTATTTTGTAAATGGTCCCTGAGGTGTCTGCAGTGTGCACCAGCTTAAACTTGTGAGCTGTAAGACCAAATCAAATGTAAAGACATGAGTGAACATCCTGGGAGTTAGTTGGCTCTCATTTTAATTCCTTGCAAATATATTCCATCAGTAATAGCCCTTTCACTTCCTTTTAATCTCATTTTTAAAAACATAGTTGTATTTTAATCAGTCATTGAATGTATCGGCCACACATTTTCATTTCAAAGCACACTTTTAAAGTATTAAAGTATTAGATGTCCTCAAATATTCAATTTCTAAATTCGTGTATTAAATATTATTAAGTTGAAAGCTCAGGAAAACAAAAAATCCAAACCAGGTATTTTGTTGTGTGATATATTGCAAAGAGAACTAGTATCATATTGGTAATATGTGTGACTGAAGAAATAGAAAATGTGTAACTTAACTTTGTGTGTTGAAGATTCTTGAAAAGGGTATTACCAAACCTTGTCTTAAACTGTGGGTGTACAGATGTGATGTAACTTCACTTGTGAAGAGACACAACAATATTTGCAGTGACGTGGTTGATGTAATTAATCAGAACTACAAAAAGGCAAAATATTTAATGCAGAAATAAATATAAAAGCACAAACAAAAATCCTTGTTAGATTTGTCAGAGAGCTATAAAGAAAAATTCACTTTTGTGATAGCATTGGTTTTTCCATTTTTCCAAAGATAGAGGAGCTGCCTCCACATTCTATGTTCCTGCTTTTCTGCTGGACATAAAAGGCAGAAACGTGATGGTGGAGTTAAAAATCATTTACCTTTAAATCTTTATATTATTGATTTTCAGTTTGTCATTTTGTTTTATGTTTATCTTTTAGACAATGTATTTTATTGTCTTTTGAAGTAATACTATTTGTTCTAAAAATACCAGAAAATACAAAAATACAGCAAACAAACAAAAAGAAAACCAAATAAACATTTTGAAAATTCTATTTCATACTTTAGACTTCTTAGAAGTTCCCATCTCTTTTGGACTGTATAGAAAACTCAAATAACACATGTATTTTCCCTTTCTTTTTATAAAATGGTCTATTAGCCTGAAATTTTTTAGAATGCATTTATACCAACTAAATGCCTCTTAATTCTGTTACTTATGAGAAAAGAATCTGGTAATGATACAATTATGAGCTACTTAAGAAAATAAAAGCTGCTTGTGTATCTTACCTTAATCAAAGAAAGCTATTTATCCCTACCACGCAAGAATGTTTTTATAATATATAAATATGTAACATATAAATACATGAAGTATATAAAGTCTATGTATTGCATAAATGTTACATAAAATATGTATACATGTAATGTTTTAAAGCCCTGTATTTATATGACAAATGTTATGGTACAATTCACCCATGATTTTACTGTTGTGATTTTTAGTTTCAAGAATTTCCTTTTTTTTACCAGATATGGCAGATTACTGAATAGTTTTGTTGTTTTAGTTTGAATAATTCTAGTTCATGACAACACAAATGGAGGTTCTTTATGAAAGCATAGTACGTAGTGTTCTTATTTTTTTGTCCTCCACTACTGTCTTTGATAACATGCTCCTTATAGGTACCTGCTCAGACAACCCAGAGTAATATGCCACCTAGTGACCCCATTAAGAATTCACATTTTCAGTCAATCCAGCATACATTAAAGCCATTTCAGAGTATAGGTCTTTATCAAAATGCTTTTGAATGACTCCTATATACATATTGCTTTGGATCTTCTGTTTGTATTCTCAAATTCAATTACAATAAGAATGTTAGAATTGGATGTAGAAGAAACTTCAACATATAATTTCCTTCTACCTGACCCAGTAAGAAATGTGATAGTCCTCCATAAAATCTAAGTTCCACAGCCAGATTGCCTAAAATTATAGGTAGTTTAATCTACTTTGTGTATGGAATAAAGTTTAAATGAGTTTAAAATACATAGTAAGCATTAGTTTAACTAATTATGAACTTTAGGGAGAACTATTATTAGGTTTTTTTCCCCAGTGAGGAAATAAGAATCATGGTCTTTGAATATTACTTACATTAGTTATAAGAGAAATGCTGTATTCCTTTATAAGAATAAAATGTTAAACTGTAGTAAATTAATAATAAAAATAGTAAAATAGTAAAAATAGTAGTAAAAAAGTAGTAAGTCAATAATAAAAAAGTAAAAATAGTCATTTTGATGACATTGCAGATGAGAATAACATTATTGAATCATAAGCCATTATTAATTATTATTGTTTTAGACTATAATTTTTGAAACCTATTTCAAAGTGGTTAAATATTTCAGACTAATGGTATGTAACAGCTCTTGGAAAACCATGTTGTTTTTGTGTACACAACAGTCAGCATAGGTGTGCGTGTGCATGTGCGTGTGTGTGTGTGTGTGTGTGTTTGGAACAGGCTATTCTCTCTCAATCATATGTGTGGCTGTGTCTGATGTGCTTGGTTTCCTAGAGAATTATATTACTCAGAAGGTCTGATAACAAAGACTTAGTTTCTTATTTAATTTCTTTTGGAATAAAAATACCCATGACATTGCAATTAGTGAATTTGACAATGATACTTCCCATTATGTGTGTGATTTGGCTTTAATACGTATTAAGTTGTAGATTAAGTGAGCAGGAGTTACAAAATCTGATTGTAGAATGGCCTGGACTCTCTCATCTTCACTTTCTTCATCCATAAAAATAGGGATAATCTGATGTCTTGTCTGCCTCATGAGAGTTTTTAAGAATTAAATGAGATTGCAAATGTGAATGTGCTCTTTGGTTTATAATATAGACAGTAGTATAAATGTAAGTTACCAAGGGCCCCTCGGTGGCTCAGTTGGTAGAGCACATGGCTCTTGGTCTTGAGGTTGTCAGTTTGGGTCCCATGTTGGGTATAGAGATTACTTAAAATCTTTAAAAATAAATGAATGAATGGGGGCACTTGGGTGACTCAGTCAGTTAAGCATCTTACTCTTATTTTTGGCCCAGATCATGATCTCATCATTCGTGAGGTTGAGCCCCACGTCAGGCTCTATGCTGACAGCACAGAGCCTGCCTGGGATTCTCTCTCTCTCTCTCTCTCTCTCTCTCTTTCTCTCTCTCTTCCCCTCCCCCACTCATGTGCATGCATGCTCTCTCAAAATAAATAAACATTTTTAAAAAAATGAATGAATGAAGGTTACCATAATAATCCTATATTAGAGTATTTTAAGAATTACCTTTATACGAGAAATGGAGTAATAAGATTTTATAATCAACAAGAACTAGTACAGTAAGTTTAACTACTTCAGTATATAAGTAAGGATATTAATTAATCAATGTCTAGCCCTCATTTTTAAACCATCAGACTTAAAGTTATTTGAGAGATATACAAAAATAGGTTTGAGACTTGGATTTGAGATACATTGGTTATTTAAAACAAATGGTTTGAAATTATGTATTATTATTGGGTATTGTGAATGTCCTCTGTGACTGTTTTTAAACACTTACTTTTGGAAGTTTTCCTCTTTGGGAGAAAATAATACGAACTTGACCACAAGGCTCATTATGCTATTTCAGACTTAATTCCCTTTGTGGTATTTTGTAATTTGAATTTGTAATTTCCCTTTGAAGGGGCATCTGGTTGCTCAGTGAGTAGAGCATGCGACTCTTGATCTTGGGTTTGTGAGTTCAAGCCCCACATTTGGGTAGAGTTTACTTAAAAAAAAATCTTTCCTTTTTGTATACTTAGAAATTAAATTAGAAATTAAATTAAACTTAGGGCTATGACGTTGAGATGGCCTCACCCTTCTCTATTGTCTGTGGTTCCTAAAATAATCTGATAATCTTTTTTCAAGTTTGAACAGAAGAAAGCCTTCCTTTTGCTCAGTCCTGTTCTTGAACATATTGTTGATCTGGTTAATAAGGGCAATTCCTTTTTTCTCTAAGTAGTTTTTGGGGCGTGTGGGTGGCTCAGTTGGTTTAGCATCTGACTTCGGCTCAGGTCATGATCTCACGGTTTGTGGGTTCGAGCCTTGCATCGGGCTCTGTGCTTACAGCTCAGAGCCTGGATCCTGCTTCAGATTCTGTATCTCCCTCTTTCTCTGACCCTCCCCTGCTCACGCTGTCTCTCTCTCTCAGAAATAAATAAAAAACATTAAAAAAATAATAAAACATTTAAGTATTTATTTTCTGGTTAACTGCAAATGTTCAAAAATTTTCATTGATGGAACTGATAAAGAAGATGACGAAGAAAAAGGAACATATTGATGAAGGTGGTCTAAAGTCACAAACTTCCAATTATAAGATAGGTAGGTCCTAGGAATATCATACTAGTGATTGTAGTTACCAATACTGTATTGTGTATTTGAAAGTTGCTAAGAGAGTAGATCTTAAAAGTTCTCATCACCAGGGGAAAAAATTGTATGTGTGGAGTAAAGTAAAATTGTATTGTTAATTAAACTTACCCTGGTAGTCATTGTGAAATGTATCAGTATCTATATCATTATGTTGTACACCTAAAATGAACATTAGATTATATGTCACTTGTATCTCAATTAAAAAATTTTAAGGCAGCATAAGCAAATACAGTGGTTGAAAGTATGTGTGTTTTCAAATCCAGATTCCATAATTTACAGTTGTGTGACCTTGGACAAATTAATCCACCAGTGTGTGACTCAGTTTAATCTTCTGTACAATGGGGATGATATTATTTACCTGTATAGAATTGTTACTAGGATTATATGAGTTAAATACCACCTGGCTCTGGAAAGTACCATGTGAGGGCCTACCAAATAAAGGGGCCTGATTTTGAACCTTCTCTGATCTTTTCTTTTGGTATAATTATTTACATGGTTTCTTGTAATTATTGTTTTTCTTGGTTGCATGCATTCTACCTCTTGCATTGCAAAAGTTAAGTCTGGTTGTGTTTTATAGGAGGGGTCATATGCATGAAGGAAATGAAGACAATGAAGGAAGAAACAAGCAGTTGAATGGAATGGAATGGTGGTTATTGCTGAGTTCCAATTATTACAGAATATACTGACATGTGATAGTTTGCCCTGAGGTTGTACACAGCTCCTGTGTTTGCCTTGGTCGTTCCTATGGATCCTCTTACATTCTGGGAAAAGCTCTAAAGTAGAGAAATACAGTTGCTTTCAGGAGAATAAAAGCAGAGTTAAGATCACAGCAATATTGCATGGTAACTAAAATTATAGATGTTGGGGACCCTTGCTTTCTGGAAGACACCATGAGGCCTGGCATGCTGGTTTGCAGAGCATGTTATCTCTCAGTCCCTCTGGGTGGAGGCCTCTATGAAAACTCATGAAAGCATCACTAGTCTTCTAAGGAAGTGGATAACGGCACAGATCTAGGATTGTGCCAATTGTAAAATTTTAATGACAAACTGAGGTAATATTACTGGTGTGCAGTATCCTTTATTTGAGGAAATTTAAATAACATATAGCTAGGTCTTAATTTATAGTGCAGTCTCTATGTCTTTCGTGAGCTCTGATTTTGTGGGTTCTCTCTGGACACATGCTATCTTTTGCTTTGACTTGAAAATGCTTTAAGCTAAATATAGTGTTTCTTTCAATTCCTTCAAAATCTTACACATTCATGAGAATCATGAGAACATCTCTTGCCATCATCCTTGGCAGGCTTAAAGGCTTCTCAAATATTTGTTTTTTGGGTTTTGAACCAAGGTCTATAACACCTGCTAGCACAGAACTGACCAAAACCCTAGTAACCTAGAACTGTATTTTTGTTGTTATTGTTCTTCATTGGACTCAGAGGCATAGAACTACTTTGGAAGTACCTAGAAAAATTTTTAGTTCAATAAAAGACACAAGTACTCTCTCCAGGACTCATGCTGGCCCATAAGATAAAATTGTTATTCCCTGGACAGATAATTCCTGAGACTGCTAGTTCTCTAAGCTCACTTTTATCTTGTTTCCTAGGACCTCCCTTCCTGTATCACTGAATTTCCATCTTTTTGTCTTCTCCCTCTGACCTTGTCAGCCATTCTCCTAGCAATCTGATGCTCCTCTTCCCACCTGTACGCTGTCACTTTTCGTCACAAGAGTGTTGTTCCTATTTTATGTTTCCTTTATACTTATTACAGTTGTTTCTTTTTTTTTTTTAAAGCATAGATATTTGCAAGTAAATCAAAAGAATCTTCTAGGGAAGAATCAAGAAGGGCCAATGTCAGCCAAAATAACGTGACACTTTCCTTTATAAAACCATTATCTACTCTCCATAATACTGAATTCACTAGAAAATCAGATAACTCTGCGTCTGCTACTGCATCCCTTAAGAATTTTAAATAGACATGTGTTAAAATATTATTTGAAGCCAAGCTATATGGAAATGAATAAACATCTATGATTAGTATTCAGACTTCTTTACATGTCCTGTGGTAAGCAGTGGTATAGATTGACACAGACAAAATGATCAGGACAGCCTTATAAACGAGAGGGGAAAATGGTTAAAATGTATTTATTTTACATTATTTTGGTATTTGCATGTGTTGTCTTAGATTAAAATCTAAGACTCTCATTTTAGAGTGAGTTGTCAAATAATTTTTTCATATTTGTCACTGTCATTTAGAGATAACTTAAAGTTCAATGCAAAGTCATTATTTCTTTAAAGGAAGAATTTGTTAACCTGTCAGAGTTAAAGGTCATTAATGATGATTAAATATGAGAGAGAAATGGAAAGCAGTATTTCAGCTACCATCCTGAAGAAAGCACAAATGTGCAATAGTGGCAAACAAGATGTTACCTTCCTAGTGTATACATTTAGGATTTTGTAATTTTCTTTTTATTACTCTTCTTTACCTCTCAGAAATTTTAGTAATATTCTGAACTTGAATTCTAATGAAAAAAAAAAGTCAAAATTACACTATTGAGTTAAAGGGTAATGACTCAAAAAGGCTGAAATATTACAAGCATAATATTCTTTTGTGCTAGTTTTTTGAGTGGGCTCTAAGAATAAAGTGTATATGGATATTTATTGAAGCCTGCCTCATTCTCTGGGTTTTTGTTTTGTTCTGGGTTTTGTTTTTGTTTTTTGTTTTGTTTTGGATGTTGCCTTTTACCAAGATGGCTGCTTTCTGTAAATTTTTGGGCATACAGCTTACATATATCTAGAGTCTGCTGTATGTTTCACGCTGTAGCAAACCACAGAGAGAGTTATGGTGGAAGCCTTCTTCCCCTCTTCACCCCCCTCCTTCCCCTCAAGGAGTTTGCTTTCCTGTTGAGAAGATAGGAGCTCATGCAGCAAAACCCAGGTAGCGCAGATACCAAGATGGAGGCAAAGACCACGTCCTACACAAATTTTCACCGAGATGGGAGTTGAACCTGGGTAGAGAACTAGGATTTGAACTGAACCTTCAAGAAATTGACAGTTCTAAATAAGTTACTGGGAAAAGGAGGCATTGTGAAAAAATGGAATGTGTAGTAACAATGAACTGAAATGGGTGGAATTAGCAATTGAAAATTTTACATAAGATTTGTGAGATTTTATTTTTTTATTATTTTCTAAAGACTTATTTGTTAAATTTTTTATGTTTTTACTTTTATTTTTGAGAGAGAGATAAAGAGCACAAGCGGGGAAGGGACAGAGAGAGAGGGAGACCAAAGTAGGCTTCAGGGTCCGAGCTGTCAGCTTAGAGCCTGACACAGGGCTTGAACTCATGAACAATGAGATCATGACCTGAGCCGAAGTCAAATGCTTAACAACTGAGCCACCCAGATGCCCCTAAATACTTAATTTTTAAATGATCTCTACAACCAATGTGGGGCTTGAACTTTACAACCCCGAGATCAAGAGTCACATCTTCTAACCGACTGAGCCAGCCAGGCACCCCAGATTTTATGAGATTTTAAAAAACACACGTATTTCCTTCAGAATAAGTAACACATGTCCATGATATGAAAATCAAGGACAAGCCACTCTGTGAGAAATCATCACTATTACCAGTTTCCTTCCAGAAACAGTCTGTATACACCAAAGGTTGTCATGTTTGTCTCTATCCACCTATCTGGCTTTCTGTTTTTTTCCTGGGACCTGACTTTTTCCACACAGACACACCCTGTTCTGTGCTGCAGCCCATCACATTATTTGGGGGTGTGTACACTTTAAGTACTTTACCACTCACCTGCTGAGGGACGTTTGGTTTAGTTTTAATCTTAAGCTTTTCCGCTTTTCCAAATGCTGCTGCAATAAATATCTTGCCCATTTATCTTTGTGCATATGTGTCAGTGTGTCTGTCGGATACATTCCAAGAAATGAAATTCTGGGAGGACAAGACGTATATGCTGTCAATTTGTAGGTATGGCCAAATCTCCCTCCACACAGTGTCTCTCATTTCATCCCACATTTTCCTATCAGTAATGTATGGGACTTTGTGTTTCCTCATAGCCCTGCCATCACGGAATGTGGTCGAGACTGTGATATATTTCAATATGAAAGGTGAAAAATGCATATCAAATTTGTACTTCTTAGTTTCATAAGATTTTAAGTAATATCAATAGCATGATTCCTCATGGACTATTTAAAATAGGCCATTTAAAAAAGATTTGCTACAAATTTTTTACTAGAAGGATTACTCATCGGTTAAAGTTTCAGTAATAGCTAAAAAAGCCACGCTAAGGGCAAGCTGAATCATGTTGGGTGTGTGGGGGACAAATTGCCTCTGTGTTGTGGGTATGTGGGCAGCAAATTACCTCTACATTTTTCTGGCTTCCACAGTATTAAATACCATTAAACCCAGTAAAAGGAAATGTCGTGTTTCTAATCTCAGCCTGATGCTGAGGGGGCTCAGCCGCTTGAATAAATGACCCAGTGAATGAATTGAACCCTAACCTTCAGACAGATGAGACTTCAAAGTTGAGAAGACAAACCTCCTATTGTATACTCTAGTCATCTAATTATGTTAAGTATCTCCACCCAGATACCAGTCAAGGTTGGGATGAAGGAACAATCATTATATTACCCTTGGTGTCCAGAAGTCATAAATGTTCTTTATCGACAAAATGGCTCTGGGTTTCTTTGCCTGATTACCCCCCCATGCCCCTGCTCCTTTATGTCCCCACCTGCTGTGAGGAATTTTGAAACTTAATATAGCTGCAGGATTTATCTTTTTAGTTAAAAAACACACAACTGTGTACAAGGGAGAATACAGGCAATCCAAACATTCCTAACATTTTTTTACATTGTGGACTGGCATTTGAAGGGATGCTGCCGCTCAAGGAAGTGCAGATTAAGGGAGGGTGGTTTTTGGCTAAATTTCTGCTATTGTAACTGTGATGTGGACCTTAGATACAATAAAGGAAACAGAAAATTGCTGGGGGTGGGGACTGTTGGGTTTTTTTTCCCCTAACAACATCGAATGAGTCCAAAATTCACAGGAAGGGGAGAAAAGACATTAAAAAAAAAATTACAGCCAAACAGTTGGTAATTGGTGTGTGGTGTTCACAAGTAGGAGGGGAAGTGAGAGGATGTTTCTTGGCACGCCTGCCATATTCCTAAATAAGCTACACATGTGTTTACAAATGGAGCACACACTCATCTATGGTAGCTCGGTCCCCAGGAAGTGGCTGCGTGCTCACAAATGGAAGGTGCCTGCACGGAGCTTCGCCTGCTGTGCCAGATAGAAGAGTCCTCACACATAGGGCAAAACTCCAGTCACCTGTTTCTGAAGAAAAGTCTCTGCTTTATTTTTAACCCAAATGTCTCCCAATTTAGCCTTTTGGGGAAAGCCTGTCAGGGTGCCATGACAACCCTATTTCTCCATCCCCAAAGGAGCTCCCTCCTTTGCCAAAGCCATATTCTAGCCTAGAAAGTAGTGCAACTTCCTCTCTAGCCACACTTTCAGGAGTACTCTAGAGAGTATGGGTGTTATTCTTATGATATTTATAGCCAAGAGAGTTAAATGAAAGCTGGGTACTGTGGTGGCATAGGGGGTATTTTTAGTACTTTCAGTACTTTGCGCCTTTCTAAAACTGCTGGCTTCTGTGAGCAAGATGTAAAATCACTAGCTTTCTTTCTTTACAGGTCTGTAGTGCAGTTAAAAAAAGAGAGAGAAAGAAAGTTTCTCTTCCCTCACATTTCTAAATCTGTGGGCTTGCTGACAGTTTTTGTACAGTTGAACATTTTTTTCATTTTCTGCACAGGCAGGGATTGAGTGTGGTATCTTCATTGGCTCACTGATTAAGAGTGGCATGTGCATACTTGTGAAAAATGTTAACAACACAGAAAACAGCAGATGGGAAAATGAAAATGCCCCTTTAATCCCCATCTGACCAGATCTTCTCAGTGAAGAGCTTGGAGGAGAGCCTGACAAACTTTTCTTTGGATATTTTCGTTACATATATAAGTGTACACATTTATATGGGTTTTTTTTTTTCAACCTCAGACAATACTGTAGGTCCTTTGGTGAAACATTGATTGTTTTTTTTCCATTTGCTGGTGTATTTTGATTATCAATGCATACCAATACACATCTGATTACCTAATTACTTTTCAAGTATTTGATGTTCCGTTAGGATTATGCCATAACTTTACAAAACCAATTGCTGTGTGATAGATTTATGTTATTCCCAATTTTTCACTGTTAGAGGCTGATTTCTGTGATATGTTTGAGTGAAATTTTGATATGCACATTAAAAAATACTGAAGACTTTAAAGTGATCAGATTGGCACTGTCATGACAGGTTTTTCAAAGGTAAGGTTATCTTTGAGCCTAAAACCAATGTGCGCTTTGGAGATTGGTCCTGTGAGCTCTCCATTGAAGGTGCCATGAGGTGGGAGCCTCTCCTGAGTTTTGGAGACACTCTAAGCTCTTCTTTATGTACCTTCTCACCATGGCTCTCATCATGGTGCCCCTGGACTCACTGGCATTACGCCTTTACCCCATATACCTCTCCTCGCTTACCACACTTTCTCTTAGTTGACAGTGTTTAGGAACAATTCGATAAATGCATTCATATGTAATGTGCTGCCAAATGGAGCTAGGAAAAAATTTAATCTAGCTGTAATAATCATATTTTAGAAAGCTAAACCCATTTGTGAAATTATCTGAAGGATCCAGATGGAATTCATTGAACTTATGAGCTGAAAACACAGCTGTAGCTCAAAAAGAGACTAGACCAGGAGCTGGAAAGCCATGCAGAACTAAGGTCAGTCTGTCTCCCCAGGACTATGTGATTTCTAATCTCCATTTCTCTATGTTCATCTTCATTCTTTGGATGATCCATGGTCTTGCCCATCAAGCAGAAACAAGACACCTCCAGCCATTGTTACATCACTGTTTACCTTTTAAAAGGTAACAGTCATGGAGTCCTGATTCCAAATTCCTTGGACGGGATTTTTTGATATACTTAGTCGTGTCTCTATCGCCGTGATAGGGAATTAGGTAAAGGAGCATCAACACACCTAAAGCTTTCTTCTTATCATTCACTTCCTCCTTTTTAGATGTTACTATCTCAAAGAGTGCTTTTCCACCCACCCAAAATGCGCCCCTTGCCTTTGACTTTCCCTCTCATGATTATATGTTATTATTTCACGGCACTTAATCTTGAGCTACGTATTTTTTGCCTTTTCCTCCCATCAGAATATTAGCTTTGTGGCATAAGGGAACATATTGATTATATTCATTGCTGTAATCCCAGGACCTAGAAGAGTGCCTAGTTCACAGTGGGCACTCAATAAATACATGTTGAATGAAGAAACAATGGACAGACCTCAAAGACTTTCCTGTATATCACAGAAGCTGTGCCTTGGGGATGTTCAATGGCCAGTGAAATTGTACATTTCAGCTTCTCTGAGAGCTGCTTTCTCCTACATGTGTTTTTGAATACCTTTCTTATTTGAGGCACTGTGCATTTCAGCACCACCTGTTTTAAATAGGGTTTGCTAGATGCTTTGCTAGACTGGATGAGGAAGTCAGGTATCATATTGTTTGGTAGAAGTATTAACTGAGATGCTGGAGGAATGCATACTTTATTCAAAACCAAACACCTAGTAGATAATGGATCTTATTTTAAGACCCAGGTGTCTTGATTTCTATATTGGCATTAATCTCAATAATCTCTAGTTTTTAGAATTAATTATTTGGGGTGATAACAAGGAGCTTTTAGTTCAGATTCAAAAATGCTATTTCTTAGTAAGATAAAGCAAGGAACCATGCAAAAAAATCAATGGTACTATATACCCATTTTAAAAGAAAAAATCCTGTAGAATAATTATATATATATGAAATTTCTAATAACTAGAATATTTTCATAAATTTGTATTTTAATATAGTGTCAACATAATTGCAACATTTCAACTATAAAGCATTATAGTTTCATGTTTATATTGATGGCCTATTTTATGCTTCCTTTGTTTATGGATCTCTGAAGATGTATTCCCAAAGAAAAATTCTGTGATACTGACATTCTCCTTCATTTAGCTTTGCTTGCTGCTAACAGACTACCGTTTGCTGTGGATAAGGAACTTTATGGATACAAGTTGAATTGGTGAAATGTATAAATCCAAAAATAAACACTGAATTGAAATGTACATGGCAAATAATTCTATTATAAATTGTTATTTCATTGACTATAAGAGATTATAATTTTATTTAAAACATTTTTAATGTTTATTTATTTTTGAGAGACAGACAGAGAGAGACAGAGAGAGTGAGCGAGCAGGGGAGGGGCAAAGAGAGAGCACAAAATCCTAAGCAGGCTCTAAGCTATCTTCATAGAGCCCAACGTTGGGCTCAAACTCAAGAGCTGTGAGATCATGACCTGAGCCGAAGTCACACCCTCAACCTACTGAGCCACTCAGGTGCCCCCTAGCACTAAATGTATATTTACTACTTTCTCTATAGAAGGAGATTGTGTTGGCCTTTGGAAGTTTTAAATGTAGAAGGGAAAGTTACATTTAAAAACTAACTGCAGAATTACACTGTATGTTACATGTATATGGACAGTCCTTTGTATTTGGCATAGTGCCTAGTGGATTTCATAGCTTATGGAATAGACTGTGAGGATGTTTGTTGAATGACTAAATAAATGAATGACTGAATAATTGAACTTATTTCCAAGCAGACTGATTAAAGGAAAAGGTTCAATGAAGATGTCAGCTTTTCAGAGGCAATGCAGCGGCCAGAAGGGGGGTAGGGAATTAATATGATTTCCTCTTCCAAGGAAACAAAAGACAATGTGCCATGGCATAAACCTTCTGACAAACACATAACTGTGAGCTGATGGCCATTAAGAATCTTGCATCCTAGACAATAGAGTACACTGTAGGATAAGTCTAGTGTACGAGACTTTTATATTATTTAAAAAATTTCATTTATTATTTTTTATTTAAAAAATTTTTAATGTTTATTTATTTTGAGAGAGAGAAAAAAACGGAGAGAGAGAATGGGTTGGGGAGGGGCAGAGAGAGAGGGAGACAGAATCTGAAGCAGGTTCTGCACTGTCAGCAGAGACCAATGTGGGGCTCAAACTCATGAACCATGAGATCATGACCTGAACCAAAATCAAGAGTCAGACACTCAAATGACTGAGCCACCCAGGGGCTCCCATAAGACTTTTCTTAAGTGGCATTTAATAGGTTGTTTTAATTTGGAATTCTGTGGTGTAAACTTCCCATTATTCTTGTACACCACTGAGTCCTTTTTTTTTTTTTTTGCCTTATTCAATTTCAGTCATCATTCTGAAATATCTGCTCTAGTTCTAAAAACAACTGTCAAAGGACATGTGACCCAACCTGAACATTAGACCATTACTGGTGAACCATGGTTAAAGAATAACACAAAATTAAGTCGAACCGCACTTGCCCTGCTCAAAGTGAAATGACATTTAACTGAAAGTATTTTTGATGTGCTCTTATTTCTTACCGTTATTTTAAAAAAGAGTTTAGAATTTATTCATTACGCTAATACATTTTAAATTTATTCCCTTATAAGAATGACTCATCATGAATCACACATTATAGGAGCATCTTAGTCATTATACACAAATGAAATGGTGACACAAAAGACAAAGAAATGTCACCTTGTTTGTTCCATGATGGTAAGTATGACTTACAATTCAGATTTTATTTGAGGTTCTATCAGATGGCTAATGCAATTATACTTTCATCATATTTTTGAAAATTACATATGAAATATTTTATTTCTGTGAAATAAGGCTGCTTAATAATATTCTGCTGGAGCAATACTTGATTTTTGTAATATTAAAAGTTGTAAGTATACTTTGTTTCCATAACATATTCTAATTTCCATTTTCTTCTGTAAATTTCAAAAGAAACTCTTCAGTGGCTAGGGATATTATGAATATGGTACAGCAGTGTATATGAAGAGTGACTAATTAATCTGGTGGTCAATGCGGTAGCAGTTTTACTCTGTGCCTTCACTTCGTCTTGTGCATGGGATACCCAGGTAGCACTTTGAGGTTCTCAACTGAAAATGATCTCCATTGTTCTTTTTAAAAGTATTTTTATATCTATACTTAAAATAATTAGTATACTTAAGAGGTACACGGAAAATCTAAAACTAGGTTTACATCCCACTGAATGGTTGAAATGTTTTAAATTTTTCTCCAAATCTTACATCAACCATTAAAAAGCTAACTAACTATAATAATACCATTTCAGAAAATGAGATAACTGTTTTCGTTCTACAAAATGACAGCCCCCTAACGAAAACAAAATTCTTATTTAATTGATTATGGAATTTTAAATCTTTAAGATTTTTATTTCTTGTAAGTCCTTTCAGCGGTATGCAATTTTTTTGTGTTCCATTTTTATTTTTTCCGTATCATTTTTCTTGAAGCTGAATGTCAACATTAGCATTTTCTGGCCCTTGCTGAAACAGACATTTGGGTTAATGCTGCTGCTGGCTTTGTTTCAGTCAACTGAAGAACTTTGACTCTAATTATTGGTATTACTTTAATTTAGAAAAGTGCCAGTCCCTTTTGTGAGCATGATTTATTCTTGCATAAATCAAATTAAAAGTTTTTATGGCTAGCAGACCTGTCTTCTTGGCTTTTTAATTCTTGGATGCACTATTACTTTGAGAAGAAGGAACTGGAAGAAAGGAGACATGACAGACCATTGGAGATGAAACAGATTCAGTTCTGGAAATCTTTGTCACCAGCTGACCCACAATTAACTGGTTGGAAGATTCTTACTGACCCTTCCTATTATTGGCAGAAGTGACTATTTTCTGTTGTTTGTATAATTCATCTTTTTTGATGAGAAGATCCCAGAAAAAAGAATTTTGTTTATAAATTCATTTTGCATTTGTTTTAGGATATTTAGAATGTTCCTGTCTTTGAACATAAAATGTTTTAGAAACTTATTCTATTATTAATGTTTTTAATAAGGAAAGTATTTTTATGTTTAGCTTGTAGAATTCTATTTGAATTTTTGGGGGAAAATGGATGGGTTACAGGTGACGTTTGTCTCAGGTTTTGCTGTTACATCATTGTAACAGTACATGGTTTGCTAATTTTTCATGCATGCTTTTGAAATTTGTGCATTATTTTGCAAAACAAGCTTTCTGAAGTTTAACAAGTTTAACCAAATTGTTACATCTTTAAAATAAGAGTGTTAAAAATATATTGTTAATTTTTCATCAGCAATTATAAAATTATCTGTGGTTAGGATTTTGACAGAAGATAATGAGATCTATTTTACTTTAGAATTAATAAAAAAATAGTTTGTGAATTCCTGAAAAATGATATGATCAACTTGTTAGAGTAGTTTTTAGTCATTCCTAATGAGATCACAAGCATTTTGTAAAAATATGAATTCTTTTCTGCTTTGTTGCAATTTACAGTGAGTATCCTCAAAAGAAAATAATTTGATTGTTAATTGAAAGCTTGAATTTAAATAGTGAATTGCTATTTCCAGAATAATACTTATGATTGTCTTGGTTGAAGTTTCAAGCAGTTGCTTTGCCAGAGCATCATTTCTCAAGCATTATGTCCCACCTAAGGAGCCTCTTTAGAATTTTTTAAAATCCTTTCAATGAAATTTTAATATGATAGATATACTGTATATCTCTATATACACTTTATATATTAAATGTATATGTGCTTAATCCATATAAATAACATGTAATGTGTAAGGTTGTTCCCCCCCCCCTGCCCCCCTGCTCCGACCCTGCCTCCACTTTTTTTTTTTCAGGAGGCTATATTACTCCATTAAAAATGCATGTTCTAGAATAGACTACACTCAATCTTGAAGTAAGATGGGTATCAAGCCAACAAATCACAGCCCCCTTTTTTTTTATTGCTAAGTAAACATAGTCTTCTTATAACATTAGGCTTCCTTGTCATATTATTTTACTATGTAGAGCTAATTAGTATTTGCAACTTATCATTCAAAGGGAAAATAATGACAGTCTCCTTGGATAAAGGGACTGTCAGAGCCCTCTGAAGTGAGGGGATTCTGTACCCAGAGAGCACTAATTTGGCTGGACCTCACTGAATCGGAAATTTCGGATGACCTTATTTTCTTCTACTGCTAAGAAACTGGAGAGAGTAAGGAATTTCCCAGTCTGGATTTGGCTCACATAGTATTTTAATTTAATATCTGGGCTAAATCTAAAAGCCCACTAATACTGAGTGATTACATAACTGCCAGCATCAGAGCCAAATAAAAGTTTTGTTGTTTTTAAAACTACAGATGCAGTGGTTTAAGGTCAGCAGCCTATAGTGACCTGTATTAGTAATGGTAGCGCTCAGTGACTTGACAAGAAGGAAAACACGTGTGCAGGTGAGAGCTCTGCAGCCGTAGCTACAGCTCAGAGCCAGCCTCCAGCAGTCCTGTGGCGGGCGGTATACCAGCTGTAATGAAATGGGGTTTGGTTTTGAGGGTCTGTGAGGCTTAACAGTGGAGGCTGATTGACACTGGTTGATCCTGCTGCGGTTCTTTTCTTAAGTTTGTTCCTTGCTGAAAGGCTAAGGAAGTATTTCCCACCCTCGGGCCTCGGCACTTTTCTCAAAAGCCAGGAGTTCACTAATTGCAGTAACAACGATCCATGTGTTTTCCCTGTACTTGAAGATAGGGCATTGTCCTTCTAACTGTTACAGCTGGCTATGGATGATTTCAGACTAATTACAGTTTTCTCACATAGACTAATAGCTCTAATGTAGAATTTGCTAATATCACACTCCCAGGTAGAACCCATAAGCTTCTGAGAAATGGAAACTTTGTATAAACCCTAGAGGAAATTGAGGTTGTTGCAAATGTAATGCCCTGATGTACTGTAATGAGATGTATTATTTTTCTTGAGTGCTTCTATAATTTGTACATAGGACTCTTTGAACCAATTTCAAGAAGTAAAAAATATACATCTTACAGACTTCTTTGACTTGTTATTGCAACTTGGAACACTTTTTATCATTTATTGTATAGTTGACCTGTGCGAATTTAACAGTGTAGTCCCGGTATTTACTAAGTGATGTAGAGCAATCTGTAATTTTGCTGAGATGTGGATGTGTTCAGAATTCTAGAAGTCTAGGGTACAGAAGAGAGTGACATAGTGAGCAAGTTCATCCATCTACTCAGGGTCTGCTGCCCACCATTCCTAAGTTGTCCTGTGTTCTTTGTTGCATATACATGGGAAGGAAATTCTATGTGGGAGGGATCCACGAATTTGGGGAGTGACAGATGTCTCTTGCTCTTCTAATTACATGCTCTCTATTGTAATTGTTACTATTTGGGAATAGTAATGAGTCTTACCACCAACTGGAGACCCCACTATGGCCCTCATGAGAATTGCTTCCATAGTGAGAGGGTTGTGTCAGAACCTCAGGTGTGTCAGGGCAGGAAAGAAACCAACTTGAATGAAGTTTGGAATGTAACAATAGAAACAAAAGCCCCTACAGTCTTATTATGTTCATATATCCAGCGTTGCCATATTATAGGAAGATATTTAAATGGAGAGAATGACTTTTTAATTAAGTCCTTGCAATCAGGTAAAGAAGAATAGTGTAAAGGGGATCGAGAACAATTTCTTTCCTCCTCTCTATTTTTCTCCTCCACCAGCTAATCTTTTTACATTATAAATTACCTCTGGAACATAAAACAACCATTTCTGAACATAATTTAGCCAGCTTGTAACAAAAATAACATGCATTACAAATAATGGGATCAGAAACAAATTCTGTTTCACATTGCACTTTGTTCCCCCTCATCGCCCACTCTTGTTGCTCTTTCCAATGTCCCTATCACCCCCCAGAACCCACAGAAATATCATCATCTTAACTCCACCTTCTGGGATGCTATTGAACCATAATATACCCTATCGTTTGTTCCTGAGAAGCATGTATGAGGGGTGTTTTGTAGATTAGACAAGGGGAAGAGAAAAAGAGCACCACACAGAAGAGCCCAGCGTAGGGAGCACAGAGCCCCCACCCTAAAGGGAACTGGGCTCTCACTGACCACTGGGGAGTGGATGAGCACCCCATCTGCTGTGGTTCATTGGTTCCTCAGCTGGACAATGGTGGGTTTTCCTACTTCACACACTCCAGTTCTAAAATTGTGAGTCTTAGCAAATTCTTTAGATCTTAGTCACTCCATCATTTATGCAGCCAGGGAACCACTGCATGACTCAGGGTCTGGTGCCATCTGCAATTGGTTGCATAGCACTGTTCAGATTGGGCAGCAAGGTCATCGTGACAGGCTGCTGATGGGAGTGGTTCTCAGCTGTTAGAGTTCAAGGATCAGTTTCACACACAAGAAATGTGGGAGGGGCATCTTAAAAGAATTTCACTGCATTCCTACATGTTACATACACTTTTTATTTTATGATGTTTCTGTTGAATAAGAACTGTTTGCAGACCTGACAGGGCTTTCTTAGATACCCCTAAGGGTACCTGTTAAACATTTAGCTATGCTTCTAATTAAATATCTCCATCAAGTGTTCCCTCCCCAGCATTGCACAGCACAACCTGCTTAGCTCAAAGTTCTCACACTTATTCCCAGAAAAGTTTGCATCTTCAGTTGGTGCAAAAATTATTGTACATCATAGTGACCATATTTGGGAGCATGCTTGGAAAGGGCATGTAGCATCCTGGCTGAGAACCAGTGGACTAGAGAGAGAAAGGGTTCCCAGGTGCTCAGACCAAGAGCATCAGTTGCAATATCACCTGGAACTTTCTAGAAATGCATATTATCAGTCCCTCCACATTCTACTGAATGAGAAACTCTATAGTTGGGGATAATGCAGTGTGTTTCAACAAGCTCTCCAGGCCAGTCTGATGCACACTAAAGTTTGAGATCCGCTGTACTACAAGAATTATTTCCATACATATATGCCACTGTGGAAGTGGGTCTCTTTAATCTGCCATGTGCAAATTAATCTCAGTAAAACATTTGGATTGATCACAGCAGACTTTGGTTTTAGGAAATGATTCTCAAACTCTGGCTGCATGTCAGATTCTGGCTATTAAACAATACACATTCTTGTGTTTCATCCAGGATATTGTAACTCATTCTCGATTGGGGCCTAGCAACCTGTTTCAAACAGACGGCCAGTCTGCAAAGTGTTTGTGAATTATTGCTCAGCCCCGTGCTTTGGAGTGGGCGTTAGCATCACCTGGAGGGCTTCTTAACTAGATCCCTGGCCCTACTACCAGAGATTCTTGTTCAGGAGGTCTTGGATAGGACCAAGAATTTGCTTTTCCAGACTTTCAGGTGATGCTGCTTCTTGACCCTCAGCACTGATCTAGAATGCTGTAATGCCATCATCTGAGCTCCCAAATACCTGTCATACTTTACTTACATGACCTCACTATAAGTTGTAGTAATTTCCTCCAAGTCTTCTATTTATTTTGATTTTTTTTCAGTTTTTGAAATAGAAATATATTCACGTAAGTAAAAATTTTTTTGTAAAAAAGGACCTTCTTCGTGTCCACAGCTACTGATTTTTCCTTCCCAGAGCAACTAATATTACATGTAAATGATGCATCTTTTCAGTGATGTTTCTGTTTATATATGCATACATATATAAATATACAGACTGAACCTCGTTTTTAATTAAAATGCTAGCATTCACTGCTCGGTGCCTTGCTTGTGTCACCTGATACATTGTGTGAATATTTCCATTTCAGTACATGGAGGGCTTCCTGATTCTTTGGTGTAGCTGTATAGTATTCATTGTGTGAATATTCCATTATCTATTTAAATAGTTTACTACTGATGGGCATAAGTGAGTTTCCAGTCATGTAGTCCACAAATAAACCAAAGAGCAGACACTCAAAGTCCAAAAACCTCCCATTGGACCAAATTGCCTTGTACTCTCCATTAGTTCCTGAAGAGATCACTTTCTGGAATTATCCAAATAATTATATTCCTATTGAGCAAAGCTTAATTTTGATCAGCATAAAATATAATTTAAAAGATTTTTAATATTTATTTATTTTGAGAGAGATAGAGAGCAAATGGGGGAGGGGCAGAGAGAGAGAGGGAGACTGAGAATTCCAAGTAGGCTCCGTGCTGTCAGTGCAGAGCCTGACATGGGGCTCAAACTCACAAACTGTGAGATCATGTCCTGAACTGAAATCAAGAGTTGGATGCTCACCCAACTGAACCACCCAGGTGCCCCAGCATAAAATATAATATTTTGAAATTGTCATCAAAATATTAAGTGAGAAGTTTTACTGGGTAAGGAAGAGTAGAGAGTAATATATACTGTGCACACCTTGGGGGCCAGGCCTTTTCACTAACATATTCTCAATCTCGGTCATTAGGGGGAATCACTTTCAATGGATATTGTCACGATTTTTCACAGAAGTAGCATGTGTCTCAGAGAAGATAAGGTCTGCAGCTGGTAAATAGTGGAGCGAGTTAGCGCACTTCTTACCATGTCAGCACACTGTGCTTTCCTTCATGACCGTGTCCAGTTTAGTGGTGTGCCCAGGATTGTGGGGGCTTACTTCCAGACTCAGAGCTCCTATGCCGTATGGTCCTGGAGCACCCTGGTACAGGGTGAGTGGGTGACTGAAGCACCCAAGACACAGGACTGAAGGAGTAGCTCACTCTTGGAGTCATGCCTGGGTGCCCTGTGCATGTCAGATGCTAGCCCTGAGTTTTCTCATCAACAAAATGAGGATAAAAACCCTACCTCATAGGGTTTTTTTTCCCCTTTTATGAGGATTAACAGAATTTACACACATAAAGTATTTAAAACAGTGCCTGCCCTACAGTAAGTTCTAGTTAGAGTTAGTTACAATTAAAGTTCAGCTTCTTGATTCTTCGCTTATGTAGAATGGTCATAATCTTGCTTCAATCAGTGGGACTTTGGAAGCTAAAAACTTTTTTTTTTTTTAAAGAACAAAGGAATATTTTTATAGCTTTTTATGAGCTTGCTTTCGTGACCTAACTCAAGTAGGAAGATCCTGACATCTCCTTTAAAGTCATCATCTTCTAAAGAGCTCCCCCAACAGACCACCACCTGGGCCCCAAGGTTGGCTTCTACGCCAGGAGCACAGGGCTGGACGGCAGGATTCTGGCAAAGACTGGCCTGCCCAAGGGGTCAGGCCAGGGGCCAGAGTTCTTGTGACTCAAGTTCTCTTTTCTTCCCCTTTGAAGGCGGGAGGTGGGATAGGGGAATCCCAACTCCTATTTAATGCCAGCTTTTATTCAGTTCCTATTGAGTATTCCCTCCTTCCCACACTTCCTCCCACTCAATACCCAAAAATATTAATGCCTGAGAAAGTGAGTTCTGAGGCTTTTAAGTAAGCACTTCAAAAATGTCTGTCATGTGCCTTTATGTATTTGTAAATTGTTTAAAATATGACAAGGCTGGTGTTTGTGTGTAGATGGTGATAATGTCTAGTTACTGTTATTATCTTATATATGCCATTGGGAACCAAGACAAACTGATTTGTGGTTAAAAACGGTTGAATCGATGTTTTTAAGGCATGTCTTTTTCTCCAAGAGTGAATGTGTCTTCAGACTGCGTAAGTGAACACTTGAACTTTACCATTTTTGTTTTGGATAGCAGAAAGTGAGCTTGGTGAGCACTGTATTCTGTAGGTACACATGCCAGAATGTGCACACGAACCTATATATCATAAATTTTAATTTTCTAAATACTTCATATTGGTTAAGGCTCTATCAGTGTGTGGGAGTGGCATGAAAGATCAGTTTGTGACTAACAGCCTCTTCCATTGTGTGCATCTGGGAAGACAGTCCTCTGGCTCCGGATTGTGACTCTCATTGTGTTTATGACTAGGCATTTGAGAACATTTTGTGATCTAGTGTTCAGAGCCTTCTGAAAGCCTTTGCTTGGGAAACACATACCCAGGCCTGATAATTGCCTCTAGGCTGGCCTCTCTGTCACTGGTGTTTTTGGTGCTTCATATGTCTTCTCTCACGCTTATTGTGTATCCCTAGTTTAGTCTGGGAGAACAGCTGCTGCAGCATTCGCTTGGGAACGAGTCTTTGCACGTACATGCCTTCTGTACCTAGAATGGTGCTATCAGGAGTATCTTCAGTGAGTTGATAGGTCATACCATTCATGGTGATGAGGAACCTGTCTTATTGTTAACAGACGGCTCACATGTGAGACTCATCAAAATGTCTATATAGGGATACCATCTTGGCGTTATTAGCAATGTTAATGGTAATTATCTGTTCTCTAGGCCAGTGGTGTACACACTGTTTTGATCATTTATTCCATTAGTAAAAAATCAGCACATACACTTATATAGGAGTCGTTCTTTTTTTTAAAGTTTTTATTTATTTAAGAGAGAGAGAGACAGAGAGATGGGGAGGGGCAGAGAAAGAGGGAGAGGGAGAATCCCAAGCAGGCTCCATGCTGTCAGTGTAGAGCCTGATGTGGGCTCAACCCCACAAACCGTGAGATCATGACCTGGGCTGAAACCGAGAGTTGGATGCTTAACTGACTGAGCCACCCAGGCGCCCCAGCAGTGGTTCTCGACAGGGGATGGTTCTGCCCCCCTGGGGAACAATTGACAATATCTGGAGACATTTTGCTTGTTACAGCTGGGGAGAGGGCATATACTGACATTTAGTGTGTGAGGCCAAGGAGGCTGCTAAACATACTAAATGCATAGGATGTCCCACCAAAAGAAAGATTGTCCGGCCTACAAAGCCAGTAGTGCTGAGGTTGAGCAATGCTGATACACAGGTTGAACCATATGAAACTGCACACAATTTCTTTCTTTTTTATTTTATTTAAAAAAATTTTTTAATGTTTTTATTTATTTCTGAGAGAGAGAGAGACAGCGTGAGCAGTGGAGGGTCAGAGAGAGAGGGAGATACAGAATCTAAAGCAGGCTCCAGGCTCTGAGCTAGTGCTCAGCACAGAGCCTGACGCGGGGCTTGAACCCACGAACCTTGAGATCATGACCTGAGCCGAAGTCGGACACTCAACCGACTGAGCCACCAGGCACCCTGAAACTGCACACAATTTCTAAGTATATATATAGGCTGAATCATATGAAACTGCCAACATTCTACTAATTTCTACTTACAAAAATGTGTTTCATACATTTCAACACAATATGTGGAGTTATATACACATATATTATATATATGTGAATGAACTACACTACCAATAAGTTATTTATATAATAAAATTCACAAATAACTTCTTTTGGAGAGGCTATTAGAATAGAGAGCTCTAATATTCTCTTTTTATGTTCCTGTGGATTATTTGCATATTCTCCACCTTGGAGAATACTGCTCTAGACTTCAGTTTGTTTAATCTGGAGTTTGATGTGACTGCCATTGATTTAGTAGAATAAAGTGCTTTGGTATGGTTGGGTTTTTTTGTGGTGTCTGGGGTGACTGCCTCTTGTAGGGCATAGCCGTAGGAATCTGGGCTCTGATCTTGTTTTCCCTCAAGTAGAGCAGTTCTACCTAGCAATGACTTTGATCTTGAGCTTCCATTTAAATTGCATATGAAGAGAGGGTTTAGTAGGTGAAATTACACTCTGAAAACCACCACACTGGACAGCGACCTTCTGAGGTGCAGGGACTATCTCCTTACATAGCCCATTGTAGCTGCTCAATAAATGCTCTTTTGAATGAATTCCACAGGACAGTCTGCTTAAATTGAGAAGACTTTGAATTGAGGAAATTTTCTTCTCTTAATATCATCCTTTGAAAATATCTGATTTTCCCAAGGTTCTTAGGGAGGTTTATATGCTATTTTTGCTTTGTTGTTTTATCAGGTGGTATTTATTAAGAACTCATGTGGATGTGGGTGTTTCTGAACCCCTCTCTCTCTTTGTATTCTTAACTTTTTCTTCAATGAATATAGATTAGTGGAAACAAAAGACTTCTGCATATAGTTAAATGGTGTGCCTCTATCCTATAAAGCATGTGGGAGAGATCGTATATTGTCCATCACATCACATCACATCACGTCACGTCACGTCACGTCACGTCACGTCACGTCACGTCACATCACATCACATCAACAATGGAGCAACATTAGACTTATATAGCGAGCTTTTAAAAAAAATGCAGTTACCTGATTTGGAGTAGGTCTCTAACTTCAGTATATTTTAAGTGGTCCATAGGTGATTTCAGCTTTCAGTTAGAGCTGGGAACCGCTGATTTAGAAGCTAAATACAATTGTTTCCTGCAACTTCCTTTTTAATATAATTGTCTAGCACTTTAGGTAGAAGGTCTTTAATATCTGTACATTTAAGTAAAAAAAAAGATACGGATATATATATGTACATATGTGAATGTGTGTGGAAAAGAGACACTCATTTTTTTAAAAAGCAAGAGCAAAAATAACAAATAGCACTTGTACCAATCTACATTTTTTGTCCTTCATATTAGTCTTTTTCTTTTTTTAAATGTTTATTTTTTATATATAGAGAGAGACAGAGCATGAGCAGGGCATATTAGTCTTTTTCTGAGGACTCCACTGTGGGTCTCATTCCTTTCCCACCTCAGTGACATAATCTCTTTGGAAATCTGTGGAAGAAAATATTAATTTGGCATTGGGGAATAGCCTTTTTAGAAAGATTCTGATATATTCCTATAACAATGCCTTTTTTTGTTTCAAATTCTTTATGGGTAAGCATGTTATATCAAAGAGCTGTTTTATTACAATGGTCTGGAATAATCACTACTGACATTTTTATGAGGCACTGCAAAATTCAAAGAATGTAAATTCTCTCTGATGGAATGCAGAGTCAAAGGGACTCTGATGTATAGAATCAGGGTATCAAGAAGAATGTTATATATTATAGTTGCCTCCACTGGGATGAATATGGTCTTTAAAGTTGCTGCTGATTTCGCTGTTCCTACAACACTGATGAAATCATTCTAGGGAGCTCATTTTACTGTAGTCTGAGAACAGTCAACTGTATAGTCAAAAAACTAACAGTTCAGATAGCTTTTCTAATTTTTCTGTCACTCTGTGTAGAATGATGAGTATATTTGATTTGACTAAGAAAGGTTTACAAGTGAAAAAGTACCATTAGGATGGGAAATGTTTTCATGGCTGACTCGTACTTTCATATTACCATGAAGAGTCAGAGCTTCTAACAAATCCCATCTATCCTGAGCCAGCTTACATTATGTTTTACCTCTTTGCTCTTTGAGATTCAAATATCTTTTCTTTGCAATCTCTGAAAGAGCTTGACCAGTTTGACCTGGTCTTTCTTGACCTCAGCTTCAAGCAGTCTGGCCCAGTTCCTTTTTATACAAATAATGTAGATTTCACAACTGTGTCGAGTAATTGAATAGACAGTAACTAGCCTTTGTTAGGTGCTTGATCATTTACAAAATGCACTATCCCATTTGCTCCCTGTAACAACATTAATGATGTAGGCATTCTGTTCTCTCCCTGTTGCACATGAGGTTCTAGGAAGTTAGATTGTCCAAATTCACAACAAATAAATACAGAACTAAGACACCTAGTAAAGGGAGGGGGAAAAATGCCCTTTGTGTTGGCTCTGGCAGTTAACAAAATCTAATGTCTCCATCCAAAAAGGACTGCAACTACAAAAGACAAAGTTTATGCCTCCAATTTTGGTAAGCACCTTCAGCTCAGGGCATACAGTACGCTTTCAGAAAGTATTTAGTATTTGTTGTCTCTTTCCAAAGATGTCTAATACTGAGTTTGTTTGTTTTTTTTAACATCATGTCATGTTGTCTTTAAAAAGATACTAAGATTTTTTTTTAACTTCTAGCTTTCATCTACTACTGAAACAGAGTGTGCAGTGATTTTCCTTAGTGCACCTTGCGTTTATGTCAATAAGCAGAATTTGCATGCACTTTGAGTTGCTGAAGGGTAGTTGTGGTTGTTCCTAATGGAAATCTAATTTGAAATTTTTACATGGTTTCTGGGAGTGACAATAAAATTCTCTTCTCAAGACGGATGTTTCTCTTTATAATAGAATCTCTGACATTTTTGCTCAACTGGGAAGCTTCTGTTTACATACGTAAACTATGTTGTAATTTTAGACTTAACCAATTCATCTTACAACTTCCCATTATTCCCATTATTGTGGTGGGGTTTCTGCAAAGAAATTCATGTCAGATGAAATTTTTAGAGAGAAAATAAAGTATTTAAATTATATATGTTTTGGTGAATATCAATGCTTTAAACGAGTAAAAACTGACAAAGGACAGTGTTTTCTATATTTATTGAGCTTGTAGTGTTCACCTATATGCAAAACACCACACTTTACTGGTTTAGTTCATCATGTGAACTGTATGATCATTGACTCTCATTACTTTTAGGGTGATTCACCCCTTCAGCCTTGAGAGTGTACCCTCATAAGAGTTTGAGATACATAGGATTTCACTTGACTCCAGTCTCAGTTTTGTTTGTTTGCCATGCCAAACGTAGGCTTTATTCAGCTGGGAGCTTTCATGATTCCTACTCTTTTATGGACTTTCTTCATTGCCAGGCTCCAGGATGGTGCCTAATCTAGTGTTTCTTTAACCTGCCTGGTCATTCAGATTGCCTGGTTGCCTGATTAAAATGCCCAGGGCCTTTTGTTGAAGACAGGATTTTAGTTAGCCTAGGAGACTGCCATGCAGGAGCGTGTCCCCTAACTTAGTTGTACCACTATGCCCATCTCTAGGTAGACCTAGAGATAACCAAAATAGTAGGGATGGGAAAAAGAAAGGGGAGGCCAGAAGAAATTGAATTTTTCAGTCCTTTGTGGACGTAGGAGTTCCATAGCATCCCTCCAATTTAATACAGGAAAAGACCTGGCCAAAATCTTGTACCTTTTGAATAGTCCAATGTGGGTTTATACACGTTTGCAGATGTATACGTTTATGTTTCAATAGCCACGAAGCACCTGGATGGCTCAGTCAGTTGAGCTTCTGACTTCGGCTCAGGTCATGATCTCATGGCTCATGAGTTTGAGCCTCACGTTGGGCTCTGTGTGGACAGGTCAGAGTCTGGAGCCTGTTTCAGATTCTGAGTCTCTCTTTCTCTGTGCCCCTCCCCCACTTTCATTCTGTCTGTCTCTCAAAAATAAATAAACATTAAAAAATTTTAAATAGCAGCAATTTGTTAAGCATCTGGTAGGTGCTAAACACATTTTTATTTAATGCTACAATGCTAATTTAATGCTAAAATGTCCATTTTTTTTAAATGGACAGAAAGAGTCCATTTAAAAAATCATGTACTAGATCATTTATTTGGAAAAAAAGGTCTCTGACAAATTACTTTTGGTAAATAAATATTTTAACTCACAAAGCTTTTCACACAAATGTACTTGTATGTAAACCAGGCAAAGTTGTAAAAAACTTTGAAATGGGCAAAACAAATTTACTAGGTGCCTTTTCAGTGGAACATTAGGTGATGTCTACTGTCTTCTTCCAAGTCATGTAATTCTCTAGAGGTCCGTATCTTTCATGGTCTTTAATATGGGTTGTAGAAAACTGATAGTAAGGCAGATACATTTTGTCTCATGGAGACACAATTGATACTACCACCTGTCTTCTTGGTCAAAGAGGCCAGCTTAGTATCTATTAATTCATTTCAGCATTCCACATCGCTTATGTACCTGTCTGCTCTTCAACTTGGTTGTAACATCCTGCTGGTTCCTTCATTAATATAATGACTTCCATAAAATCTTTAAAACATGTTTTTATATTCATGTAAGAATCATCATTTCAACCTTTGAAGGGATTATCCTTTAACTCCTATTATTCTTACAAAGCCTTATGAGGATATGTAAAATGGTTGTTATTATCTGCATTTAACAGATGAGAAAAATTTGACCAGAGGATGGGATTAGGAGCCCTAATCATCCAGACGATCTGGATGAGTATTTAGGAGCTTCTGGTTAGGCTGGACCACAGAGTCGGGAAGTAAGCAGTCTAGAGTGGAGGCTCTGGCCATAGCCAGTCAGGAGGCAAAAATCAAAAACAAGGATGGAAAGTCAAGTCAAGTGTTAAAGATTTAAACAAATAACAGTTGTGGAATATAGGGCAGATGAGCGAAAAGTTTGAATCTAGGAAAGGCTAGACAGCAAGGAGCCCATGATCTAAGCAGAAACCTGGCCAGAACGCATGCACTGTTTACAAAAATATGTCTTCTTAGGAAGCCTCACCAGTCTCTTTGTGTTAGAGCCATTCTGTGGTCATGTGTCAGCGGGAAGCAACCCCAACCTGGGCATTTAAACTAAGCATAAATTTGGAAGCACCTGGCCCAATGAAGGAGCTTGGGGGTTGAGGCAGGCAGTGACTTCTGCAAAGGAGGTAGGGACAATGGTCTTCAGCTGGGCTCAGCTGCAAGGAATCGCATTGATTTTTAGCCATGTGGTTTCTTTCAGAAAACTGCACACATTCCCCAAATCCCCATGGAGCTGACATTTCTCACCACTCTGATTAATCAAACTGTGTTCAGAGTGAATCCGCCCCCCCCCCCCAACACAAAACGTCCCTGGCCAAACTGTTCTTAGCCTCTTGATGGTAGCAACATTACCTGGTCTTTGGTTTGTTGGGGGTTTTTTTTTTGTTTGTTTTTTTGTTTCTGTTTTTGTTTTCCCACTTGAAATTATTCCTAAAGTTATGTTCACTCTCATTCTCATTTGGAAGCAAGTTAGGTATTTGGTAGCATTCATTATCTGCTACAAAGAATCAGGAAATGGTGATGTTTTGGAAGTGATTCAAGAAAGGCTTTGTAATTACGTTTTGGGTAGGACCATCTTCACATAAAGGCGATCCTTCTCACAGCTTTGATCAATTATATTACAAAGGGAAAAAAAGTGATTCCAGAGTATGCTCTGCATGGCTTATAAGAAAACTGTTTAAAACTTAAGATGTTAAAGTGATTTTGGTATTTTATTCCACACCATTTTCCAATGACGCTGCCACTGTTTGACATTAATCTCTAATTTTAACGATGAGATCTTGCAAAGGTAACTCATCGTGATTACAAATGAACTTTAATCAGACCTGTCATGAATTTACTAATTATTTTTTATGCTCAGATCTTAACCTCTGCTCAGAACTCCAGGCTTTATTTAAACTCTAAAATACTTAATACAAGCACGATTTTTTCCCCTCAGTCTACTCTAATCAAGAGCCTCATTAGACGCATTAGCTTTTTGTATTACATAATGTATAATACAAATGATGGAAGTTTCTGGTTGAGATATTTAAAAAAGTTGTTTGCTCTAGGCTATAATTCATTCTTAAAATGATATACTGTAAAGGGCACCTGAGTAGCTCAGTTGGTTAGGTGGCCGACTTCAGCACAGGTCATGATCTCCTGGTTTGTGAGTTCGAGACTGTGTCAGGCTCTGCGCTGACAACTTGGAGCCTGGAGCCTGCTTCAGATTCTATGTCTCCCTCTCTCTCTACACCTTCCCCACTGTGCTCTGTCTCTCTCTCTCAAAAATAAATAAATATTTAAAAAATTAAAATGATATACTGTGACTTAACTCACGAGGCAGACTCAAGAGATGTAAACATACTGGAAGTCTCTGACAAAGAAACAAAATAATCCTCTTACAGTTGATACCTGAAGAAAATGATAAGTACATGATTATTCCCAGGCATGATTTATATTTCCCCAAATAGATGAAACTTGGTTGTACTCGTTAAAGGGCTATCACTACTTTTAATTTTGAAATAATGGATTTTGTAGAAAATAGTGGCTGGTTTGCTGCAGAAACATAGTGCTTCTGACACAGTAGTTAGCTGGGTTGTGAACCAAATTTCAAAAAACAAAAACAAATGGAAGACAAAATTGCAAAATGGAAAAATGACCAGAATTTTTGGGTTAGGTATAAATTCAGAGAATGGAACATGTCATTCTATGTGTCTATTAATATCTAAAAACTTTTTAATTTTCCCCTTTGCACAAGGGTCATGTTTTACAAGTTTTGAGAAGGACGCATTTTCTGTTTGTCAGTCATTATGATTTCAGTGACAGCAGTGGACAGAAACACTGTAAGTACTCGAGAAGTAATACAAAAAACGGAAAAGCCTGTGATGGCAAGGCAGAAAAAAATGGACCAAAAAAAAAATCAGAGGATGAAATATTAAGAGATTGTTAGCATTCTGAAAATTGCATACAAATTGGACAGGTATAAAAATGTCTTGGTTGAAAATTTTTTCAATATTGTTTTACTCTTTTGAAATGCCTCTTAATTTCATAATTTCTTTTAATCCCTGTGCAGGTCAGAATGAGCATAGGATTTGAAATCAATAGACCTGAGCTTGAAACTTAGGCTCACTATTTTCTATAGAGTTCTATGATTTTGTGAGTGTGCTCGGGCTGGCATTGCTGAAATGGAGACCAGAACACAACACTTTATCATTTCATGACAGAGACATTTCAACAATCTCATAACTGGTTGCCCCTTTAACTCATCATACTAATCTTGCACACACACACACCCTGGGCTTTGATGACATCCAGTTTTGTTTTGTTTTTTAGTTTTAAAAGAGAGAATCATTTTTTAAAAATGTTTATTCATTTTGAGAGAAAGAGACAGGGAGAGAGATAATCCTAAGAAGGCTCTGTGCTGTCAGTGCACAGCCCTACACAGGGCTCCATCTTGCGAACTGTGAGATCATGACCTGAGCTGAAATCAAGAGTCAAACGCTCAACCAACTGAGCCACCCAGGTGCCCCCATAGTTCCCCATTTTAACCTTATGATTCTTTGCCTTTGTTCTGACTGTGGTGGGGTATAAAAAAAATCAACACAAGAGTATAAGCTCTTTGAAGGCAGTGATTCAGTCCTTTTTACCTTGTATCCCAGTGCCTAGAACACGGTAGGTGTTGAATATATATTTGTTGACATATGTAGAGTTGGAATAGTGGGATGAATGCCCAGGCTTGTTCTTAGCAGCTAATTTCAAGTCTTATTCTCTCTGAGAATTCATTTAAAGACATCAGAATTTAGAGAGGCACCTTTCCTATTGATAAAGTGAGGGGCCAGAGCAAAATAAATTTCTTCAAGATGTTTTGCAGTTCAGTTAGTAGGAAATAATTTCTCCCTCCTCCAAAAATCTTTCAAACAAATTTTCATTTATCCTTCCCTTTTATTCATTGTTCAGCCATGGTTGGACTATAAGCTTCTGCAATGCAGGCACTTTGTGTGAACATGGATTGCATTTCCTATAGCACCTGCCTAGAGCCCTAACTATATAAGACACTCTGGGAATTTTTTAGTGAATATCTGGATAGACCTCATCTGGTANAAAATGCCCCAAGACACACAGGTAACTTTGTCAGCCTCTTTACTAGAGCTCGTCATGACTTAATGTCTCACCCAGGACATTGGGTCTGAGCCAAGGGCATCTCTTAGCTCCTTGCATATTGTAACCTTGCTTTACCTTACTCTCCCTAGGCCTACAGCAAGGAGGGAGGCAAAGGCAAGATTCTCTTACTGTTTTCTCTAGCGTCTACAGGAAAGACATTTTATGAGGAAGAAATTGAATTTCCCATCCCCAAGGCAAGAGGGAACTAGGTACAAAAGAGGCTGGGAAGCGAGCCAAGGATGAGATGGGGAAGCCATCTAGTGCTTCCCAGCAAAACTGGGACTGGGTTCTTTCATCCTTTTGGATCAGTTGCGAAGTATCAAAATGCCTACGGGCCTTGTAAGCCAGCTTTGCATGTTGACTCAGATAATTAAAAGCTGTTTCCAATCAACAAATTTGTATTCAAGCCATTGGTTGTCTTCAGGTGAAAATAGTCTTCCTGTTATTAAGATTAATTACTGTGGACCTTTATCTAGGAAGCTGAAGAGAATGGTTTCACACGCAATAGGACTGGGGTTTAGAAGGAAGGAAGGGGAAAGTGGAAATCAAATAATGACTGGTCTCGAGCAGTCAGCTAGGCCACTGTGTGTGGCATATCCCAAACAGGCACAGCTGATTGCAAGCCTCATTTGGGGCACACAATCTCAGGCGTCTCCCTGGAGGTTCAGATCCAGGGATTCTGTGATAGGGATGGGAACCTGGATTTTTAACAAGCACCCCAGGTGATTCTTATAATGGGGGAAGTGTGTGAAAATCTGCTGAGAGTCTATTCCTAGGTCTTTAAAGAATCCAGTTTGTAGTGGTAACCAGAGAACCCGTGGTTGGGATGGAGTCTGGGACAGCAATGGCTTTTACGAGTCACACTGCGTGTGTCATTTTCTGGGAAATAGGAGGTTGCTAATTTTCCCTTATGACTTTTGCTGGTATGCACTATGTTATTTGCAGATAGAAAAGTAAGTGAATTTTACATAAATTAGAAGACTTTTCCAGAAACTTCTGTTGAGAGTGAGGTAAGTTCTTCCATGATTTCTTTCTTGTCTCAGGCTTTAGATTTAAGTTTGACTCAGGTGACTTCTAGGGTGATGGGGTGCTAAGGTATTTTGGCTACTCTTACTAATAGCAAACGTGGATCACATTTTATTATGCTCTACAACTTTGCTAAGCAAATGAGTCATGGCCCTTAGGCTTCATGACTTCCCTGAGACGTAGTATTATTCTTATTATGCCAAGGTGGGAATGGGAGCTCAGAGACGTTGAGCAACTAGCTTGAGGTTACACAGCTAGCTGATATGGTGGTTCTCTGGGTCATAAGCCTTGCTTTTAACCAGTAGCCTCTACTGCATGCTGAAGAGGAAATCTCCAGTGTTTGGTCCCTGTGTAGCCTTGGCAGTCCTCTTCATTGTTGGCTTACACAGAATGCACCTCCCTTCATTTCTTGTTAAAAACCATGTTATGTATTGGCATATATTTTACAACTTACAAAGTATTTTCAAATGTAAGACTGTGTGATTCCAACAATCCCAAGGGACAAGTTGTGTAAGAGAAAACAGTCTTAAAAAGGTAATGACTTGTCCAGGGTCCCAGTTACAATTTTTTCTTTTATTTTCTCTTTTTAAAAATTTAGATAAGCTTTTAGTGTAGGCAGTACACGTGGCACAAAGTGTGTGTGTGAAAGCTAGCTGCCTTTCTCCTTGCGTGTATTCCCAACATGGGTTTCCTTCTCCAGAGGCGAATGCAGGGCCTGAAACCACATCTCTGTGGACCCCAGTCTTGTGATGTACCCCACTGCTCCGTAGCTCTCTGCCCACAGAATGTTCACTGTCTCCTGACTGGACTTATCACTGCAAAGTTTGATCAGTTGAGTGCCCACTGGTTTGAAAGGCGGTCACAGTGTACTCCTGAAGATAAAACAATGGGGTGTTTCTTGCTTTGCCAAATCTCTTCTCACCATCTCTACTCCCTCCCACCAGGCACTGACACACCAAACACATCCATTTAGCTGTCACTGAAGTTTATCATCAGGCAGAGTTTTTCTTTCCTAAAAATGAGAGGATAATAATGCTGTTTTATACTTCTGTAATAATTGCAGACCTTGGGAAATGTGGCCCACAGAGAGAGCATTGGAATAGCACTTCTCTGGGCTTTGCATCCACCAATGGTATGTACTCTTGGACAAGTTGTCTGATCCACTCTGACCCTCAGGTTCCCCATTTGTGAAACTGGTAGGATTGTGAAGATGACCTGGGATTACCAGAACAGGTTTGACAATTGGTTCGCTTCTAGTTTTCTGTTTGGCTGCTTTGACTTCTAACTCTAAGCAAAATTGAACAGGAGGAAAGAAGAATTTCTCCAGTCCTATTGCTGTAGCCATGAATCCTATAGTCATCTCTTTTGAGAGTAGAACTTGGCATTGTTAAGGGACAGCAGTGGTTCTGAAACGCCACCAAATGGTGGTTGGTTGTTAACCCCTGGATAAACACAGCCTCGTGCAAATCCAAGGCACTGATATTTTAATAATGATTTATAATTATATCAAGTACTCTATTACTGAACTAATTAGGCATTAGTTTATTCTGGGCATATAATGCATATAATAATGCATTCTGGGCATTATTTATCACTCGTTTATTTTGAAAAATTACTTCTCTCTTTCTAGAGGGCTGGAAAAGGCCCTATGTAAGGCTGATGGTCTTCTTTATGGATATATTGCTTTCTTGTAAAATCTTAATTGCACTTTCATTTCAAGCCAGCCCAGACTAGACCCTGTTTAATATGCGAAGGACGGAACCACTGGGGAGCATTTATGGCCAATGCTTCCTGCAGTTGCACTTTATTCCCTGAGTAATAAGAAAACTGGAAAGTAGTTGATAAGTTGATTTAATCATTTTTGCCCTTGTTTGGCCTATGATATCAGCTGTTTTCTGGAAATGTTCATATCTGTATCACCCCAGAATGTCTAGCATAATATGTTACCTTTGTAGGTTCCCAGTCAGAATGTTTTGAATAATAAATACCACTGTTCTAGTATTCTCATTTATTATTAAGCCTGTTTAGCTTGAAGCTCAATATATTTACATTTATTTAATGAGAGAAGTCTTTTTTTACTTTAAAAAAATTAGTAGTGTTTTTTTTTTTTAATTTCTTATGTTTATTTTTGAGAGAGAGAGTGAGAGCGAGCGGGTTGGGGAGGGGCAGAGAGAGAGGGAGAAACAGAATCTGAAACAGGGTCCAGGCCTTGAGCTGTCAGCACAGAGCCTGATGTGGGGCTTGAAGCCATGAACTGGGAGATCATGACCGAAGTTGGACACTTTAACCAACTGAGCCACCTAGGTGCCCCAGCAGTGTTGTTATTTTTTAGCCTATTTAAAGATCCAGTTAGCATCCTCAACCAAGCATACAATTCTTTACAGTAAATTTTGACATTTTATATGAAGTGTCTGGGGGAAGTAGCCATTTGATGCACCTTTCATTTATTTGCTGTGTTTTTAATAACTTTTTAATTCAGTTAAGTTGACATAGTTATGAGTAACTTAGGAACATACACCTGGACTAGTTACATATTTCATCCTCTGGTAGCTCTATTTTCTTCTTTTGGAGAGTTTTTTATGGGTGATCTCAAAAAAAGGATGGTGACAGAGTAAGGTTGATAGGGAGAATACAGAGGACTTTGTTTGCTTTGTGTTTTCCCTGTTCATTTTGGACTTCAAGAAGGAGAAACCCACTCAAAAAAACTCAGGAAGGAACTTATTTTTAAAGCACTAATGGAATGGATACTGGGGAACTGAGCCTCAAGAAAGTCGCATTATTATCTTGAGGAATTAGGGGAAAACCCGTCTGGCAGCTATATTATCTCTTCTTTTTGTCTGAGTTATATGATCTCCATCTCGACTTTCTTCTGTTCATCTATTTTGTGGTTGTATTATTATTATTTATTTGACAGACAGACTTTTCTTTTCACTTCACTGTCCCATTTAGCCTCCTCTGCTGGTTTACCTCCTTTTCCAAAGGCAGACTGACTTGGTCTCTGCATTTTTTAGGTCAAGTTTGACTAGCTTTGATCAGGTATCCCTCTTGATTCCAGTCAACTCTGGGTAGGTTTTGGAACATCTAATACCAGTATGGCTGCCTAAACCCACCTCTCCAGGAGAAGACGCTCTCTCCAGATGCAGATAATCTTTGGAATATGAGAGCAGGGAGGCAAAGATCAGCAGTGCTAGACCTGGGGACTGATAATCAGGTGAAACCAAGGCCGTATTCTGATGGGTCAGAGGGCCATTTTGATTGCGTTATGCCTGAATCTTCCAGCTAACTAACTTTTGGATATCATTCTTTATGAGTGTTTTTTTTTTTGGGGGGGGTGGATTTTTATTATATCAACCTGCTGAGTAGTCTAGATATACTTTTTAAAGCTATTCTAATTTTGTAATAACTACTTGTTTCTTACTACTAATTGAGTTGATGCTATACATAAGATTATCTGTTAAAAAACAAATTGTTTCCCTTTCATACATGCTGTGCACTACTTTAAAAATATTATACAGATGGAGTTCTAATTTTTCACAGTGCATAGAAGGCAAACAGGAAAGCCTATTTAGGGGGTGGTTCGTATGTTACCAGTTTGAAGCCGTTTGACGTTAACATTTGGACCCGTTTTTCATTTTCAACCTTCCCTCACCCCTTCTCAGTACTAATTCTTATTGCAGCCAAACATTCTTTAGTGTCTAGAGATTTGTCCCCTTCAATTTTACCTCCTTTGCATTTTACTTTCTCAAAGAAACCTCCCAGTCTCCTTCTGCCAATGGAGTATGGTCTCTTCCTTGTCTGAACACTCAAGATGATAGCACTTCCCATCCAAAAAAATAGTTAACCAATTACAAAATAGAATCCTGATTAGTAGGTGGCTTTTTATGTTTTAATATCCCCAAATAGTGGTTTTTTTTAAAATTAGGTAAACTCTATCCATAACATGGGGCTCAAACCATGACCCCAAGATCAAGAGTGGCATGCTTGACCAACTGAGCCAGGCAACACTGCCCCCTCGCCACAGCTAGGTTTTAAGATCTTGAGAGCAATAGCCACATCTGACAATCTTTGTGCCCACCATAGCATCTCACGCCTACATGTCTTAGTTCACTTATTGAACACACCATGTGGATCAGGGTTGTCTTAGAGACTAGAAATAGGTAGAAATAGGTGAATTAGCTACTCTCCTGTGATTTCTTTGTCTGATGTTTTAGTCATTCTGCCATGAATTGAGACACAGTTATTGTTTTTAACACTAAAGTTCATGATTAGAAAACTCAGTGCAGGTTTTCAATGAAAAGCAGCAAGTATGAATTATTTAAATTAAAGAATTAATTGTTCCTCTGTATTGTTTATATTTTTAGTTTCCCTCCAGTGAATTGACCAGATCCCCCCTCCGCAACCCCATACAGCCTGCCATGATTGCTGTTTCCTAGCTGTGCCTGCCATGCCTGACCCCACTTGGTCATTAGCATATATATGAAATCCAAATAATAGTCTTCTTAAGCTTAATAATATTTCTCTGGTCTGCATCAAAACTGTAGTTATTTAGTAATATTGTTATATAAAACTTAATTCCATAAAGAACTGTTTTTCCAGGGTGTTAGAAATCTTTGAAAGAATCCTCTTCCCATTAAATTAGGAGATTAAGAATGTCTAAAGCTAGGAAATTATTGATAGCATCCTAGGCCAGCAGCAAAATAGTTTTACTTGAGTTGCAATGAATAACTGATTTTTGCTTAAGAATTTTCCTTTCTCTTGTGGAAAGATCTTTGCTATTTCCTCAGTGTGAAAATAACCCCTGGAATATATTCCCTGACACTTTCCCACTTGGTGGTAACTTTAACATTTAAAACCAGTAGGGTTTTTTTTTTTCCCCACTAATTGGATGAATATTTCCTTTCAGAATTTTTTATTCTTTAGTTTAAAAAAAAGCATTCAAAGGACTATTGCATTACTTGGTGTAGGGGGCAAAAAGTGCTCAGGTAGGACTGAGCTTTGGTTTTCAATCCCTGCACTGAGACGGTTGATGCAATACAATCCTATTCAAGTCTTGTTTTCTGTTTGGTTTTTTGTTTGTTTGTTTGTTTTTTGTCTTTATTTACTTCTCTGTCTCTGGAGAGGTGAAGATGACCTTTTTCTACACAGAAGACTCAGACTGATGTCTGCATGTTGTATTTATTTTAATTGATGTCAAAGATGACAGTTCTCCGAAATGAGTAGCTTGTATCTTTGCTCATGAAGGGTGATTTCCCTGGGTATCATCCATGATGGAGTTAGGCACCCTGTGCTCTATGGTGTGTGAGCGTGGATAATTTCAGGATGACTATTTCAGTCTTGACTTAGTAGGTCTGTGCCTCAGATTTGTTTACATTGAGGGTTAAGATCTTTAAATATCTCAGAAATTCTGTCCCTACCAGGAACCTTTGAATCCTTGTTTAGAACAGCAACTATTCTGTACACTACTCAACTTGCACAGTCTCCTGCTGTGGGGAAAAAAAAAGTTCTTTATCACTGTCCTGCTGATGGTTGTGTGAAAGGTAGGGGAAGTTGTAGGTAAAAAGCAGGGGAGCAGTGTGGTACTGGGAGAACCTGGATCTATCACTTTAGTATTCTGCAGTTGAGGTCTTCTGAATGCGCATATTTAGCGGAAGCCACATGTAGTCATCTGCAAATGCTTTGAAAATAATGTTCGGAGGCACATGAATAACTATTTGCATAAACCAACTCCTGTATTTAAAGTACTCTCTAAGATGCACTAAGCATTCATTTCTAGCTGCTAATATCTTTTATTATGTAATTTTGGAATGGGACTTTTTTTCAGATGTTGAAGCACAGGTGTATTACCGCTATTCTCCCACCCCAACAATTACCTTTAGTCTTGTGGAATTCATTAAAACACAACTTTGAGAGCTGCTGCTTCTATTGCTTAGTTTTCTCTTTCTCCTGGCAGATTCCCTAATTCTTCCCTAATGAAAGTTAGAGCCATAGTAACAAAATACCCATCCCAAACACTTGTCAAGCATTCTCTTGCTAACAAATTCAGGGATGAGAAGAGACAGGCAAATTTGGGACAATTTTGATCATTTCTATTTGAATTAAAATTGGCTGGTGAGCATACATGTGTCATTTCTCTCCAGAGCATTCACATGGTATCCAGAACAGGCACTATGTGGAAGGCTGAGAACTAAAATACAAGTCCTAAGAAAGAAGTTGGCTAAGCCTGGTGGATGTTTTTTTTTCCCCCTTTTAATAAAAAATGTGTGCACTTGGTAGAATCATATCTAACATTATCCTTATAAAGAGAAGATGATCGGTCCTACAGCTAGTTGGAGGCAGGTGGTCCAGAGAATATCTTCTGGTCTGGACAACTGGGCTGGAATTCCAGAGAATAGCCATGTTAACTTTTTGTGTTTCAACTACATTTCTGTTTCCTTATCTGTAAAATAGGAATCATTATTTTCTTAAGAGGATTCTTAGTAAGGTAAATCCAGCTGATATGCAAAAATGTTAGCCTTGTACCTGGCACATGAAAGGTAATCAATGACTATATTTTTTTTAATCAATGACCATTAATTGAATTAGGTCCTTTCTATGATTGGCCTCAATGAGAAGGACATTGGTGGAGGATAAAACCGCCTGCACTTCCGAAAGATATTAAAAAAATATTTTGCCTTCATAGTCTTTACTCTAGAAAGTACTATGCATGTTGAAGAGGTAATTTACCTTGATATATAGATGTATGCATACAGCTATATCTAACTATCATCTGCCTACCTGCCTATTTATCTATGTGATAACTTTAATGAATAGAAATATTTTATAAGGGTGGATTTGGGTTTTAAAAATGTTATTTTGTACTACATAAAGAACTATTCCCATCGAGTAATACAGTTTTAACCCAAAGTTATAGGACCATTGTCTTGTAGAATTCCTATGTCTGAATATAGTTTTAAAAACAGGGTTCCCAGAAAGAGAGGAATAGCTATTGCAGTAGAATAAGACATAGCTTCCATGTAGGGATGTTTTGAAAGGAGATAAGATACCTTTGACTAAAAAAGGTCCTGATACATATATAATACATACATTTAATAGAACATGTCACAATTCTATGAACAATCCCTGAATGATCTTTTGTGAGGACAGTTTTATAGATTCAGTCCAAGGACAGATAATGATTTGATACTTGCAAACTTTGATCCATTGAAGTATTTTGTTTCTATCAGGCTTCTATTGTTAATATTTTATTCTAAGGGAACGATGTTCTTTGTCTTACAGAAAACAGCTGTAAAACCATATTGTCATTTTGATATTTTTTGACGTGCACAATTATAGACTTCCTCAGTTTTTCAGTAACATGTCAAAATGAATCCCATGAGGGAAAGAACTTCATGTCTTGACTCAGGAATCTGTGAAATCTGAGTTGATGATAATAAAAAAATACAATTCTTTATTCTAGCTTTGTCACTCCTGGCCATGTGGCTTTGAGCAAGTTTCTGAATTTCCTGTTTCTTAACTTCTTGATTGACAGAAAATGAGAATAACATTAGTTCTTGCCTTAAAGCTTTGTTTTAAAAACAAAATGAGTTTGCACATGTAAAATGCTTTGGTACTTGGTACATGAGAATAGCTCAACTATTAACTGTTATGGCTTTGGATATATATAGTTCATTTCTTTAGGTTTCTTTATTTTTTCCCTAGTTCTCTGTCCTATACTTTAAGACAAGAGAACTGCTCATGCTAAAACATACCTCTGCAAATGTGTACCCTGAAGTAGATAAGGGCAAAATGATGGTGTTCGCTGCTCTATTTATAGTTTTTTAAGCTGTCAGTTGCCTAGGAGATCATTGGCAAAATCCCAGCAATAACTAGCACCGTTTTATCCTATAAAGAGAGAGCTACTGCTGATCTAGTAATAATCATTAGACCCTGCTTGGGGAAACACCCTCAAGATCTTAAGAGGTTTCTATTTCTCTCATTGTTTTATTGCCATATCTGTTCTTCACCGCATTGTGAAAAACTGGTTTATCACCTCCTCATAAAGAAAATACTGATACCACTTTTGTATCCAATTAACTTGTACCTGTCAAAGAAGTCATAGTTTGTCCATGGGAGAAGGAACCTTTTGTATTGAAATGATGTTATTAAAGGCATCAAGGTTATATTTGTCTTTTTCTTTATCACATAATCTGCTTTAAGTCAAAGCTAATTAGGAGACATGTGGGGAGAGAATTGTGCCTTCATGATTGGAGTGTTTTAAACCTTTGCTCTTTCTTTTGTAGGTAAGTGAACATGGCATTGGGCGTTGCTCATTATGCTTCCGGTCTGGCTCTTCCTCGTGTTATCAATTTATGGACTAAAGCTCAACAAGGCAGTTAAAAAAACAAAACAAAACATTGAGGTGCAGGTACTTGGATACTATTGGATTGTATGTTCTGAGAGAGATGGTAAGTGTTTGTTCATTTTAACTACACCTCATGATCCCACGCTGGGTACTCCCTTCCTTTCCCCCTTGTAGCAAAAGTGCTGGTGTTGGTCTGGTAAGCATCTCTGGTAGGCACAGGAAAAAGAACGGAAAATGAGATTCACTTTGCAGGCCTGTTGGATGTGCTTTCTGGTGGACAACTTAAAAAAAAAAAAAAAGACTGAAATGTTTGGTGTTTTAAATAAATCTGTACCACTACACAGTGTATTTCATATGTGGCCAGTTTGGAATGAAATTTTAAGTATTGTGATACCACGGTGGTGTTAATAATTGTCACTAGATGGTCTGTATAGCTCCAAGAAAGAAACTGTGGGCTGACAAAGAAGGGTCTAAAGTCCCAGCCAGAGTAAAACACTAACTTAATTGTTGTCTGAGCACTAGAGTATTATTAGATTGTTTTTTTAAATTCAGAGTTCAGAAGTATAATTGGTGTTTTCTTTTTGAAGATTTGAAGACTATTTACTAGGTATTCAAATATTAGATCTATTCTTAGAAAGAAATCTAAAGGTATTTAAATAGGAATATGAATTTCTATTTGATTCACTATTGAAAAGATATATTATTAAAAGCCTTTGAAGTATTAAGTAGCATTTTAATATTATAGGACTGTTACAGATAAATCCTTTAAGTATTTCCATTGTTAATTTCTAAGAGTTGAAAATCTAGTGACACTTCTGTTTTGTTTGAAATTTGGAGTTCAGTTTACTAGCTAGCCATTTCTTTTGGTTGAGAATTATTTTTTCACTTTGATTGATTAAAATTAGTCCTCAAAAATTATTTAAATATAAATTCTTGGTGGGTTGTGCTCTTTTTATTAGGGAACAGGTATTGCTACAAGCTTTCTTTTGAAATACACATAAGTATATTTTCAGGTTGACATACTTAGAAAGTATATGAATGTACTGGTTTCTTCTTATAGCTGAGATAAAGAATAGAAATATTATCATTACCATTAGAAATCTTACTCTAGAGAGGCTGAGTGTTAAAAGTACTGCAAATGCTGACTATTTTTTTCTAGGATGGTACATTTAGATGATAGTTATTAGAAGATGATTCCTTTAATTCTTAATGTTATGCTGCTGTGGTATTAATCTTTGGGTTTTTTTTCTACTTCAGTAGAAACAAATCCCCTCTGAAAGCACCAAGTTTTATACTTCTGACACTGTCAAACAGCCAATTTCTAAATACTAGATGAATGTGAGAATAAATCTCACTTTATAATGGTGGTTAATTTCTCAACGAAATGTTATCTTTCACAGATCACAAATAAAAAAAGCTCTGATTTATAAATAAATACAATATTACCATTTACAATGTAATTTTTTTTTTACTACTAACGAGAAATATCTTGAAAAGAAATAGGACCTAAAAACAGAACTTTCACAATGAGACCTTGAGAGAATTGGTCATGAACCTCAGACTTCTGAAGGTATCATCTTGTATGTTCATCTTGTATGTTGTAAATTAAGTTTATTCATCAGAAATCAATATCCATCAACATTATGCTTTGGCCCAATATACATCCTATCATTTCCTAGTATCATGGATTTTACTAGGGCATTCCGTCACAAGTTTTCCATTCTTATTAGAAGCAAAGTCGTGCCTCAGTTACTGAGCTACAGAAATCCAGAGCCTTTAGTCTTTGGGGAAATCAAGGGTTGTTTAGAGCCCTCCAGGAAGCTTGAAGATAACTTAAAATATCAGTAAATTGTGTTTGTCTGGAGTATATGGTTCATACTATCTCATCTTTGGTCGTAGCAATGCACCAGTCATGTCTTTCTCTTTAATAGAAGCTCAGAAATCACCAAAGTTGTTAGTCTTGGAGGAGTTTTCTTCGAGCCCTCTGAAATTTCCTTGGCTGAATTTTGTGATGTGTTGCACGTCCTTTAACTGACGCTGATGTTGACCAAGCTGCTCTCCTTGCAGGAGCTGAATTATTTTGGTGGCCTTGATAGCAGGACAGTGACTTCCTTTAATCATTAAAATAGTGCCACTGGATGGGAAGGAAAAATTATTTTTTTAATTTTTACTATGTCAGTGAGCGTTCTCATCGATTTTAGTGTTTACATTTGAAAACATGAAATAATCACTCAGTTTCTTTTATGCTCTGTTGTGCTCCTCTGAGGAATGGATTTTGGGCTTTACTATGAATATGAATAGATGCTAATTGATGCAGAAACTTGACCGGGGTAGCTGACTGGGGCTGCTGGACAAGTTTGAACCTATCCCAAGTGATCTTCACCTTTTTGCTGTGTAAACCGAGATGAGTTACTTGATCTGTTTGGAATTATATTTTTAATTGCGGTTGGAAAACATAAAGATGAGTTTTTGTTAAACGGAAAGAAAATTTTTTTGTCCGAAAAATTCTAACTCCTCTCAGAGTTTTCTGTTGTAAATACTAAATCTTGGCATTTAAAAGAAACTGGAAGATTGTAGGTTAGTTGGAGTTGTGGGATAAATACAACAGTTACTGTACCTCTGGACCCTACCTGTGACTGTGACAGACTTCGCTTCCTAAGTAACTATACATATGGCGTAGCAAATGGCTACCATTGAGCTTGGAAATGTCAGTAAACCTGAAGTTTAATTCATAATTGTGACAATAACTTTTAGTTGCATTTCCCTTGTAAATTTCTAAGAAGAATAGCTAATACTTTGGACAATAATTAGCCCTCATGTATTAAAATATTAAAAACAAACTAAAGGAAAATATATCTTGGTGGACAAGAGATTAACATTTAACAAATTTAGTCGAATGATATGAATGAATTTGAGTAAAATGAGTTCTTTCAAAAGCATAATTTTACATGTCTCTCTTTCATGTTAAAATTTTCAACAATCATGCATTTTATAATGTCAATTTAAAACACAATGCACAATACTTTTGTACATCTAGCATTCTACATTCTCTTTAAATAAAACTTTTCACTATGAAATTTCAGTATACACAAGAGTCATGCAAATATCATCACAGATTTATCAATTGTCAACATTTTGCTGTAATTACTGTACTGTTTTTGGAGGGTTTGACCTATTTTAAACTTTTTTCAATGTTTTATTTATTTCTGAGAGAGAGAGAGTGTGAGCAGGGGAGGGTCAGAGGGAGAGGGAGACACAGAATCTGAAACAGGCTCCAGGCTTTGAGCTGGCTGTTAGCACGGAGCCCAACATGGGGCTCAAACCCACGAACTGTGAGATCATGACCTGAGCCGAAGTTGGACAGTTAATCGACTGAGGCACCCGGGCACCCCTGATGACCTATTTTAAAGCAAATCTTAGACATGTCATTTGCTCCTGAATACTTCAACATGCATGTCAAGGAAAAGGGACATTTGCTTACATTTAGTTACAATATTACCACACCTGGAAAATTCATAATCATTTATTCACATCCTCTAATACCTAGTCTATATTCAAATTTCTCATATGGCTCAAAAATGACTTTCTGTCACTGGTTTGTTTGAATCCGGGTTCAGACAAATTTATGCTTGTTGCATTTGGTTGTATCAGTCAAGGTTCTTAAAATTCAGAGCAATGTCCCCTCCTCCTTTCTCTTACTTTTTCTTGCCAGTGACTTCATGATACATGGTTAAGCGTCATGTGGAATATTCTACACTTGCATTTTTCTGGTTTCCTTTTAGTGGTGTCCTGTAATTTGTTCTTCCATTCCCCATTCTTGTAAACCAGAAGTTGGATCATAACAGTTGACTATATTCAGTTTTAACATATTTAGTAAGAATACCTCATACATGAGGTTTTGATAGGTCCTCTCCATATCTCAGCCACATTTGTTTAGTAATGAACTTCATTCCATTCTTCAAATGGAGTTCTTACTGTAATTTTAAAAAAATTTTTAATTGCAGTCTAGTTAACATACAGTGTTTGTTTCTGGCTAACACTATAGTGATTCAGCACCTACATCACCCGGTACTCATCATGGCAAATATACTCTTTAACCCCCATCACCTGTTTTCCTATTCCCCCCCACCCACTCACCTCCCCTCTGGTAACCATCAATTTGTTCTTATGTTACTGTAATATTTAAAAGAAATCTGTGGGGGCGCCTGGGTGGCTTAGTCGGTTAAGCGTCCGACTCGCTTAGGTCATGATCTCGCGGTTCGTGGGTTCGAGCCCCGCGTTGGCTCTGTGCTGACTGCCAGCTCAGAGCCTGGAGCCTGTTTGAGTCTGTGACTCCCTCTCTCTGACCCTCCCCTGCTCACGCTGTCTCTCTCTCTCTCTCTCTCTCTCTCTCCTACAAATAAATAAAACATTTTTAAAAATTAAAAAAAAATAAAAAATAAATAAAAGAAATTTGTTTCTTTTCCTTTTCCTGCTCATTAAGTCTTTATTGTAATTAAATCCTTTGGAATGAGAAGTCAACTTCAGTTAATTGATGCATGAAATACTGGAAGCAAAGTGGACCCTTAATGTCTCTAAATGCATAAAGAAAGCTGCATTCCCCATATTTGTCCTAAACTAAATGACCAGCTGGATGGAAGCTGCTCCCCAAACGCTGCCCTGTTGTGATCTGGTATCCACAAGCTCGAGAGAGCTCCTAGTTACACGGACCTGCCACTGCGACCTCGACCCATCAAGGTTCTTCCTACCATTGCTATGTTAAAAGCTCATGCATTCAGGTTTTGGATAAACGTCTAATACATATCACTTAGGAATAAAATAGGTCACAAGAAAACATGATAATGAATGTTTGGTTTGCTTACAAACCCTGGTTGATCCATTTTGTTGCCCTTATATTTTGATGTTTTAATTCATTATCTATTAGTCATAACACATGAAATTCTCACGTTGAGGATCATTCTTTATGGGATTTTAAAGAATGTGTAATAGAATTGAATTAAGGTATCCCATTAGTTGGGAATGTTTATAGAAGACTCATTGTCACCCAGCCAAATGATAGTTCCAGAGGGTACCACATGAAGAATGTTTTTACCTTGGATGGGCATCTCATCTGGAAATATGAACACTTGGGGAACAGCTTGTGAAGTCCTAGTCTCATTGTAGAAGTGGAGAGACTTTAAAAGGAGAATGGGAAATCTAATGGGATTTTTGACCCTGGTTTCTAATAAACTGAATTATAGTTCCTATCTCAGGCTCCATAGCACATGGAATGAAATTTGATTTGGAGACACGGAGGTCCAGTTCTGGACTTTTAAGCAGTATAGCTTTCTGGTCAAGAACACAGTCTTCAGGTTCACATTGGGTGGACCGAAATTGTTCTTACACACATGATTCTAGAAAGTCTACATGACTTTCTGAGAAGCCCCAGTTCCTTGATCTGTAAAATGGTGATAATAGACCTTGGCCTTAAAAATTGTTATGAGGATTTAGTGAGACAGTCTAATGAGTGCTTTCATAGTTCTTATATATAGGAAATGATCAAAAAATGTCATCACTGCTGTTTTACTATTGATAGTAACTAATGGTTGTTCTCTTCATTAAAACCTTCATAGTGAATTCTGTCAGATCTATATTTATAAGTTGGACTCCCTTAGTTTATTGGGGGTTTTTTGACTAATGAGAGTTATTTATTCAAAGCTTTGCTCTTTGTGTGCCAGAGTCCTCTAATGATAAAAACTAAATTTAGTAAGTTTAAAGAGCAACATGTCAACAGAAGCACACTCAACCTGTCTGCTGATTGTCTGTCTACGTGAGTAAAAATGGGTACAAGCTTTCAAATATATAAAGTCACAACACATAAGGCTACATACTTAAGCAAGCATATGTAATTTCTAGAAAATACATATGTGGGGGTGCCTGGGTGGCTCAGTCGGTTAAGTGTCCGACTTTGGCTCGGGTCATGATCACACGGTTCGTGGGTTCGAGCCCCGTGTCGGGCTCTGTGCTGACAGCCAGCTCAGAGCCTGGAGTCTGTTTCAGATTCTGTGTCTTCCTCTCTCTCTGACCCTCCCCTGCTCACGCTGTCTCTCTCAGAAATAAATAAAACATTAAAAAAATACATATGATGAACCAATAAGGTTGTAGTTAGATTTAGTTAACCAGAGAGACTTCTTTAGTGCCAAATATTCTACCAAACATTTTCTATAGATGTTTCGTGTAATCTTTATATCAATTATTTAGTGTGTGGCATTGCTATTCCATTTCACAGATGAAGAAATAGAGGCCTAAGGTCACACTACTAGAACATGGAAGATCCAGGATACAACTCAGATCTGTGTAAATCTGGAGCTGTGTATTGTCTTCTGTATGAACCCTCTGCTTTTCAAAACCTATTGCAAATTTAGAGAGTTCTTACTGGCTTTTCTTTGCTAGTGAGCTATGTTATTATGAAGGCAGAGTAAGCATTTGCCTCTTATCATCTGTGATCACCTGAACTGTGGCAGGGTTCTGGCACTGTGGTTACTGTCCGCTCATCATTTTTTTTTTTTAATTTTTAATATTGTATTTATTTGTGAGAGAGAGACAACGTGAGCAGGGGAGGGTCAGAGAGAGAGGGAGACACAAAATCTGAAACGAACCCATGAACTCTGAGATCATGACCTGAGCCGAAGCTGGACACTTAACCAACTGAGCCATGAAGGTGCCCCGGATCCTCGAGGCTTCAGAAAGCTTTGTCACTTGAACTAAGACTTTTCTACCTAGTCAAAAGTATTAGATAAAGCATTTTCTGGTTATTATTTTGGTTGAATTCACATCTTCTCTAGTACCCAGGACAACATTTGGAATGTGTCCTCTTGTAAAGGACTACTCTTCACTGTGGAGTGTATTCTCCTTTGGCAGTACCGTGGTTGACAACATGGAAAGAAAAATGCACTCCCTTGGGAAAGGGGGTTCCCTGTAACTTAGTTCACATTCCGCAGGATGTAGATTAGAATGAGTGCTCAGCACAGATATGTAAACTCTGTCTTCTCCCTCCACCATGTGTCTTCTCTCAGTACTCTGGCCTCCTCATCCCCTTCATCTTTGCCTTACCTTAAAGTCAAAGCTCTCAGAAATATATTGATTTGGACTTGCAGAGAATTCACCAATTGGTAAAGAATAATTTTGACATTTTTTGGTGGCATCCTTTATGCCCTCTTCTTAGTGACCCAATTTAATGATTACATAATTAAGTTGAGAATGTAAAGGTCTGGAAGGCAGAATATTTATCTCTTTTTTTGCATCTTCAAGGTAGTTAGCATTTTCAAATAGTAATATTCATTTAATAAAGGGATAAAGTTACCGCAGTCAACTATTTCATTGAGAAGCACTGTATTAGGTATGTGTACTGAGAGGCTTCAAGGTGCCTACCTGAGTCCTTCAAAGAAAGGTGCTAAAATCTTCTAGAGCAGTGGTTCTCAAACTTCAGCATTGTAGGAATTACCTGAGGTACTTGTTATAAAATACAGATTCCTAGATCTCACCAGTACAGATTCTGACTGGATGGGTCTGGGCCAGGGCCTGGGAATCTGTAGTGAAAACGATCCCAGTCGTGTCACTGCTGGTGATCCCCTTACCGCCTTCGAGGATCCCTGTACTAGGGTTTCTCTGTTGTCTCAAAACCTTGCTCTGTTTTCAGGTGTGAGTTCCCAGTGCCTGCCCTTAGTGAGTTGGTGGAGCCTGGGAGATGTCTAACAGTTGAATAGCTTTTGGACATTTCTGTATTTCCATCCCCTCACCATTGACTTTTTTTCTGTGCACAAGGTATCTGCTATCCTCAGTTTATCTGTGTTTAAAATATATTCCCAATTCCTTCACACAAACCAAAACTCTTGTTTCTTCATCATGCTTAGCTAGTTGTCTCCAAAAAAAGCCAGAAGATTAATTTGAGGTTGGAAATATGTGATTGATAGCTGCTTAATGTATTACCCTTTCCCAAAATTCAGTTGATAAACCTCAGATGAATCACACTCATGGTGCAAATTTAGTTTGGGGAACAGGCATGGGGGCAGAATGATTGCGGTCAGGGATTACTTTTCTTGGGACTCCTCTAGTCAGTCAGTGCAGGCCTTGATCTTCCTTCCTTATTTGTAATGCTGTGTTATCAGTGGGTAAATAAAACATTCTAACCTTTTCTGGTGAATAACAGGTGCAGCAGCAGCTCAGGTAATTTAGTCAAGCTCTCTTGATTTTGATAAGTGCTATAGTTGTCTGTTTTATAATAGGTGGCATTTAGTTAACCTAGATGTTTCTGAAAGATGCTTCAGAATTCTTTAAAATAATTTAGTAGGTGTCTGTGTGGGAGAGATTGTGAGCTGTCTGGCCAGAACAAGATTGTTTTTATGTTGATAACCACTGTGCACCCATTACATAGCTTCACAGATTAATTATGCAACTCTCTATATGTTATGTATATTTGAGATTTTTTTAATACTAATAAGACAATAACTTGAGCTTAAAATAGTCCATGAAAGTGGGCCAAGCTTTCCATTTTACTGTCTTTGAGCGAGTCCCTCAGAACTGTAGCATTCTGATGCTCTCAGAATCTGGCTTCTCTATAGACCATGCGTGCACACTGCAGGCTGAACACAGGAGGGGAAGATGTGCCAGCAGTGGGGGAACATTTTGTTTTCAGTAGCTTTTATTAAGCTGGTGTTTCCTCTCCATGTCTCTCACATTTTAATCTAGACACAAAAGGTCAAACCAAATTGATACAATTTGATGACGACAGCTTTGTAGTAGAGGCTAAAGTCTGGGATGGTGATCCCTCCCNTGATACAATTTGGATATTTGACTCCTTGATTAGGACATTTCTAATGTCTCACAAATTGTTCAGTTTTTAAGAGGTGAGCTTTTTAGTTTCCTTTTCTGACTAATGATGAAAACATGTATGTATAGACATGTATGTAATTAGCACTATGAATCATGTGCTTTATGGAAGACTGATAACTGCTACTCACAGATGCCCAAATGCTACTGGATATGGGAGAACTGAATTTCTTTTCTGCATGGCGTAAGATTCCTGGGACTCTTCAGATATAATTTATATGGCTTTATTCATGGCAGTTTTTAAGGAGATTATTTTTGTCAGGTAACTAGGATACTGACTAATTAATTTTTATAAACATATCTAGGCCACGAGACCCTGTGAGGGCACAAACACGTCTTAATCTAGCTTCCTTGCAGCATCGTGAAGGACTACACAACTGGGACTTGGACTGTAACAATGAATAAATGAACAGTAGTTAAAAGAATTGCCACTTTACTACACTGTGACTAAGAAGATAATGTGACTAGATGGTTTAAATTCCTTGATGTGACAGGCATATTTTCATTGAAATCAATCATCTTCATTGGATCAGTGTGAAATGCTTCTCATTTTTATCCTTAACACGTCTATGTTGATCTTTTTACAAATATATTTTAATGGCCACATTGAAACTTGGTATTTTAATAGCTTATAACGATAACTAGTTATTTTGAAATGGCAGTCTGCTTGGCAAAATCAGTTAAGTCAGCTAAAGACAACGGAATAGGATAGAATATTGAATAAGAGTTTATGCATGCAATGCAAAACTTATTGTTAGATGTAAAAATAAGCTAACTTCAGATTTGCTGTTTCATTACCAAATCATCTCTTTGAAGCAGTGATATACCCAGATTCAGCATATTTAAAGGGCTGCCCATCACAAACAATGATTTGTAAATGGGAGTTTGTTTTCTGATGAAATTCTCTTTGAGCTACAATAATACTTCAGGAGAGGGAGAAGGGCAATTGTTCTAATCCCACATGGAGTCTGAAATACACCCTCCAATTCAAGGACAAAGGAGGTGAAGGTCTAGGGCAAGGGAGGCAGAGATGGGAAAGAGCCTTAGGAAAAAACTGGAGGAGAAAAGAGGTTGAGAAGCAGTTTGGAGGTAGGGATTGTGGGTGGATTGTCACAGTCTGATGGTGATAAAGGACGCTCCCACAAGGGGAAGACACAACTGCAGATAAAACCTCTAAAAATATTTTGTTTTACTGAGAGATGCCGAAGGTTCTACTGTCTGAGCTGCAGGGGTGAAATCTCACGGATGATTTATAGCAACCATATTTTGTCTTGCTGAGTTTGTTATACTTTGCCTGGTACATCTTAATTTCTGTATTGTGATTTAGGGCCTTACTTTTCCAGCTTCATGCTTCAGAATCCTCTTGGTAGTTCATTCAAGCTGTGAAGGGAACCTGAACTTCTGATTTAAAATAGAAGGCTGTCGTACTAATCAACTGAACATTTTTAGTAGATGAATATTATCACCACACAAGATCTGAAACAAAGGGGGCTTCTCATTGTTCTTTAGAAGAACTTTGAGAGCAACTTGTGGGAATATTAAAATGAAATAAGAACAAATTTTAAAAGATTGATCATGCACGTGGTAAGTTCCCTTCTAGGTTTTTGCTGTATACATCACCATGTTCATTTATATCACAAACTCAGAAGAACAAAATCTGTACACGTGGCTTCCTGGGACTTCATTTTGTGTGTTATCTATTGTTGGCAGTTGAGCATTTTTTTTTTTTAATAGTTTATTGTCAAATTAGTTTCCACATAACACTCAGTGCTCATCCCCACAAGTGTCCTCCTCCATGCCCATCCCCCCCTCCCCCCACATCCATCAGTCCTCAGTTTTTGTCAGCATTCAAGAGTCTCTCATGGTNGAGCATTTTTTTTAAATGTTTATTTTGAGGGAGAGAGAGAAGGAGGGAGGAAAAGAGGGCAGGAGAGAGACAGAGAGAATTAATCCCAAGCAGGCCCCATACCACCAGCACAGAGCCTAACATGGGGCCCAAACCCACAAACCATGAGATTATGACCTGAGCGAAACCAAGAGCCAGATGCTCAACCCACTAAGCCACCACGTGCCCCAGCCTTTCAGCACGTTTCAGCGCAGTTACGTACCAGGGCAACCACAATCACTCTTGAGTATGCCACTGATAGGATTGATATCAGATGCACATTTATTTCAAATCATTTGGGCCATTCTTTCCCCTGCCCCCAAGCTTGTGTTGTATTCAAAAAGAAAGCCGTTCTTCCTTTGTGAAGTCCTTTCTCATAAGCGAACATCAGTGGTAATCTTCAGTGGTCATCTGTCTAAATGTTTGTAAAGTATAAGGAGGAAAGAGGAGGTACAAATGGATGAGAAATAGGAGACCCAGGCCCTACCTGCCTCTGACTTATCTACTAGCCAAATAGTTCAGTTCAACCTTGCCATGCCTTGCATTTTTCTCCTTGGTAAATTAGGATGGTTTTGGGGTGTTTTTTGTCTCAAGATATTGTGCAAAGGATATCAAATAGTGCAACATGTCTCTTATCTTGGAAGGAAGGTTGTCTTGCCTTTAAAGTAATTAAATTTGGGGATGCCTGGGTGGCTCAGTCAGTTAAGCACTAAAGTGCAGCTCAAGTCATGATCTCACAGCTTGTGGGTTCAAGCCCTGTGTCAGGCTCTGTGCTGACAGCTCAGAGCCTGGAGCCTGCTTCAGTTTCTGTGTCTCCTCCTCTCTCTGCCCCTCCCCCACTCATGCTCTGTCGCTTTCTTTCTCTCTCAAAAATAAATAAACACTAAAAAATCTTTTAAGTAATTAATGTTGAATAAATTGAGTTATAATAATAAAAAGGAAGGCTAGTGTTCATATGGAATATCTCCTTCTTAAAGTCATTTTGGAGAAAAGTGAGCAGATTAAATTTCCCCAGAGATGGAATACTATGCAGAATTCTAATTACGAAGAAATAATAATTATAAAGAAATAGGAAGTAGAATACATTTAATTTTGCCTTGCTTGTTTTTAACAATGATTTGTTTTGAGTCAGGGGTAGAGTTTACTTAAATTTTTTTTTTTTTTTTTTTTTTTTTTGGTTAGGNTGGTGAAGAAAAGAAAAAAAATGAAACATGCAGACACCAGGGATCTGTCCTTAATTTAGATTACATCAGCTATAGGAACACCTATTACATGCCTTCTGGAACAGGGATTTGCAAAGATAAGTTAATTATTAAGGACAAACCTCTGGAGTCTTCTAAAGAATCATAACTAACAGTTGCTTCTCTGCTTGAATCTCCATGTCTTTTAACACTCTTTGCCCCACTGCATGTTGTAATTATATAATTATAAACTTATTTTTCCTTTTCCCTCTACCATATTGGAATTTGCAGTCAGATTATAGAAATTTTCTTTTTAATCTACGTGTTAAAATTATACCCAGTGTTTTTCACAGTACTTCATAAAAAGGTACCTGTCAGGTTATTGCTTAGTGTTAAATCAAACTCTTGGACTTTTGCTTTTTGCTAGAACCCTACATGCATGATGAACAACTAAGTAACACACCAGTGTTTTAGGCTAGCTATCATAAACCATGGGCTCTGTAGTCTTTCAATGAGAATTAAAGCAAGGGGTCAAGTGGAGAATGTTCCAGAAGTGTGCTTTTCAAATGGTCATGTGTCTACCAAGCATTTAAGGGTCTTGTCAATAATGCAGATTCTGATTCATTAGCTCTGGGTGGATCCCACAAGTCTGCTTTTCAATACACTCCCAGGCAGTGTCAATGTTGCTGGTCCATGGACTATACTTTGAATAGTTAGTTTCTACAACCACGGCCTAAATCTTTTTTTTTTTTTTTAAATATTTTATTTATTTCTAGGAGAGAAAGAGAGAGACAGCGTGAGCAGGGGAGGGTCAGAGAGAGAGGGAGTCACAGACTCTGAAACAGGCTCCAGGCTCTGAGCTGGCAGTCAGCACAGAGCCTGACGCGGGGCTCGAACCCACGAACCGCGAGATCATGACCTAAGCGAAAGTCGGACGCTTAACCGACTAAGCCACTCAGGCGCCCCAACCACGGCCTAAATCTTAACCTTAGGTGTTTAGTGTAGTTTTCTAGGAATTGACCTTCAAGTGTTAGTTTTGGTTTGTAAAGCTTTGGATGGAACTTCTTAAAATTGCCCTATCAATCTGTACTATAAGGCAATTCCAATTTGCTGTTGATATGAACTTTTTGCCACTTTGTGGATATATCTTACAGGAAATAGTGGTTTCTATCTCTTACAAAAATATGAAGGAAAGGTTTCTTTCTGCTTTCTATTTTGATTCCTTGGAGAGGGCATTGTTAGATTTCTCAGTTCTTTTAAAGCTAGAAGAAATCTAGGCTTATAAATATCTTTACTAATCCCTGTAGAAATAATCTTATTCTGTGGTGATATTTTAGAATGGTGAAGTCACTGTTGGTATTAGACTGTACCTACCTATATATTTATGACATCAAATCTATGGTATACATAATATTAACTTTAAGTAGGAATACTTAAAAGGTGAAACCGTGACCTAAGTATCAAGATTACAACATTTTAAAGTGTATATTTATTGAAGGTATTTGAGAGACAATCTCCCATAGTAAGTAATTAATAATAAAACTGATCACAATTTTAAAAGGAAACCTAAAATTACATACTTTATTGGAACCAGTTTTTTTTTTTACCCTACAAATATTTACTGCAAACTTACATACCAGGCAACAGGTTAGACTTTGGGGAGAGAGAGAATGAGTAAATATTTAGTAATGTTTTTATAAATACAATGATTTATATTGTATTTATAAAGAGAGAGGAAGAGCACCTATGCTGATATATATAGAAACATGTCAATAAAAGCAATGTTCATATATAGTGTGTACACATGATTCAAAGGTCAGATATCTCTTGTGCTTCTCTTTTCATTTTTTAAATTTTTTAAATTTTTTTTAAAAATGTATTTCTGAGAGAGAGACAGCATGAGCAGGGGAGAGGCAGAGAGAGAGGGAGACACAGAATCTGAAGCAGGCTCCAGGCTCTGAGCTAGCTGTCAGCACAGAGCCCAATGTGGGGCTCAAACCCACGAACCGTGAGATTACAACCTGAGCCGAAGTCAAATGTTTAACTGACTGAGCCACCCAGGTGCCCCAGCTTCTCTTTTCATTTTGAATCAAAGATCAGATAATATCTCTTGTGCTTCTCTTTTCATTTGGAAGCTTTTTATTTTTTCTCTGGGTTTCAATAATAGCTCTCTCTTCCTATTTCCAGTTTAATGATTTCCTTCTATCTCCAGTAACACCTTTTATTGGTCGGGGTGTTTTCTACTTCAAGTAACAGAAACACTGCTACCTTTTAAAATGTTATATTCCTGGGGCACCTAGGTGACTTAGTTGATTAAGCGTTGGACTCTTGATTTCGACTCAGGTCATGATCTCACAGCTAGTTAGATGAGCCCTATGTCAGGTGCTGTGTTGACTGTGTAGAGCCTGCTTGGGATTCTCTCCCTCTCTGCTCCCCTTGTTCTCTCTCTCTCCCTTTCTCAAAATAAATAAAATAAAACAAAATGTTATATTCCTAAGCTTTGTGTTTGAGAATCCGGTTCTCACTGTATACTCTGTGTGTGTAATTGTATCCACCCCCAGGGCTTAACTACCACCTTGATGTGTGAAAATAGTTCCCACATCTATACACTCAACCCAAAATATTTTTAGCTTTTCATATCTATACATCTAGTTTTTTCCTGGAAAACTGAACTTGAAGCCACCAACAAAGTCTCAAATCCATTACTGTCCAAACTTGAGCTGATTATCTTTACCTAAAAATTCTAACTCATCTACTCTTAACTTGACAAATCATTTAACTTAACACCCCAGGAGTCCTGTTTGACCACTCAGTCGGTAACCAAAATCTTCCAGTTCTTCCTTGTCTTCTCGCGGCCTGTTCTCCTCCGCCTGCTTTCTGTGTTTCTGCTGTCTCCCTTTGGGCTCTTATCGTTACTGGTCACTAACTCCTCTCTCTCTCTCTCCATCCATGCTACTGTCCCTTCCAATTTCTTCATCTCTACTCAGTCAGCTTCCCAAAACTACATCTGATAATTTCTGAGGCATAGTCAGCAGCTCCCCCTTGTTGAGTGAAGTTCCTTTCCATGTCCTAGTCTTACCTTGTACTTCAGACAGGTTTTCTTACTTTTTCCCCAAACATGCGGTGCTGTTCTTGATAGTGCCTATGTTCCTGCTGTTTCATTTACTTTTATGTCTCAGCTCAATCATTATGTCCTTCTTAAAGACTTCAAAATTCTACTCCTTTTACGTCCCCAGGAGAACTCAGGAGGAGGTGATAGTGGTGTTGGTGATGATGATAATGATGATGACTACTAGGTATATAGAAATACATATATAAAGCATTCATGTATGTGTAAATAAATAGCATAAACACCATTCTAAGTGTTTTATACATAAGAAACAATACAAAAACACTATTAGTAGGACTCCTATTTCTACGTCATTGAGGAAACTGAGGCACAAAGATGAAGTCATCTGCTCAAAGGCTATAAGCAAGGACATTGGGATTTGACCTTAGTCTGGCTCTTGGATCTGTGCTTTTAGTCACTGCCCTTTCCTGTGTCTCAATCATATGATCACTTTTTTCTTGGGAAGCATTTTACCTGGTACATATTTTTTTTCCTTGGACTTAAAATATTTCACTGCACTGTCCATCCTAATTTCCCCCTCTATATCAAAGTTCCTGGAGCAGCTTTTATTCACACCCAATCCTAAACATAGTAAGCACAAAGTAGTATTAGGGTGAGGATAGAAAAGAATGTTAGGTATAATATTCATGGATCAAGAAAGGAGTTCTGTATTTCTCCCAAACACTTTAAAACTGTGAGTAGCTTTGCATTCATAGTGGCAGGGCTTTTGATGGAACCGTTTAAAGCCTTTAGGGAAAAGGTATTCCTGCATTTTGCTGACTCTGAAACTTAAAAATAGATTTATTCAGGATACATAACCCAAATTCCCTCACTGTATATGTTTATCACACACAAATCAGTCTCAAAAGACTTGCACATGAGTGTTCACTGTAGCCTAGTAATATATGAGCTAAAACCAGTCTAAATATCTACCAATAGCTGAATGAATAAACAGAATATAGTGGATTCATATAATGGAATATTATTTGGCAATAAAGAATGAAAAGGCATGAACAACTGACATCATGAAACAGTATGGATGAATATCAGATACATTATGATGAGCAAAAGAAGCCAGACACAACAGTACAGACTATATGATTCCATTTCTATGAAGCCATAGAACAGGCAAAATTACTCTCAGTTCTAGTAATCAGATCAGTGGTGGCCTGAGTAGATAACGTGGAATTGATTGAAAAGGGGCAGGAAGGAACATTCTTGGGTGACAGAGATGTGTTACCATTTCCTTTGGGTGGTATTTACATGGGTTTTGGCAATTTTCAAAACTTACCCAAACCCAGATAAATATCTGTGCATTTTATCGTGTATTAATCATACTTCAGCTTATAAAGATAGTGGAAGTAGCTAGCAAGGCAAATAGAGATCAAAAGGATTTCTTTTGGTGGGGGGTGGGCTTGTGGGGAGGGGGTGGGAAATAACACCAAGTTTGTATGCTAATAAAAATGAGGAAGGGAAATATATTGCTGAATAAGAGAGAAGGGAGAAGTTGTGAAGTAATGTACTTGAGTAGGAGAGAGAGAGGGTGAGACAAGTGCACAGGTGGAGGGACTAGCTTGAGAAAGGTCATGGATAAGGTAGGTCTGTAGCTGCAAATAATGGAGGAGGCTTGGTTGTGTAGTCCTGAGTCTCAGCGAGTCTCCATGTGCTTTTTCTCAGAAGTGAGGGTAGCAGAGGTGATGTAGGAAGTTAGAGGGAGTGTTGTCAGACTTTTATCAGAAGTATGGATGCATATTAAAACAAATTTGCTAGCCCCTTCACACAGAGTTCCTGGTTCCTTTGGGCTGGGGAACACTGAAAATATGCCAACCAGGTTTTAGAGGGTGCCCATCTGACAAGGGTGCCCATCTGACAAGGGTGTCCATCTCAAGACAAGGGTCTTGAGAACCACTGGCCTGTGTGCCCTGACAAATAAATGTGTGTGGGCTAGAAGGCTTTGTCCTGTTCAGTATGCATGAGCATAACTTCAGATCATAAGAAGACTTTGTTTTGCTTTCTACTTACAAGGAACATTTATTTTAGAAAGTTTATTAATGGAAATACATTTCCTTACAAAGGCTGGTACTTTATTTGTAAGCATATGCTTTCTTTAGGACCCAGTGTATACATTATATATCAGATATGTTGTAAAAAAGATCATGAGAATAGGATTGTGAAAATGTGAAATATTTAAAGCCCTTTTAAATTTTATGTACATGCGTTTAAGTTCCACCAAGTAGCAATAGTGAAATGTGACTCAGACTATATATACAACAATTAATATACCCATTTATTCAGAGAAAAAGCTAGAAGGTAATGTGCTAAATATTAGCTATGGCTTTTGTCTTAGTAGTGTGATCACAGATGATGATTTAATCTTTCCAGATTTTTTCATATCTTTAAAATTGGTATAAAAATAAATAAAATAAATAAAATGGGTGTCTTTTCATAAAAAACTTATTTTAAAGAGTATTATAATGAATATAATACCTGTAACATGTAACAAAATAATTAAAGAAAAAAACTAATTAATTTTTTTTTTTTTTTTTTACTGAAGTAGATNTAAAATGTCCTTGCCCTTTCAGAATTTATACGTTTAGACATCGATGATCAAACTCACTGGATCTCAGTGAAGCTCTTGATTCTAGTGGCTGTTTCAGCATAAGCTAGCTGCACATTGTGTTTTGCATTGAAGTACTGTTACTCACTTTTGCTTGCCCGCTTATACATTATAAATGTTTTGAGATTATGGACTATGGCTGCTCATTCCAAAGGCTACCATGGTAAGAATGAAAGTGTTGTAGTTTTGCCTAGAATAAATTATTAAATGCATTTTTAGTATAAAAATATAGTACATGGCATCCATTTCTGATGGGGGTCTATTTATAAATATGAGCAAAACTGCCAAGAATATGGTAATGTCAAATTATATCAAATAAGATCGATTTATACAAGTTAGCCACTGGCATATGGTTTATTAGTCTGATATATGAATAAATAAGCGCTCTAATAAGAGTTCTTCTTTTGTAAACATTTGGTTTAAAAATATATTTTTTGGCAGTAAAAAGGCATGAAGTGCATGCTACCATTTGCAATGTGGATGAACCTTGAAAGCTTGTGCTAAGTGAAAGAAGACAGACACAAAAGACTAACATATTCTATTATTCCATTTAGATGAAATATCCAGAATAGGGAAATCGATTGAGACCAGATAGATTCCTGGTTCCCTAAGGCTGGGAGGGGATCATTGGAGCTGTTCACTAATAGGTGTGAGGTTTCTTTTGGGAAGATAAATTGTTCTAAAATTGCACAGATGTGAATGTGCTGAAACTGTTGAATAGCACATTTCAAATTGATGAGTTGTATGGTATGTGAGTTATATTTCAGAAAATGTTAAGCATTTCTCCACAGCTTTAAGAACTCTTCATCTAAAGTGTGGTGCATCTTTATCTTACTAGGGTGACCGATTTCTAGCACTGCCACAGACTTCACACAACCACCCTTTCCCACTCACCTTCCCACTCCTTCTAGGCATGTGTAAACTGATCTGAGCATCTATACTTCCATGTGACAGACAACTTGGCCTAAGGGAGTTTCTTAAACTGAGTTACTTTTGGCAAACATTTTAATTAGCTGATAAGCAGAGAAAATCCAGATGGTATTTATCACCTATAACTAAACACTTTAAAACTTGTTTCAAATTCTTTACTCTCTCTCACATGTCTTTGCTCCCCCTTGTACTTTACTTTCTTTTGGTGTAGTAGAAAAAACCCTTAACCTGAAGTCTAAGGTATGTTTTTTTCTCATCTCATAGTAAATTTTGATTAGAAGCCCAGGGTTTCAAAGGATAAACCCATGAACCAACATCATCAAAATTATCTGGGGAATTTATTAAAAGTGAAGATCCTAAATCCAATTTCCAAAATTCTTGGGGGTCACCAAATATACTTTCCAAGTCAGATTGATCAGCTGGAGACATGCATTTTACTAGGTAGTCCTCCCTCTGGCTTGGAGTGATCCCTATGTGTACTAATTGGGAATCACTGTTAATTTAGTAAAAATCCTGTCCATTGATCATGCTTAACTATTGTTCATGTCTTTTCTGTCTTGTTTTTTTTATTCTTTTCAGGTGTTGGAAACACTTTTGCTTTAGTTTCTTTAAAAATTTTTTTTAATGTTTATTCATTTTTGAGAGAGAGAGACACACACACAGAGTGTGAGCCGGAAGAGGGGCAGAGAGAGAGGGAGACACAGAATCTAAAGCAGGCTCCAGGCTCTGAGCTGTCAGCACAGAGCCCGATGCGGGGTTTGAACTCACAAACTGTGAGATCAGACCTGAGCCGAAGTCAGACACTTAACCGACTGAGCCACCCAGTCGCCCCCTTTTGCTTTAGTCTTGGTGAAGAGTTGGGCAAATGCTTATCTGAGATATTTTTAATTTTCTCTTGAAGACGATTTTTACTTTTTCCCCTTTATTTCCTTTATACATCTCCTGTTTCTCTTCTTTCATATAATATATTGAATGATTCTAGGTGATGTGCTAAATACTGGATAGTCTGAGTATTCCTAGATGAATAAATTATAGCTGATGTCTCCAAAGACTTTCAGTATAGATTTCTAACTACGTGGTTGAGGTTTTTATTCCCTCGAAAATATTCAGTCGTCTTCTTTTTTTAATTGCCCTGTCCTGCCATGTAACTCCTCATAACAATAACCTTTTAGAACAACTAATTAATACATTTGCATTATTAAATTTGGGGGAAAATGTATGCTGTTCCTTTGTTTAAAAATTTTAGCATTAAAGGGGCGCCTGGGTGGCTTAGTCGGTTAAGCGTCCGACTTTCGCTTGGGTCATGATCTCGCGGTTCGTGGGTTTGAGCCCCGCGTCGGGCTCTGTGCTGACTGCCAGCTCCCAGCCTAGAGCCTATTTCAGTCTGTGACTCCCTCTCTCTCTCTCCCTCCCCTGCTCACACTCTCTCTCTCTCTCCTAGAAATAAATAAAATATTAAAAAAAAATTTTAGCATTAAAGCATAAATAGCATGGAAATTTAATAAAAGTATTTAATTTTCTTTATAAGACTATAATACAGACTGACAGTTGCCGCATAAATTTTAGGAATTAGACTATTCTTTCAAAAGTTGTATATTACATATGCTACTGAAAATTGGGGAAACCCATTTCTTTGTGTTTGCATGAATAGATCACTAAGAGAAGTTATTAACTTATTTTATTCTAATTCCTATTGTTAAAGAATTTTTTCTTAACATTCCATGTCTTAGAATATTTAAAAAATATTGACTGCAGATAGATGACAGAATAAAGTCTAGGCTTGTTCAAGTGTGCTTATAAAATTTGGTGATACTTTTATTACTAATAACTATAAATTTTAATGGAGGCATAATACTCTCATTGAAATGGATAAGCAACTCTTGCTATTCTTTTACTTGTCACTTATATTGTAATAAATAATTCTTCCCATTGCATGTATTTGTAACACTGCCAGGAATTCCTGTTCAGAGAGCTTGCATATGGAAAAAGCGCTTTCCGATTTGCACAACCAGCACCTGTCACACCTGCCTATAGGGTAGACTTCATTCTGTTTGAGTAAAGTTGTCCTTTCTAGTCTCTAAATAATAAGCCCTCTTTCTTCAAGGACCCCCTTCCTGCTTCATTTGTTTCCTTTTTTTCTCCTTTGTTTTGCCAACTCATTCTTCTCTGTTCTCTTCAATTATACCTTTCCCAACCCCTCCTTTTTGAGTATCCCAAAAGCTCATTTTTAAATGTACTACTTAAAATTTATAGCCACTATATTTATTTGTTTATTTATTTGAGGGCGAGAGAGCATGTGTGAATGAGCATGTGTGAGTGGAGGAGGGCCAGAGAGAGAGAGAGAAAGAGAGAGAGAGAGTCCCAAGCAGGCTCCATGTCCAGCCCAGGGCTGATGTGGGGCTTGAGCCCACCACCTTGAGCCAAAATCAAGAGTCTGGCACTTAACCGAAGGAGCCTCCCTGGCACCCCTGTAGCTTTAGATAGAATGTTCTCAGTGTCACTATTGTGTTCATATTTCCCATGCCATCTTAGGTTATCATTCCTTTCCCAGCAAACACAAGTGAAGAATGTCAGAAACTTCTGAATGCTAGAGATACACTATGAATCAGAAAGCCACAGACTCTGTCCTGACAGCTCATGCAGCTAATAATAAATCATGACAAATGCTTAGATTTGTTCACGGGACTATGGGAACACTGGGTGGGGCATCTGGCCCACCCTGGGAGAGCTGTGCTCAGGAGTGATTTATCAGTAGCACCTTCCCCACCTGCCTACTTCCCTACATCTCCCCCAGAAGTCTTGGGTCCCTTGTTAGTCTTCCCAGAAACCCCTTATACAAATCTGTCACAGAACTGAGCACATTGTTATACTCTTCCCTGAGGATAATCTCTTGCACATGTTTGGGACTCTAAGATTCCCTGCCCGTTTGCATGGCTTTGTTCACATCCGATGAGAAAGACTTCTTTTTGCTGTTCCATCAGTCAGACTTTGTTGAGATCTGGAGCCTTCCTAAAATTGGAGGTGTCATAATCTGTGGTGAGCACTGGGTTCCTGAACAGGTGTAGACCTGGGGAGAAACAGATTGCAGCCTGTAGGATGTCAGGACCAAGGGAAGCTTGGATGGCATGTAATGGAACCCAGTCACAATGCACATTATGAAACTGGGACTCCAGGGCTGAGTGACTTGCCTGGATTTACATACTCAGAGTTACAGTCAGCTGAGTACCTATGTCTCTTAGTTCTTTGTTTATTCCAATGCTCTTTTCCCACCCCCCATACTGCTTTGCTGAAAATTAGTGGCCTTTATTATTTTTCTTTGGTGAGCCTCATGGATTACATCCCTAGATTTAACTGTATCAGTGTTATAGTTAAATGTCACTTTTACAAGTGCAAAATACACAAATGTGTATATGTATAGTATAAAAAATAATTATTTTAGTTGACATAATGGGGAAAGTAACATTGGGGCCATCTTAAATTAGTTGTTAGACATAACCATGTAATAATTTCTTTTTTAAATATATTTTTAAAGTTTTTATTTAAATTCCAGTTAGCTAACATGCAGGGTAATAGTAGTTTCAGGTGTAGAATTTAGTGATTCAGCAATTCCATACCTCACTCAGTGTTCATCATAACAGGTACATTCCTTAATCCTCATCACGTATTTAACCCATCACCACCCAGCTCCCTTCTGGTAGCCATCAGTTTGTTCTCTATAATTAAGAGTCTGTTTCTTGGTTTCCCTGTCTCTTTTTTCCCCCGTTTTGCTTATTTGTTTTGTTTCTTAAATTCCGCATATGGGTAAAATCGTATCTTTCTCTGACTTATTTCACTTAGCATAATACTCACTAGCTCCATTAATATCATTGCAAATGGGAAGATTTCATTATTTTATGGCTGAGTAATATTTCAATATATTATACCTCACATCTTCTTTATCCATTCATCAGTCAATGGACACTTAGGCTGTTTCCATAATTTGGCTATTGTAGGTAATATTACTGGAGAACCACCAGGGTGTATACATCCCCTTGAATTAGTATTTTTTTCCAAAAACTTTAGAGTTAGAAATGGAAAATTCTCAAATTTTTTATTGAGATATAATTGACCTACAATATTATATTAGTTTTAGGTGTACAACATGGTGATTTGATCTTTGTGTACATTGTGAAATGATCCCCACCCTAAGTCAAATTGCCATGTGTCACCATTCGTTGTTAATACAGTATTACTGACTGTATTCTCCATGCTGTACATTACATCCCCATGACTTATTTATTTTATAACAAGAAGCTTGTATCTCTTGATCTCCTGCATTTTTTTTTGTCCTCAACCCCACTCTCCTCCCTTCCGGAAACCACCAATTTGTTCTTTGTATCTATAAGTCTGGGTTTGTTGTTGTTGTTGTTGTTGTTGTTTTTCAGATTCTACTTAGAAGTGAAATAAGGCAGTATTTACTTCTCTAATTTCACTAATTTCTCCACATTTTCACTAGCATTTGTTGTTTTTACTTTTTTGATAGTGGCCATCCAAATGGGTATAAGGTGGTACCTCATTGTAGTTTTGATTTGCATTCCCTGATGATGAATGATGTTATGTATCTTTTCATGTTCCTTTGGCCATCTGTATATCTTTGGAAAAATGTCTATTCAGATTCTCTGCCCATTTTTAAAATCAGATTTTTTTGGTATTGATTGGTAGGAGTTCTTTGTATATTAACACCTTATCACATGTATAATTTGCAAATATCTTCTCCTGTTTGGTGAATTGCCTTTTCATTTTGTTGATGGTTGGTTTTCCTTGCTGTGCAGAAGTCTTTTAGTTTGATGTAGTCCCATTTGTTGATTTTTGCTTTTGTTTCCTTGCTTTTGGTGTCTGATCCAAAAAACAAACAAACAAACAAACAAACAAACAGAACATTGCTAAGACCAATATCAAGAAGCTTACTGTCAGTTTTCTTCTAGGAGTTTCATGGTTTCAGATCTTACATTCAAATTTAATCCATTTTGAGTTAATTTTTGTATATGGTGTAAGATGGTTCAGTTTCATTTTTTGCATGTAGCTGTCCTGCTTTCCCATCACCATTTATTGAAGAGTCTGTACTTCTCCTATTTGATATCTTGCCATCTTTGACCATATATGTATGGTTTACTTCTAGGCTCTCTATTAATTTAAGTGTCTTTCTGTTCCAATACCATGCTGTTTTGATTACTATACCTTTATAGTATAGTTTGAAATCAGGGTGCAGGATACCTCCAGCATTGTACTTCTTTATCAAGATTGCTTTGACTATTTGGAATCTTTTGTGTTCCATACATTTTAGCATTATTCTAGTTCTGTGGAAAATGCTATTGGAATTTTGCTAGGGATTCAGTATATTGATTTGGGTGGTGTGGACAATCTAACAATATTCTTCCAATCCATGAGCACAGAAGAATATCTTTTATTTGTATGTTCTATTTTTTTATCTGTGTTTTAGGATTTTCAATGTATAAGTATTTTACCTCCTTAGATATATTTATTTCTAGGTATTTTACTCCTTTTGATGTGATTATAAATGCTATTGTTTTCTTGATTTGTTTGTCTCATGATTTGTTATTAGTGTATAGTGATGCAACAGATTTTTATGTTAATTTTGTATCCTTCAACTTTACTGAATTCATGTATTAGTCTTAACAGTTTTTTGGTGGAGTTTTAAAGGTTTTCTACATATAATATCATGTCATCTGCAAATAGTGACAATTTTATTTCCTTTCCAATTTGGATGCCTTTTATTTCTTTTTCTTTTTTAATTGCTCTGGCAAGGATTTCCAATACTGCATTGAATAAAAGTGACAAGAGGTGCATCCTTGTTTTGTTCTTGATTTCAGAGGAAAAATTTTTAGCTTTTCACCATTGAGTATAATACTAGTTGTGGGTTTGTCACATATGGCCTTACTTATGTTTAGGTGCATTCCCTCCATACCCACTTTGTTGAGAGTTTTCAGCATAAATGAATACTGAATTTTGTTAAATGCTTTTCCCACCTGTATTGAGATGTATATATGATTTTTATCTTTTGTTGATGTACTTTATTACTTTAATTGATTTGTGAATGCTGAACCATCTTTGTATCCCTCAAATAAATCTCACTTGATCATGGGGTATGATCTTTTAATGTATTGTTAAATTTGATTTGCTAATATTTTGTTGACAGTATTTTTGCTTCTGTGTTCATCAGGAGTATTGGCCTGTAGTGTGTGTGTGTGTGTGTGTGTGTGTGTGTGTGTGCGCGCGCGCGCGTGCTTCCTGTCTTCAGTATCAAGGTAATGCTGGCCTTGTAAAATGAGTTTGGAAGTGTTTTCTTCTCTTAATGTTTATTGGAAGAGTTTGAGAAAGGTAAATATTAAATCTTTGTATGTTTGGTACAATTCACCAGTGAAATAGCTCTTGCACTTTTGTTGACTGGGAAGTTTTTGATTACTGATTCTATCTCCCTTACTAGTAAGCAATCTAGCTATAGTTTTTTAGTTATAAAAAATAATCAGTCTAGTTACTTTATCAATCTATTTATATTTTTATTTGTTCATGATTCAGTCTGGAAGATTATAAGTTTCTTGGACTTTATTGTTTCTAGGTTGTTCACTTTGTTGGTGAATCATAGTTTCCTATGATTTGTGTTCCCGTGGTTTCTTGTCATCTTTCATTTCTGATTTTATTTCGGCTCTCCCTTTTTTTTTAGATGAGTCTGGGTAAAGGTTTGTTAATTTTGTTTATGTTTTCAAAAAATCAGCTCTTGGTTTCATCTTTTCTCTTTTTCATCTTTTCTCTATTTCATTTCTACTCTAATCTTTATTATTTGCTTCCTTCTACTTTGAGTTTTGTTTGTTCTTCTAGTTCCTTTAAATATAAAATTAAATTGAGATTTCTCTTGTTTCTTGAGGTAAGGCTGTGTTGCTATGAACTGCCTTTTTATCCTTTATCCAGCTTATCAGTTATCAATTCATTGCCATTCTTAGTTGATTTGTTTCTACCATTGCACATTTATTGATCAAAGAGTATTTTTTTTAAAGTTCATTTTATCTACTTTGAGAGAGAGAGAGACCATACTAGGGGAAGGGGTGGAGAGAGAGGGACATAGAGAATCCCAAGCAGGCTCCACGTGGCCAGCATGGGGCCTGATGTGGGGCTCAAACTCCCAAAACTAAGACAAATCCAAGAGTTGGACACTTAATGTACTGAGCCACCCAGGTACCCCAATCAAGATGCACCTTAAAACAACTTCCAAACATCATACGATTTCATCCATAAATATGTTCATATACATATATGAGATATTAGATATATATGTTGCATATATATAACATATGAATATTAATAAGGATGTAAAATATTTTGTAAAACCATTATTTCATATAAAATAATCTTTGATATTCTCTAAAATTCATCCACTCAAATTTCTAATGTTGGATTTGAAGGTTGAAATAGTGAGTTACTTAGACTGGCCTCCTGATTTTATTTAACTTAGTAAAGCTTCACTCACATTGCATCCTAAGCCTATCTGCCACAGATGTCACCTGCAATTATCTCACTCTGTCTTCTCTTTACTGACTTTGTTTTTTTCTTGTGGCCTCTCCCTCTCCCGAATTTGCCCACCTTATGTCTGTATTGAATATTTTTAATATCTTCCTATTTACTACCAATGGTGGTGAGTTTTAGCAATACTTTATTGCTTATTTAGGATGTTAGTTTAATAAGGAAAAAGGTATCTCTAGAAGTATGTATATGGTGTCAGGAGGTAAAAGTCTAGAGTACTCAGCTTTACTCTTTCTACAATTTTAACTTGGGCCAGTCTCTGTCTAGAAAATGTGGACAGTTTTTGGTCATTATATTTGTCCTACTGTATATATCTGTTGCAAGTATATACAAGCCACTTTTTACCTAAGCTCTGGCATGAATAATGAAAAACCTCTCCTTTTCTTCTAAGCTCTTTGTCAGGGGTATAGACAACACAGAGTGTGCATTTGACCTGGGTCCATGATTACAGGGTGTCCATCCAAAATGGTTTCTGGGAACTAAAGGGAGAAATTAGCAGAAAATCATTTAGATTTGAAAAACTATTACATCACTGAAATTAGAGGTATAATAAAATTTATTCTGTTGTTTCCAAATTGATATGACATTTTGATATAAAAGCCAAAGAGAAGAAAAAATGCATTACCTTTGAAAGCATAAAAGATGAGCTGAATGGAGCCCATTAAATCACAGTTCTGTTTCATTTTGTTTCTCACCATGTCAAAAATTATCTTTGAAAGAACATGAGCATGAAGAAGGGAGAAAACGGGCAGAAAATGGGGGAAAAACCTATTGTGTAAAAGTGCAGGATGCCATAACTACATATTTGAAAATTCCATGGAATACTGCATGTAAAAATATTTTAGAAATGTTATTTAGGTATTTTCATTTTCAGAATTAATGTTTTGTGATAGATAGATATATTACAGGCAGAAGTAATTTTGCTTAGTGTGAATCATGATTTTGAGTATCTTGTTCCCAAGAGAAGTGGCATTTTAAGGTGACTGAAAGAAAGACTGGGTCCTGGAGTCAAACAGACCTTATTAGCAAGTGGCAGAGCTGGGATTTCAAATATTTCTCAGGACTAATTAAAATATACAACTTTGCCAAGTTTCAGTTTATTCATGTATAAAGTATAGAGAAAAAGACTATGAATTGTTACAAGGATTAAGCAAAAGATTTACCTAATAGAGACTACTGCTGACACATCCACATTAAGCACCAAAAAGACATGACTATCACGTGTCCTCACTTCATAATCAAACTTTAGGATAATCCTGTGATTCATTCATTAATTTTTCTCAGTGAGCATGGTTCTGTTACATAATCTCTTGTACCATGTGTGTTTATTTTCTTGTGACCAGAATCTCTTATCTTGGATAAAATTGTATTTTTATTTTACTTTAATAAATGAGACCTTTTAGATACTGTATAATTGTGATTGTTTTCATTGGGTTTCTGAGAACTCTTAGAAATTTGATGAAGGAGATTTTATTTTAGAATGGTTAGGGATTAGATGAAGGAAAGACTGGGAATACCTTTGGCTTGGGAATTGGAAGACCTGAGTTCTGCCAGTAGCCAGTTTCCATGATTGCAGGCAATTCACTTAATCTCTCTGGACACCACTGTCCTCTGTTATGAAGGAGGGTTTTTGGAATAGATGGTTGTATAGATGCGTTGCATTTCAACATCCTACGATTATCACTGGGAAGGTAGAGCTTCAACATTTGAACCAGAAAGAGCAACACAAGAGAAAGGCTTGTGGGTGGGAGTTGGGAATGAAAGAACAACAGGAGGTGACAGAAGGCATTACTTTTCAGAATGAAGGGAGCAATATGGGGAGTGGGAGGAAATAAGAGAATTAAAGAACAGAAAAGGAGAGCCATGCCAGGAATTTCATAGCGGGGCCCACTATTGTTTCTGGTACATGTTTTAGTGTTGTTTTTGTTTTGTTTTCCTTTTCTTTTTTTTTTTTTTTTTTTTTTTTTTTTTTAGGCAATGTTCAATGAATGTGTACTATAAACCCAAGTTCTGGGGAAACTCCAGGTCTTTACTGTTCATTGGAGACAAAGATAGTAGGTTTTGGTGTCTGTGCTGGGAAGCAAATAGAAGTATAGTGTGATGGATTTTGCTCTCAAGTTTAATGGGAACTTGAAACATGATGTTTGTGTTGATAGCCAGCAGGAACCATGGAATTTCACTCACTAGCCAGGCAGCAGAATATAAGACATTGCTTTCACGAGATGGTTTGATATTAGTTATGCTGGCAGATATGACAAAATCACTTTAAAAACATATTGCTTATGTTTCCCCGTGCCAGTCTTTGGTAGAATTTCCAAGAAACCTCATCATGATAACTTGGGATTGGACATAGGCAGGTAGAAATATCAGTATATTAGCAGTAAAGTATTCCTTGCTCCTCTCTGGCAAATAATCTCTGTTGTTCAGCCTTTTGAAGGCCTCTTTGAGCAAACTTTAAAGGAAAATTTCACAGAGATGAATAACCAAGGAGAATGGATGTTTACTGGCAGAGTTTCACAAAAACAACAGTATCTTAGTGAGGTTATTAGCTTCTAAAACCTGGTGCTAGTTTGCAAGTCTGCAAGCATCAGTTGCCAGTGCCTTGACTGACAGTTTAATTCAGAGAAATGTCTCCTAACAAACTCAATCTACAAGATGCTGATGTATAAATCAACATGATAATTTATAATGAAACCTATGAATGGATCCAAAAGTCTTGTCAGATGTTTTCTGACAAAATGAAAATTTACCTGGAAAGACCATTATTATCTGAATTGGCACAGAGTTTAGAAAATAGTTGAATGGCTTTCTTGGCCAGTATCATTAAATTATTTGTAGCTCAGGGACAGATCTGCCCAAAGCACTGGATATCCAAGCTGGCTGACAGGGAACTCTATAATCGCTTTTCCCCTACCTTATTCCTGTTCATCATCTTATACGAACTCTGTCTTACCCTTATATTTCCAATTTCTCATAAGGTACTTACCACATATTCGCTGAATTATTGAATGAATTGATAAATATTCAAATATATTGATTTGAATTTTGTTGAAATTGAATAACAACCTGTTTTATTTTAGCTTTCACATCACTTTTTGTTTTTTACCTCTTCTAATTGGAATTGAATGCTCCCAAATCTCTGGGCCACAAATTGGATTTCTTTGTAATCCATCCGTTAGGTGTTAATTATTTCAAGTTTCATTATCTTTCTTTTAAACAGTCTCTCTACAAAAATTCTTCTGTTCCCATGGCTTTTAAATACCTTCAAAATCCTGATGATTTCTACCTATAAACCTAATAGGTTTTCAGCTCTCAAGGCCATTTCAACCTGATCCTAACCAAATGGAACACGTGACAGTCACCCAAATATTCCCTACTCTAAAATTCTCCTCCTTCAATAATGACTAAGGTGCTTATGCTGGAGCCCAGGAGTAATCCTTAATCTCTCTGTGTCTACACATCTACTTAATCCTGGTGTGTCAGTGCTCAAAACTAGCCACATTTCCTAAACAACAGTTTTAATTCACCAGGGTTCTGCCTACCATTTTTTAAATTTATGACTAACCTCCAAATGTACTAAATAGTTAATGTATTATTGCCTTGTAGTTAGGAGATATTTTAGTTGATGACTTTGAAAAATATTTAGCTGACATATAATTGTGTAATTTGATCCTATGTTTTCTAAAATCATCAAAACCTAGAAATGAACCCATCAGCATATCTTTTCTATAGACACTTTTGTTTTTCAAGAAGAGAAATAATTTGATTGTCATGATTTGTTATTACTTGAATTTTAACCAATTCCTAGTATAACCAATTATAATTTTAGTTCCACTTGTTAAAAATTGATGAATAAGGTAACATAAATCTTGGAAGTAGTCTTACCTGCATATATTTAGAGATAATTAATATAGGTAAGGTACTGGTTTAGGAGCTGTATTTTCTTTAAAAATTAGCAATTTACTGATAACAATGAAAACAAACTATTTTCATGTGCCAAAAATAGAATTCTGTACTTTTCATGTGCTACCCTATTAAGATTTCATAACAACCCTGTAAGGCAAGTTTTATAATCCTTATGTTATAAATGAGAAAATTAGGTTTCAGGTCAGTTGTAATCCAGGTGTTTTGACCCTAACATTTGTGCTATTAACCACTAACATGCTGCTATTTGATTTTCCATGATATGCGGTAATGAAATATATTTATCAAGTTTTGCTTCTTTTAGTAAGAATGATTCTGTCAAATGAATCATATATATTTCTGTATATACTTGAAAAAAATACATTTTATTCCATGATCAGTTATTTTAAATGTTAGATTAGAAACATGAAGCTATAATGGTAATTTCATGAAGACCCATTAGTCACTCTTCATTTGTTCAATTTTCATTTTTACCATAGTATAAAATCCTTTACCATATAACCTACTAATATAGCTATAGATTTTTTTTTGCATTGCTGAAAATGTGTGACTCTTATGAATAGAATCAGAAAATAGGAAAAATGGCAACTTGTAAAGTTTGGAATTTGAACTTAAAATAGGACTATGAAAAGAACCCCAATTGCTCCGGCTAATGACCAACCCAGGTTCATTTGCTAAAACTGTTGTGTTGGCTGTTCTACAGATGGACTATTTGGAAAATTTCCTGCTCTAAATGTTATTGCACAGGAGAGAATATTTTATACAATAGTAACATTTGATGACTTATAGAATTATGGAATAGCATATGCTTTATAAAGGGGATTCACTTGAAGAGTAGAAGTGATTGTTTTGGGTGAATGTTCTGAAAGAATGTTTGCAGGCCTAATTTCCTTCAGTGTACTACATTTGGCAATCTTGAAGCTGGAAAATGCTCACAGCCTTTCATATTAACTTAGGATGATTAAAAAAAAAAGTCCCATTCATGGTAGTATTAGATTTCCAACTAGAGTTGTATGATTGCTGTTTTCCATCTTGTAACTATAATCTTTTTTTAATAAAATAATTATTAATTATTTTGAGAGAGCACACAAGAGCAGGGGGAGGAACAGAGAGAGAGGAAGAGATAATCCCAAGCAGGCTCTGCGCTGTCAGCATAGCGCCTGAAAAGGGGCTCTATTCCACAAACCAGGAGTTCATGATCTGAGTTGAAACCAAGAGTCAGATATTTAACCAACTGAACCACCAGGTGCCCCTTGTATCTATATTCTAGTTTAATAAATGAGTACCTCATTTGATAGATTAAAGAACTGAATCTCCAGAATTTCATTGACTGGTTCAGGTTGATATAGTCTATAAATAACAGAGCCAGGATTCCAAGCTAGACTTTTGAATATAAATCTATTCTCACCAGTAAAGAAGAGTTACGACTTTGAAAATTACTCACTTAAATGTTTGTTTATTTTTGAGAGAGAGAGAGAGAGAGAGATTGAGAGAGAGAGAAGTGTGAGCAGAGGAGGGACAGAGACAGAGAGAGAGAGAATCCCAAGCCAGACTCCCTGCTGTCAGCATGCATTCTGATGGGCTTGATCCCATGAACCATGAAATCATGACCTCAGCTGAAATCAACAGTCAGATCATTAACCGACTGAGCCACCCTGGTGCCCTGGAAATTGCCCACTTTAACTTAGCATAAAGGGAGACTGTCTATATAATTTTCAGCATTGCATAAGATAATTCATAATAGCAGAGTAACTACTTTTAGGGGCTTATGGTTTTATAGGAAGCCCTTTGTAGTTGGAGCAAAACAGTTTCTGCTTCCCTTTCATTGTTTTTGAACAAGTTAAATCATTTAAAGAGGGAGGTCCTAATCAGCAGTGGGTGGAGAAATTAAAGTAGTGTTTTTCCCTTAAATATATAGTCTGCATTACCCAATCACATGTGGGCTGTCCTAGATTTTGAATGTTGATGGATCTTAAGGTTATTCTTTTTGTTCCCTCAACTTGACTCCCTCCTTCCCTCTTCATTATGAAAACTATTCTGGAGAGCACCTTTAGAATTACACTGTTCTCAGGGTGCCTGGGAGGCTCAATCAGTTAGGCGTCCAACTTTTGATTTCAGCCTAGGTTATGGTCTCATGGTTTGTGAGTTCAAGCCCTGAATAGGTTTCTGTGCTCACAGTGGGGAGCCTGCCTGGGCTGCTCTCTCTCTCTTTCTCTGCCCTTCCCCACTCACACATGAGCTGTCTCTAAATAAACAAACAAACAAACAAAAAAGAACTCTACTGTTCTCTTGTCTTTCTTCAAGTCCCTTTTTAAGATGTTTTATTTATCTTTCATTTTGAGATCCTCATTACCAAATTTCTGCCAACCATCGAGGTATGTTATTTCTCAACTTTGGACCTCATAGCTGAAGACAAAATATCAACACAACAACAGACCATGAAGATGTGATATCTGTTAATTCCTATTGTTTCGAATTAATGAAAATTTTTCTTCTACCTATGTTTTTGGTCTGCACAATCCCAGTGTTTGGGATTATAAATGCTTACTTTCAAAGCTGCTGCTTTTGGTTTAAGCTAGAATATCTGTTGGCACACTGTGTGTGTCTTCAGTGCTTCTTGGCTCCTATAGAACCAGAGGTTTTTTTTTTTTTTTTAAAAAGCAATTGCATGTCATGAGACCAGAGTAAATGTGGTGGCAAGATGGACATATGTACTGCTGGGGTGTGGCCAGAGTTCTGAGACAGCCTCTCTGACTTTACAAATGCGTCTATGTGTAATTGAGAGTGATGATCACTTGCTAATATCTTTCTCATTTTTGAGGAGTAGAAGATCATTCCAAGCTTTATAAACAGGGCTTACAGAGCTGATACACTATTTCAAAATTAAGCTACATGGCCTCCTTTTTGAAGACAGTTTCCAGATACATTTAGACTCAGAAAAATGTATATACTTTCTCTCCTAAAATGGGTAAGATGAGTTCTGTTGTTAATTCTGAAATAGGACTAAACCATATCTGTAGAGTTGATATGACAAGCTCAAGCCAGAATTTATGGACACAGCTAACTAACACCAGTAAACAGGAAGTGCACTTCTTATCTACAACTGGTAACCATAGGTGCAGTGTGATTGTTTTCAACTTAGATTTATATAAAATGGAGAGATGGGAAAGCTTGTCTTGTCATGGTTTAATCTATGTGTGTTTTTATGATAAGGACTGTGGTCAGTAGATATGGTTATCAGTGGGGTCCATTGCTTTTTGAAGAAGACGTTAAAATTTGTGTTCAAGGTTTTATTTTCATTCAGCACTTCCAAATGAGTCATTGCTGCCAACAAATTTTATGAATCTTTGAATTTCTGATTAGATTTGTGTGGTACCTTCTGAATGGCACATTTCTGTAAGTAAGGCAATACTGATTTGGGGTTATTTAACAAAAGAATATTTAAATCATATGTATGTGTGTATATGTGTGTGGGGGGAGTTTTAGAAGTAATTCTTTTATATTAGAAGTTTGTATAAGCTTGGCATTCTATCCTAAGTCAGCAGTTGTTTTGATAGAAAGATAATATGCCACGCCGTTACCACCCACTCCTTCCTATATTAAACAAGCACTCCAGGAAGGTGTCCACATTTCTCCTTGGTTTTTTTTTTTTTTACCCCAATCTCCTCACCACCAGCATGTGTACTTGAAGTTAAGAAGCCATGAACAGCATTTATTCAGTGAGGTCCTTCACTTGGTGTTCCCATGTGAACACAGGGAGAGAGTGGTGCCTTTTCCTAAAAGGATCTTCATGCTCATACCCTCTTTGTTATTCTGAACATAGAGTCACATTTGAGACAAGAGCATTTGCTGCCTCCATATTTTTTGAGCTATGTTAATAAATACAAAATACTGAAGTTATATTTTTGTGTGTGAATATGGAATTAACATATAGACAAAGAATACTTAAGGCATCTGGAAATTTTTAGGCATTGGAAAGTAGATTTGTAGTCTAGTTTTTCTTTATAAAATGTGTAAATGTAGGCTTTTAATGTAATTATTTGTAAAAATGTAGAAAATACACATAAAGAGAAAACCAATGTCAATCCCATTACTGAGACAAAAAAAAAATCACTTTTTTAGGCATTTCCTTCCAGAAGTTTTTTCCATTCAGATAAGAGTGTGAATGTCTGTGAGTGTGTATAGACATGTTAGTGAGTATTGCAAAATGGGAATCAAGTTTTATGTTCAGTTTTGTATTCTGCTTTTTATTTGCTATATTGCAAGCCTTCATTGGTATCATTAAATATTCCTCAGTTGTACATAAAATATTGTCAATTGTGTACCCTATTACTTAAACATTAAATAATAATATTAAACAATCCCTACCTTACAGTAGTGTATGGGGAGAGGGTGGGACACTCTCACCATGGAAGGTATGTTGTAGGCTTGGTAAATGGTTGTCACTCCTATTATCAACATTTTCAAGTTGCTTCCCAGAATTTTCGTGTGCACAATGTGGAAGAGAGAATGCCCTCACCAGAAATGAATGTTATGATTTTACAGATGTGGAGTAAATTTAAACTTCAATTTTCTTTATAGTGATGAATTATTCATTCACCAAAGTATCTACCATGTGCCAAGGGATGTGAGCAATAGAGCAAGAGCAAGATACAGTCTCATCCTCAAGAAGTTTGCAGTTGTTGTATGACTCAATCACTGTTGAAAGTAATGGTGCATGAGTATTTTAAGGGGAGAAAATTCATTGGTCTAATAAGTTTGCAGAATGTTCCAACCATATCTCATTTTTGCAGGCTCACAGAGCCTATGAAGTCTTTAAGAGAAAGATACCCCTTATTTAACTTCATTAAATGAAGCATTTACTGAATGTACTTACCCATGGAAATCCCAATGCAGTAGTGTCCTCTTGAATTCTCCTAATGATTATGGTAAATTACTTAGCATTATAGTATTTTTTGTGATTGTTTCTATTTATTTATGAAATCATATATTTGTTTTAGGTTGGGATTGGAGGTTGGGTTGTTATTGGAAAAATGAATGTGGGGGTATAAATAATCAAAGGACATTTTCCTTTGTCTTGAGTTGATCTCAAATAATAGCATAAAGACCATCAATACCAAAGTGCTATCCTGAGATTTTAGCACTGCTTCAATAATTATGGAAGATTGCAATGGTGCTTACCTATGTGTATCTGCTTAAAGATAGTTCAAGTAGTTTCTGCCTTGAACCTCTGAAGACCTCTTTCTAAGTTTTTTGACATCTATTATAAGCATAACTTGAAATTGTGAATTGGAAGCACTTGATCTGATAAAAACTCCTTCTCTAAAACTTTTTCTATTAAATTTGTCTGAAATAAATTCTGAGAGTACAAGGCTTTCACCGATAATGACTTCTTATCAAATATTAATATTATTATTAATCTGCTTTTGGCTACTTTTTGTAACTCTTCTCTCGAGAGCCTTTAACAGTGGTGTGGGCAAGCTCCATTACCCAGAGATGACACCATTCAATGAAAGCCAAATTTCCATCTCAGCTGGCTCATGTAAATATGTTTTTATTGTGCAGGATTTCAGAAATGTAACCTATTGTCAAGTCATAAGAAAAGAAATGTATTTTTATTTATCTGAAGCAAAGTATAAGGAAATTGGTAGTTTCTTATACTATCGATGGGAGTTTTAAGTTATTCTAATACCTTTGGGAGGCAGTAGACATTTTTTTTCAATAAAATGTATATAGTTTTTGATCAAACAAACTGTCAGGAACTTATCCAGTGAATATCATTATAGAGAGAAATCTCTAAGAAAATGTACAAGGATAAGCATTTCAGCTGTGTCTATCCATAAGGTATTAAACTTACATCCATGCAACTGACTACCAGGCAGCCATTAAGAAGTATTGATATATCGGCAGGGGAAAATTTCTAGCATATAATAATTGGATAAAAGCAAGGTGCCAAGTGGGTTATACAGAATGATACCTTTTATTTAAAACTGATAACACAAGGGGCACCTGGGTGGCTCAGTCATTTAAACGTCTGATTTTGGTCCAGAGCATGATCTCGTGGTTCACAAGTTCAAGCCCCACATAGGGCTCTGTGGTGACAGCTCAGAGCCTGGAGCCTGCTTCAGATTCTGTGTCTCCCTCTCTCTCTGTCCCTCCCTTGCTCATGCTTTGTCTCTCCTTCAAAAATAAATAAAAACATTAAAATTTTTTTTGAAAATAGTAACACAAAAAGGTTATGCATAAGGACACACACATATACACAACACATAAGTCTATCTGTGTGTTGAGGCCTGGTTTTTTTTGTTTGTTTGTTTTGTTTTAAAGAACTATACATAAGAATTGTTGGCTATTTCTTTTTGGGATAGGGACTAGGTGTTTTATGTTTTGTTTTACATATATATAAATACTATATATACGTATATAGTATTTGAAATTCCCAACTAATTGCATTTATTACTTTTTTCATTTTATTCTTGGGAGTTTTCTGTATGGTGTGATTTTGGGTTTTTTTTTTAAGTATTAAATGAAATAGCACATGTAAAAAAGCCTAGAGCAGGATCACATTGATAATTGCAATACAATTTTTAAAAATCAGTGTTTAGAAATAATAAGGGACAAGTAGGAGATGAAAGAGAATATGTCATGGAAAATTTGAAGTAGAAATCAGGGAGAAAATTTGAGAAGAAAGATTTGTTTGGGAAGTGTGGGGAAAGATGGCTTTTAAAAAGTTTTTGCCAACTACATTTCTTCACCTTTAGGTGTTATTCTCTCAGTAAATCTTAGGCGTTTGTAGTTGTGTTTCTACCTTACTCTTGGATTGGATTCCATCTCTACTTTGTGTTGCCACATTGTCTCTCACTTTCAATCATTGGTCCCTATGGCTCTTTGTTGCTTTCACTTCTGGCTAGGACTGCAGTGGAGAGCAGGGGTTAGGGCACTGACACCTGGTTGGCATCAGCTTTTATCAGGTGTTTCCCACCAGCTATCCACATGTTTGATGCCTTCCAGCAGTCTGACCTTTGAATTTCCTAAAATGTTACTTGTCCTTGTTAAAAATTCAACAAATTCGAATGTTCGCTAGCCTTATATTAGGAAACAGTGAATTGCTGGATTTATTCCTTTTATTAATGGCTGAGAAGTTGCATAATCATGATACTTCATTGATATTATTGGAAAATGTGAAATACTGCATGGTAGAAGAAAATATTGACTTCCAAGAAATCATTGTGGTTTATTTATTGTCATAATTATTTAACTTACCAAACATAGCTCTCCTACTGTGCAATTGTATAAATGAATAGCTGAGGCCTACAGTTACACAAACTGACTAATTCCTATCCAATTAAACAACACTGAGCTATAAAATGCACATTTCTGCTGTGATATCATACATTTCTCAATGCTCAAATGCTTACAAGTCCATTTCTGTGAATTTTTTTTGACTTGACTGGTAAATTCAAGAAAACCCTAAGTACTTTGCATATTAATGTGGGGGATTATTATAAACATATCCTTAATCTACAAAAGGAAAATAATATTCAACTCTGATTCTGGTCCCCATTGGCTTTTCTGTGTCACTAAGTCTAAAGTTAAGAGTTTGTGTAAATAAATTCCATATGAATAAATAGGTTATCATAGAATTTGACTGTGCTATTTAATCTAGCTTGTAAAGCTTAATGCCTAGCATGTCCCTGTTCCATATACGTGTCATCATTGATTAGGTGAGAGAATTGGTTACATTGGCAGATTTATTTTCAAGCTGGTAAGTGGAAGGATGTGACTCAGTGGTAATGTGTATACAGCCACTTTTGAAATATAGGCAGTTTCAAATGTACCCAAAGTACACAATTATAAAAGAAATACTATGATTGTCTCATGTTCAATGTGAGTATATAGGATGATGACCACAAGGAGACATTAAAAACAATATTGAGCAAGATAACACTGTCTTAGAATTTCATTTTACCATTATTTGTTAATGATTGCATGGCATATAATAACAAATAATATAACCAGTATTTACTGAGTCATGTAAGGTAGTCTTTTGGAGTGCTTTAGTTGAGCCATGATATCTTATTTATTCTCCGCTTAAAATTGGCTTTATCATTAGCTCCGTTTTAAAAGGAAAATAAATCTGCCAAAGTTCACTGAGCTAGTAAGTGACAGAGCTGGGATTTGAAGTCAGGCTAGACTACCCTTGTCGGTGAATTGATAATCATAGTAAGCAAGAAATTCGTTAGGGGACCACTGGAAATGTACTAAGGGAGAGAGACAGTCTGACCTTTATAATGAGGTTTTGCTGTTTTACTTGAATGAACATTTGTGGGATATCAGATACCCATATCTAAATGAGTACAGCCAAATTGTTGCTTTTCCTTTGTCTTTCAGAAATAGGTTATCCAAAAATCTGTTTTGCTTAATTCACTGATCTTCTCTACAACCTTATGGGCAATATCCATTTTAACTACATATGGTGTTGGATTACAGATATACAGAAATTTTGTATATATTTCCCATTTTGTTTATGAGAGTTTTAATTTTGTCTTACCAATCTCAACATTGTGTAATATGTGAATCCCGTTAGTTTATCTCATTGATTTGCAGCACTGTGTTTTTTAGTTTTTCCCAACTTATGGACTAATAGCCTATAACAATTCCAAGAAATAAAGTTACTGTTTGGGTTTTTTTTTTTGTTTGTTTCTAAACTGGTTTTCTATTCCTTTACATGTTCTCTGCTATGAGGAAACAAAAATATAAACAGATATTTTACATGATTTGCTGGGAAACACTTCTGGTTTGAATATATATAGATATATATAATATTTGAGCCATTTTTACTCAAATTATGTAAAAATGAAAGTATTTTAAATGTTTCTTATAAATACTTAGGTGAAAAATTTTCATGAAGATTAATATGACTAAATATATGTTCATTGATAATATTTAAGTGTAACAAACGCAAACTTGTTTAGCAGTTACTTTTGAAATCTTTTATAAGAAATGGAGCCATACTTTTTTATGTATCTAATGATGGTTCCCCTAGGCAACCACTGATCTAATTTCTGAGTGAAGATTTTTCTGTTTTGGATGCTTCACGTACGTAGAATCACATTCTGTGGCCTTTTGTGACTGGCTTCTTTTACTTAGCATAATGCTTTCAAGTTTCATCCATGTTAAAGTATGTATCAGTACATCATTCTGTAAATGGCTAAATAATATCTCATTTGAGGTCTGTACTACATTTGTTTATCCATTCATCAATTGATGGACATTTGGGGTTATTTCCACCTCTTGAAAATAATACTGCTGTGAATGTTCACACACAAGTTTTGTGTGGACAAGCTTTTGATTATTTTGGGTAAGAGTGGGATGGCTAGGTCATGTGATAGTGGCTATCATCTATATAACATTAGTCTAGGTTGAACTTTTTGATGAATTCCCAGACTTTTCCAAAGCAAACCCACCATTTTATAGTCCTATCGACAGTGGATGAAGATTCTCAGATCTTTACAATAGAGTAATACAGCTGATTTCACCAGTGTTGTGAATATTAAGGCAACGTATGTGAAATGGTTAGGGTGGTTTTGGCACACAGTGTGAAGGCTCAACAAATGTTTCCTTCTTTGGCTTATCATCATTAGAAAGACCTCTCTTATCTTCAGCAAAAAGAATTCAACTTAAGAAAAACAATCAACTGCCTCCACCAAAATGTAGTCCTTCTATAACTGGAGGACAGTTATGATGCCCTCTTGATCAGAGACCTTACTTGAACAAATTCAGTTACCTCTGTTAGCGTTACCTTATACATAAATGGGCCCATATATTCTTAGATAATTATGGAAGTGTTCAAGAAGACCAAAGAGTGGATGACCTGCCCCTCAGTGTGATGGAGGGGCACAAGAGCTCTTGGCTAGAATCAACTTCCATCTCTGCCACTGTCAGTCAGTGACTGAATTGTGACTTAATGCCTCTGTAAAAGAAGGACTCAGATGTGATGGTCTCTGGGGTCACTTTCAGCTCTATTGAACATTTGAATTTTAATATAGCCACAAAAATAGCTTAAATTTACATGTCTGGACTCTTCCAAATGAAATACCTTTCCATTGCTGTAGAGCATTTTGTCAAGTTTTACTACTGAATTCCAAATTTCCAGAGTTCATCTGAGAAGAAATATTCCTGCCTTCTAATAGAAGAATCCTGAAATGTTTAACTAAGGGGGCAGAAGCAGCCTAGTTTCTTTTTCTCCCTCTGATCCCACTCCTTTGCTCATTTGAGTTTGGTTTAATTAGATCTCCAAATTCTTTTAGAACAATGTCTTTTCTTTCTTCTGCACTCAACAGTTTTCTACCCTGTAGACACAATAATTGATGACTAATTGGGACTATGTTTCTTTGGACATTGGATAGTTAAATGTGGACTTATGTTATCCCAAGTAATTTGGATTGCCCTGCAATTTTGTGCAGGTGTATGGGAATTCTCATGGTCGACATAGACCCCAGAAATTCCTTCAAATGCTTCCTGGAATTTTGTAACTCACGAGTAAAATTCTGGTACAGGTCACAGTAGGAAATTAAGACCTTCTCATGATAATACCATGTACCATAGGAACATGGTAAGAAAATAAAATAGAGCTCTGTACCATTTGCTTTAGAGAGCCCAATAGATGTAGGGTGTGGCTCTTTGATTTTTAGATAGAAATCAGTTGCAGCAGGTGAAGAAAGTATTCTTATAAGCATTACATTATTTTTAAAAATGCTTTACGGAGATAGTGTATTTTTAAGTATTGTGGGTATAAAATTAGTTCTACACATTGCATCCTAATTATAAGTGACATTTGTGTTACAACTTTGAGTTTTTGCCATGAGGCAATTGACATTGGGGAATAGCAAATAGAGTCAAGCATAATAAGTTTTTGAAGATAAGAAATCAAGCAAAAATGTTCCATCTTCATATGCTAAAGGAGAGAAACAAAGACACTGGCAAATAGTTTTCTCAGTACATTATGTGGGAGTGTTCTATGCATGGGACCACTTCTAGTTAGATAATATTTAAGGTGTTTAAGATATGCAGAGAAAACTGCATATCTCCCTGTCCTCATAAAACAAAACTTTTTGAATCTGACAGAAATGGCAGAAATTTTGGAATCATTAACAGGTTATTTGTCCACTATTATCTGGTTTCCAGAAAAATTACTTAAGGAAAAACCATTTGTTTGTAACACCACATATCAACGCAAGAGATGAAAAAATGTTTATAGTTATAAAAACTGAAGGAGAAAAACTCTCAGTAAATTCATATATAGAATTTTTCTTTCCTAAGTAAGTAATTCATATTGTTCTCACCTCTTGAGTAGTTACATTGTATAAGTTTTTCTAATGAATGATAACAAAAGTGCCAATTAGCACACTCAACCTCTAGCATTATCATCTCTCAGTAGACTTTTTGCTGTTTTCTTTCTTAATGTGAGTACCTAGCTAGAGTCCCCACATGGGAGGTGCAAAGTTTAATGCAATCTGGAGATAAATTCTCCATGTCGAGAACCGCTAATCTTCTCTGTGTTTCTGGATCATTTCAAAGTTATAGTGGAGTGCATTTTTTGGCAAAGAAAAAGGAATCTTTAGTTCCTCAGAAGAGAATTAAAATGTCTTCTTGATGGAATGAAGCCATTATACATGGAGCATTATATACATGGAGAACTCCTCTCTGCTAAACAGTTACAAAATCTTTTTAGAAGAGAGGAGTTGAGTCTATTAGGTTCATGAAATTTAGGTTCATAAAAATTTTTTTCTTTGCAAATATCATCCAGTCAACTGTTTCAAATATGGAAAGTTTCTGGGTATTTGGGGTTTTTTTTTTTAAAGCAAAATTATAAAACTATTACAGCTGAGAATAAACTGGCATAGTTCTGTCCTGTCAATTTACTTAGCTTCTCTTTGACAGGGATGCTAGTCCAGTAGATCAGGAGATTTCAGTGTGTTCGATAAAATCACTTTTGATATTCTTAAGAGAAAGAAATTTTAGGAGGACAAAGAATGGCAAATAGTTGAATAATCCTATTTAAAGACAAAAAGGAGTTTTTTAAAGGACATGCCACAAGGTTCTGTCTTGGGCCTTGACCTAACCACCATTTTTGTCCATGGCCAGGATAAAATGTAGACAGCATTCTTCCTGACCCCCCAAAAATATTGTAATAAGATCTGAAAAAGTAGATCAAAGAGATGAATCTTCATAGGGATTAATGTAAGATTCAAGAAAATCTATGGAACAAGTCCAAAAGAAGAGAGAAATTTCTTAGCTACTGAACCTCAAGGAAACATGTAGGACAGAAGTTTTCAGCTTTGGTTACACATTCCAATCACATGATGGGTATCTGGGAAGACAAAACATGCCAATACCTGGGCACCACTCCAGCCAATTAAGGCAGAATCTCTTGGGGTGAGGCCTGGGTCGTGGTGTGTTTAAAAACCTCTCCTGGTGATTGTACTTCACATCCAAGATAGAGAGCTCCTGAGTTTATTTTGTAGATTATAAAGCAGATGTGACCATCACCTTTAAAAAAAAAAAAAAAAGCTACATTCTTTTCTTCATTGATCAGACCACACGTAGAGTATTATTGGAAAAAAGGGAAGAACAAGATAAAAATGGTGAAATGAGATAGAAGTCTTTTCTGAGAACTCTTTAAGCAGGTGGAAATGCTTAGATTGTTAATGTCAGTAAGGCAGGAAGCATTTTTAAGAAGAGATCTCAGCATGCATACTTCTATACTCTGGTACACTGTTCTGGGGATGTTAAATAAAAAAACCTTTGGCTAGATTGCCTATAGAAAATCAGAATATTACGGAGACTTTCTTGCAAGACATAAGGGCCTTGTTAAAATTAGTCTTATCCTTTTGATATTGAGGTAGGTGCATGCGTATCAACCCTTGTGGTGTTTTTGTTTTTGTTTATCAACAGACTAATTTAGAATCTAGAAACCCGGACTTTCAATCATGGAAAGCCACTCATTTTTGCCAGCCCTTCACCAAATCTTCCCATTTTGCCTCTCCTTGTTAAATAATGTTGTAAATCTCTTGTCTCTCCTAGTTTCTTTCTCAAAGGAAGCATTATCAAATCGCCTATCCCTAAACCTGTACTTCCGCTGTTCTTTCTTTGGTTCCCTTAAGCACCCAAACCACCAAATGCTTCTTTCACATCTGAGCAATGTTCTAAAGAACCTCCCCTTTCTCTTCCATCTGGAGGTAGGCAGCTGGGACTGGCTCAGTGAGGACAGAAGAGGGAATAATATGAGAAGAGGTTATTTTCACTTCAATCTCTTTACTCTGTCAGGATTGAAATGTGTGAATTGATATTTGATTGCATGATTCTTGACCTTGCCTAATCTGAGCTAGCAGGGGAGTCATTTCAAATACTTGTGCTGATACTGAGTCACTTTAATAATAGTTATATTTGCCTTGTTATTAACACGTCCTCAAGCCACTGATACCCTTTACCTGAGGACAATTTTGCTGTGACTTTTGATGGGATGTCAGAGTCTTAGACTAAGCAGTCTACCCAAGTATGTCTTACGTACACAGAATTCACTTTAAACAAATGTATTATTGGGCCCATCTGGTCCAACAGTCCTTATTGTCTACACTTGCTAATGTGTCTACAACATCAGCATGTGAAATTCTCCATAACAGATGTTTGGATATTCCTATCCATTAATAATCAGTCTATGCATTGAAATTATCATTTTAATCCAGTTATTTTTAGGTGAATATGAAGCATTATCTTTTTTCTTAAGTAGTTTATTGTCAAGTTGGTTTCCATATAACACCTAGTGCTCATCCCAACAAGTGCCCTCCTCCATGCCCATCACCCCCCTACCTTTCTCCCCCACCCTCCTCAGCCCTCAGTTTGTTCTCAGCATTGAAGAGTCTCTCATGGTTTGCCTCCCTTCCTCTCCCCAACTATTTTTCCCCTTCTTCTCCCCCATGGTCCTCTGTTAAGTTCCTCCTAATCCACCTATACGTGCAAACATATGGCATCTGTCTTTCTCTGCCTGACTTATTTCGCTCAGCATAACACACTCAAGTTCCATCCATGTTGCTATAAATGGACAGATTTCATTCTTTCTCATTGTCATATAGTATTCCATTGTATAGGTGAACCACATCTTCTTGATCCATTCATCCGTTGATGGACACTTAGGCTCTTTCCATGTTTTGGCTATTGTTGAGAGTGTTGCTATGAACATTGGGGTACCTGTGCTCCTATGCATCAGCGCTCCTATATCCCTTGAGTAAATTCCTAGAAGTGTTATTGCTAGATCCTAGGGGAGTTCTATTGTTAATTTTTTGAGGAACCTCCACCCTGTTTTCCAGAAGGGCTGCACCAGTTTACATTCCCACCAACAGTTTAGGAGGGTACCCATTTCTCCACATCCTCGCCGGCATCTAGAGTACTCTGATTTGTTCACTTTAGCTCCTCTGACTGGCGTAAGGTGGTATCTCAGTGTGGTTTTGATTTGTTTTCCCCGATGAAGAGGGACGCTGAGCATTGTTTCATGTGTCTGTTGGCCATCTGGATGTCCTCTTTGGAGACGTGTCTGTTCATGTCTTCTGCCCATTTCTTCATTGGATTATTTGTTTTCTAGGTGTGGAGTTTAGTGAGTTCCTTATAGATTTTGGATATTAGCCCTTTATCTGATATGTGACTGTGAAGCATTATTAACCTGTGTTATTTTAATTTTAATTATTTGTTAGTATAAAGAAGTAACATTCATTGATTGTTGTTTAGGTTTGAGAAAAGAGTCTCTTCCTTCAGATTTGGCATCAGGAAAAGAAAGCTTGCTCCATGAGGGAATGGGTTAGAAACCATAGTGTTCATTTTAATGAGATGTTAGCAGGCTGTGATAGGATGTGATGCTAGAGAGGAACCATTCAGGGTAGATTTGTGCGCAGTTAAAAATGGGCAAATATTGAGAGTTCTGTGACCCATGCTCAGATCATGTCCCTGCTTCTGACTAGTCAATAGTTAGAAGTCACAACTTTTCTGAGCATTAGTGTTTTTGTAAAGTGGGAATATTTGATCAGAATGATTCTAAAATCTGTTGCCACTTAAAAACCTCTATGGTATTATAATTTTACACCCATATGCTATTTATTCTTAGTATTATACCGTCATTCTATTTTAATAAGACTTAGTAATAATTTTGTTAATCTATACTCATAAACCTACTGTTATTCTTGTATTGTCTTGTTAGCATCTTTACATGGAAAATATGAAAATAAAATAAATTGTTAGGATTATAGGCAATAAGAACTCTGAGGTATTTTTTGGGGGGAGTTTTAATACTTTTGAAATCAGGAGAACTAAAACATTTCCTCTCCCCACCCCCTTAACTACTTAGACACTTCAAAATATTAGTGAGATTATAAATTCAATATACAGGTATAAAATAATACAAATAGGTAACTCAGTGGATTAAAATCTGAACAATGCCCTTTAGAAAGCCCTAAAAACTCCAGTCAGTCAAAGTTAAAGGCCAGAGGAGATTACAAGTCAGTTTTAAAAGAAATATTTGCGAATATAGGAAAAATGAAAAGATGTTATCTGTCAAGCCTATATAATTCCTATTGTATTTTGAACAATGGACCCCTACCCTCAAGGTGGATGACAGTTTTAATTCTGTGAAAATTAAGAATTTGTACTAGTCGTGTACTAGATGGCAATGAGAAACAATGAAATCTGGCCATGTGTAGCAACATGGATGGAACTTGATGGTGTTATGCTGAGCGAAATAAGTCAGGCAGAGAAGGACAAATACCAAATGTTTGCACGTATAGGAGGATTAGGAGGAACTTAACGGAGGACCATGGGGGAGAAGAAGGGGGGAAATGGTGGGGGAGAGGGAGAGAGGCAAACCCTGAGAGACTCTTGAATACTGAGACCAAACTGAGGACTGATGGGTGTAGGGGGGAGGGGGGAGATGGGCATGGAGGAGGGCACTTGTGGGGATGAGCACTGAGTGTTATATGGAAACCAACTTGACAATAAACTATGTATAAATAAAAAAATAAAAGATTTTTAATTAAAAAAAATTTGCATGAGTTGTATACAATTAGGACAATTGACAAAATAACCCTTATGTGTTTTATTTGTTTGTTTTGGTGGTGGTGGTGGTTGTTTTTGCTGTTGTTTTAAAGTAATCTTCAGAGACCATACTGGATGTGTTTGTTTCTTTGTTCTAACAGTACTTTATGGTAATTATCTTTGGGGGCCTCTAAATTGCTTAGGCAAGTACCGTGCAAAGTTATATTTCTCCCTGAGTTTCTAATGACTTTTTGCCTTAATATTGCTTTTCTGGCTTCTTTAGTTTGCTGAATCATTGCCTATGCCTCTGGGAGACATGTAGTTATTTCCCAGAAGATTCACTCCTGATGAGAAGTGATTGCCTACATATTAGAGGCTTAGGTGTTTCTGCTGTTTGGCTTCTTTTTTGATAAATCACAGTTGCAGAACAAGTGTCTGGCTAAGCTCAGGAATAGCAGATTTTATGGTGGATGGGCCCAATGGAATTGGTGGCATGTTCTTCTCTGGCTTTTATCTTTAGACTTGTTTCAGATGTCAGAGGGCATTGGTGAGAAAACCATTCTGCCATCTGCTCTTCTGAGCTGAGGTGTTGGTTCCTCTGGTCTTAGGCTTGTGTCTCATACACTTGACTCTACTTTTGAGGCTCCTACCACCAGACATGTTATATATTTTCAGAATGCAGATGCATGGGGGGTTTATAAAGACCAACTAGAAGAGAGTCTAAGAGAGTGTGTAGGTTTCCAAAAGCAGTAAATTACTAGAGATGCTCTCACCTGGACAGTCTGAAGAAAATCAGGGTGATTGATCTGAGATCAATGGGGTTAGTTAAGGTCATATTCCATAAGGTGGTTGCATTTTACTTTCTGGGTGATGAAGACTGAGAAAGCTTTATGGAAACAGTTTTAAATACCATCATGCATCATTAATTAGAGCTGACAGAAGAAGCAATCAGTCAGAAAGAGGAAAGGCTTGGAACAGTGCTTAAACACTGAAAGCAGACTATAATAAAGCAGAGGAGGGTCCCAGGCAAGTGTAAAACAGAAAAAGCTGCAGGATCTGGAAGAGTCCACACTACCTCACTCATCTCATCCAGGTTTGTGATTGTCAGTTTGAAGCTTCTCATTAGTACAGGACCCAGGGCTGGTTTCTCAGACCTGCCAGGTCTCACAGAGTTTGAAAGTAAGGTATATGGCAAGGGACAGGCAGATGTGCTGTTTATTACAGATGTGGACAGCTTTCAGATAAGGGAAACACTAAAAATATTGGCAAAAAACTTTTGACTTCCAGACCAGGTGATTTAAAAGTCTATTAAATGTCACAGGAACAGAATCTAATATTGTTTATGTAACACATCTGTCCTTTAAAAAGTGAATAGGTTTGTTCCTTTTAAACCAACTATCCCAAGGTAATTTGGAGTATTTTCAGTTTAGGTTCTTTATGATATAGGTACCCTCGCTCATGCTGATGTACTGTATTTTGTGATACTTTTAGTTTGCTTTTTATTTCACATAAAAAAATCTCACCCATATTTTAAGTAGAATAAATATGTCATCTACTCTTTTCTTTTTTTGCCAGAAACATTAAGGCCAATCCAATCCTCTTTGATAAAGAAGATGCATATCCACACAAGTCTTTTTCTTGGGGTATGAAAAAAACACCTCTCCTTCTTACTTCCACCACATTATTCATAGACCCCAAACCATGAGACCAGTGTTCTTTCCTTCATGCAGGCAGAAGTCTACTGGAATAACTGGGAGTTTCGTGTAACTCTGGCTGAAGTTAATAACTTTCTTCCCCTACTATCCCTTAGACTATCCATTGCTGTGTGGAAGGTATTTTTATTTAAGCTTATTCTTTCCTGTTTCCATTTCACTTATTCCTTCAGAATAATATTGCAAGTTCATAAGGAAGAGGAATCTTTTTGCTTTAATCTCCTCTGCTACCAAAGGACACAACCAATCTTCTTCTTCCTCAGGTTCTTGTTGAATTTTCTCAGTACAGCTGTTGTAATCTACAGCCATTGTTTGTGATGTCATAATCAGCTGGCATTTGTCTTTTTCTTTCTCTAGACAATAGGGGGTGACTATCTTATTATTCCTCACAGTGGCTTGAGCTGTACCAAACACATAGTAGGACCCTAAGAAATGTTGAATTGTATCTTCCTTTGAGGGGAGTTGTGGGGCATCATTTTGGAATATGGAACACCTGGGCTGCAAGTTTCATTTTCTCAAATTACATTGATGGCAATGTGAGATCATTGGAAGGAACTAGTTTGAAATGGAGGAATATGACAGAAGAGAATATACTTCCATTTCCCAGAAATTTCCTTGCTAACCAAAAGGGTGCCAATTCAGTGAAGATGATTTTTTTGCACAGAATAACACAGCTTGCCTGGAAAATTTTTGCATATGGGAAATAATGGCAATCAGTGATTTTTGTTTGTGCTATGTGCTAGATATATTCAAAAGCACTTCTATCCCTTACCTCTTTTATTCTTTAATTTTTAAGGTTTTATTTATTTTAGAGAGAGAGACAGAGAATGAGCAGGAAAGGACCAGAGAGTGAAGGAGACACAGAATCCAAAACAGATCCCAGGCTCTGAGCTGTCAGCACAGAGCCCAACATGGGTCTCGAACTTGTGAACCGCGAGATCATGACTTGAGCCGAAGTCAGACACTTAACTGGCTGAGGCACCCAGGTGCCCCTCTATCCCTTACCTTTTTTAATCCTTATGATAACTTTATGAAAAACATTGTATATGCTTCTGTATGTTAGAGTATAGAGAAAGAGAAGTTCTTACCCAAGACCACATTAGAAATAGCACAACACAGACTCATGATTGAGCCTGTTTCTGGTCCAGATCACATCTCCCCATTACACTGCTTCCTGCCACACTCCACCACCGATTCATTCTTAGACTCAACTGGTTGCTGGCAGGATTTGCCAGACTAGGAAGAGTGAGGACCCAGAGATTAGACGGATGTGAAGGGAAAGCTGCTTCTTAAAATAATAAGACAGAAACTAGAACCTCCAAGGAGATTCTCTTGAAGGACACCCTGAGGCCCTAACTCTTTTCCTCCCAATTTCGCCTTTTCCAGGAGGCTGCTTCCTTTCATGTTTCTCAGCTACCACCCTGCCTCAAGGAGACATAAATGGTCTTTTCATCCTATGACTGAAGGGGTGATGTAAGGTGATACCCTCCTTTGGTTCCATTAACATAGCAGAGGCCACTGGAACTTGCTAAAGGCCACAGGAGAATAAAACTGATAAAAACACAGTTGAACAACCTATTAGCAATCAATCCAGTCTGTAAATTCCAGGCTTCTGTTTTACTTGACTTAACTTTCTGCCCATCTCTTTCAATATCCATTACCTAGTATGTATTACCATGGTGAGTCAGTATTATTATTATTTTTTCATTATGAAGACAGCTTCGGTTTCCTTATAGACAATATTTGTTACGCGTGAATTTGCAGGCCTTTTGTAATTGCTGTACTCATCACTTCCACTCCTTTCTGGGACCCACCGTTTAGCTCTAACTTTGAAGATGTGTAGCTTCTTTATGTGCAGAGGGTGATGTCTTATCATCTTTACTCAGTAGACCCTTCTGAGTATCTGTGACAGCCATAGTGAAGGCTAATGTAGGCAGGTCCTTTTTATCTCTTATTTAAGGCTGTGTTACAGGTCTGACTTCTTAAGAGATATGCCCTTTCAAGTGATTACCTCCAGGAGTGGAGACCCACCAGTGGGTGGTCTACTGGCTAGAGTAGAAAAGTCCCAACCAGAGTTGATAGCTGAAGACCCAGGCAAGACAGTTAACACTAGGCCCAGGCTCTGGATAGAGGGGAGCAGGAAGAGCAATCCTATCCAGTGGTAGAGAACAAGAGGATAGTAGGCTAAAGTTGGTTAGTTTCAGGAAACCGGTAGCAGGAAGCAGAAATCTAGATTTGGAGACGGAGCTTTGGGAGTCAGACAGCAATCCCCGAGTTCACTCTCACAAGGCAAGACTTGAGGTTTTTTTTTTTTTTAATTTTTTTTTTTATGTTTTATTTATTTCTAGGAGAGAGAGAGAGAGAGACAGCGTGAGCAGGGGAGGGTCGGAGAGAGAGGGAGTCACAGACTCTGAAACAGGCTCCAGGCTCTGAGCTGGCAGTCAGCACAGAGCCCGACGCGGGGCTCGAACCCACGAACCGCGAGATCGTGACCTAAGCGAAAGTCGGACGCTTAACCGACTAAGCCACCCAGGCGCCCCAAGACTTGAGTTTTGAAGGAACTTGGATAGAGGATTAAAGTAAGGCCAACATCAGTTGATGTTGGCTGACAAAGGCCGAGGGGGGTGCCAGAGCCTGCTGCTGGGTCATATGCTGATGATGACAGTGCCTCAAATGTAAGGAACAAGAAGGACAGGGCACATGGTAAAGAGATAGACACGAAGTCAGAATGACAACGGTCAGTCTCAGTCCCAATCCCTATCAGGTTATGGTTTGATCACCGGTGCTTCAGTTAGATGAGTCATCGTATGAGGCAGCAGGAAGATGGCAGATGTGCTGGGAAGGGTGCGTTTCTTTCTCTGTGGGATCAGGAGAGGAGGTAGGTATTTGAAAGAAATTTTGATTAGTGTTTTAACGTTTTTACTCAGGAGGGAAAACAACCCCATTGTTTCTGTAATGCAGACTATAGAAACTAAAGCTCTATGGGATCTTTTTGGCTAGTAGTGGGGAACACAGTGATTCACTCCAAGGAAGTGAATCAGAATCTCCTGGGGAAGGTGAGGTAATTTTATTTATTCAAAGGGGCACTGGTGGCCTGGCTCTTAACTGGAGTTTTTTTTGACAACTCCTCACAGGCATTTGTTTCCTTGGTTAGACACAGGAAAGGAGGGTTAGCTCTCAGAAGGAATCCCTGGCAGGTGTCCTCCACTAATTGGATCAGTGATTCAGGCTTTGGGTAGAGATGGATCTCCAAATTATGTTGCATGCATGACATTTTAAAAAGATAACACGCTGAGCCAAACCAGCTGTGAAGAACTGGCATTCCCTGCCTAGGAGGCTCTAAGACAGATGCACCTTTAACCAAAAAGGACTTGGTTGAATACATTGAGGAGAGAACTATTTATTTTATATATTTCATGTATTAAAAAATTTTTGGAATGTTTATTTTTGAGAGAGACAGACTGACAGAGTGCAAGCAGGGTAGAGGCAGAGAGAGAGGGAGACACAGACTCTGAAGCAGGCTCCAGGCTCTGAGTTATCAGCACAGAGCCCAGTGCAGGGCTTGAACCCATGAATTCCGAGATCATGACCTGAGCCAAAGTCAGACACTCAACCAACTGAGCCACCCAGGTGCCCCTATGTATTTTTTAAGGTTATTTTTTCTTTTTGTAATCTTTACACCCAACATGGGGCTCGAAGTCATGACCCTGAGATGTAGAGTCACATGCTCTTCCCACTGAGCCAACCAGACACCCTAAGGATGATTTAAATATCTTTTTGCAGATTCCCTCACCATATACCCTCATCATGTCTCCCCAGAGGAGTGACTCTTAAAAGAAAAATAGAGCAGAAAAAGGATGGACACCATTAAGACCTAAGAGGGATGTGTTCTTAGACCAGCAGCCAAGACTAAGTGCACATTGCCTGGTGATGGCCAAGAATGAACTGCAACAGGATCACAGTGTCTCAAATCTGGGGAATTAGAAGGATATATAATGAGACAGGCATGTAACTAAAATTAGAGTTAACTATTTTATTAAAGCCAAAGTAATTTTTGAGTGTGATGTAGACAAATGATTTACATTTATAGGCAAAGTAAAGGAAATACATTTTAAACTGTGTTTAAACCATAAACATAATAGTTTTAAAATGACCAATTATAAACCGTGTAAACTATAAAGAAGTACAAAAGGTTAACACATAGAAGCCCTGCAGGGCATTAGCTTTGTTGTCTGGTTGAATGATTTTGTATGTACTTTGAATAAAGCTTGTACCATCATCTACAGTAAACTGAAGAATATCTTGACGCAAGGTAAAACATTAAATAGTATTCTTTGAAACTACTTGTCCGTATTAATTGGGCATTTTTCAGTACCATGCACCTCAAAAGAAAATACAGACCTAATTTGAATGTTGAAACAGATTAAAATCTATAATGCTATAGTTTGAAATTTGGGGGTAACTCCAAGTTATCATTATTCTCATTAATCAACTTTATAGTGAGAAAATTTGATAGAAAAATTAGATTTTATAAAATATTTTTATTTTTTGTTAAATTTTTTTCAATGTTTATTTTTGAGAGAGAGACAGGGAGCAGGAGAGGGGCAGAGAGAGAGGGAGACACAGAATCCAAAGCAGGGTCCAGGCGCTGAGCTGTCAGCACAGAGCCCCACACAGGGCTCAAACCCGAGAATGGTGAGATCATGGCCTGACCTGAACTTGGACACTTAACTGACTGAGCCACCCAGGTGCCCCTGTAAAACCTTTTTTTTAGTAGAGATTTTTTAATGTTTATTTTTGAGAGGGAGAGTGCAAGGAGGCAAAAGGCAGAGAGAGAGGGGGATGAAGGATCTCAAGCAGGCTCCGGGCTCTGACAGCACAGAGCCTGACTCGAGGCTCAAACTCATGAACCATGGAATCATGACCTGAGTTGAGTTGGACACTTAACTGAGCCCCCTAGGTGCCCCTAGATTTTGTAAAATATTTTTAATAAAATCTCTTATCTGTTCTCTGTATTGAGGACTTATTAGGCTTTTGTTTGAAAATGATTACTTTGCTTTAAAAACATTTTAACAACAAATATTTAGACACACATACTAAAGGATGTTACTAATTGTTGCATATTATACAGAAATATAGTTTTCACAATAATTGACAACTTTTCCAAATTTAAGACTGTGGTCTTCTCTCCCATGTATATATTTAATATATTTTGAGTGATTAAAAAATTACTTGTGAACCTGACCACATTGCTATACATAGTTTTACTGTCTTATCCTTAGATTCTTTTGTGGCTACATTTTCATAGGAAAAATGCATTCAGTTACTGTGTCAGGCTTGGCAAACTTATTTGTGAATTCCAACAACTTCAAGTAAGGAGAGAGATTATTTTATCTTTGATTTTCAGGTAGAGCCAAGCAGAACAGAGGAACCCTTTTGTGTGTGTAATAAAAACATCATCCCAGGCTGTCCTACTTTAGGCAGAGCCACACGGTGGCCTATTTTCATCCTAGTGCACAGAATGAGGCTTCTCTTAGACGGGGGGCACCCTGTAAGCCAATCTTCTTGGCCTTCTTCCCTGTTATAAAGGAAGTGCTCTTCCTGTCCTTATCAATGTTGGCCTTACAATTTCAAGGGGCTCTAAGCCGAGAGACACATGAGAGATCCTAATAGGCTGGGCTGACATTAATAGAAACTGAAGGAAAGAGCCTGAGGGCATTCTGTGGATAGGGAAAAAGAAGGAAAGAAGTGTCATTCTAGATTGTGCTTCTGCTGACTTTCCACGGGTTGTGCTTTTTCTCTCCCTCTCGTCTTCCGACATATATAAAATAGTACATTTTCATGTCAGAGGGGACTGAGAATGATGTTATCAAAAGATCTAGTCCTTGAGAGATCTCTGCTCAGAATCAACATGGCAGTTCAGTAGTTATAATTCTAACTGCTATTATGATTTTGTAGATGGAACAAAAATACAAAAGCATCCCGTTTCTCATGAATTTAAATCTGCACTTTCAAAATAGAAGGGAAGAGAGTGGTGGATAAAAAAATGGCTTTAAAAAGACCAAATTTACATATTAGAAGGAAAACACACCAGCTGTTTGATTCATTGTTACCCATAAATGATGGCAGCCCATAAACCAGTCTTGTTCAGTCTGGCTGTACATCTCGATTTCATCCATTTTCAGCATCTGGTTACCAGTAGTAAGCAGACAGCTAGATTCTCCTAAACCAGTGTTAATGGGAATATCCCAGAAAATTGCTAATATTTAGGCATAAGATTTTAGAAATTATGTTATAGCTACTTCAGAAACCAGGACAATCTAGGGAATTCTTATTTAACTATATTTTCTTTTTCTATTTCCTGTTGGTTGGGTCTAGTGTCATGAAAGGTCCACCTTCTGCTGAATAATGGGTAAATAAGGAAATATGTGAAGGGGAGTTCAAGTTTCTCAGACATTTATTTGCTGTTTGTTCTTGATGTCTTCTAGATCCTATCAAAATCTCAAGGTATTTTACCATTTGTCTCTAAGGCATGGAGAATTTGGGAGCAGCACACACAGAGAGATAACTGGAGATATATTTTAATTTCCTTTGAGAACAGAACATCATGAGAACAATTTAAATGGCTGAAAATGTATTCAAATTAAAGAGAGCGTGCTTAACTTGAAGAAGCTGGAATGGATTATGAAAGTGGGTCAGAGGATTTTGTTCTCCAGAAAGTATCTGCAAAGTTGTGGGGCAAGAGTGAGGGCAGGGTGGGGAGAGTGCCTGCCCCGCTCTGGCATTTTGCCAGCCTTGTGTACCTTCAATCTCCACAACCACTTTGTAGCTTCCATGTTCCTATTGAACTTGATGTAGGAGTAAACAGACTCTGTTGTTGAGCAGTTTGCTCTGGTCTTCACAGCTAGCAAATGCTGGAACCAAGATTCGGATTCAAGACTTTGGGTTTCTAAAAGTGCTGTTCTTTTAACAGCTCCACCATGCCCCTTCCCCCTAAAGATTCTATTCATGCATTTAGTTTTCTTTGAATCTCACAACAAATGTGACTTGCTGGGTTTCTTCTGGCCCCCGTTGCTGTGTGCAACAGAGCAGACCTCTCACTGTCCTTGCCCACAGTTCCCTGGGCACCACAGGAAATATGTCCAGGATGGCTTGTGACCAGGCATGTGTGATGGCATTCTTTCCAAAGGCTGTGACCACATGAGTTTCTTGAATTCAGCTTATGTGAAGCTTTTCAATAATCACATAACAAGCATCCCCTTTCCAACTAAACCCGTGAAAAGAGAAGTTAAATGAAAGGAGAGGTCCAAATCCTATGGGCGACCTGTATATAATTTAGATCAAAAGTATAATCTTTGAGGGGCACCTGGGTGGCTCAGTCAGTTAAGTGGCCGACTTAGGCTCAGGTCACAATATTGCGGCTCCTGAGTTCGAGCCCCACGTTGGGCTCTGTGCTGACAGCTCAGAACCTGGAGCCTGCTTTGGATTCTATGTCTCCCTCTCTCTCTAATCCTCCCCCGCTCATGTTCTGTTTCTCTCTGTCTCAATAATAAATAAAACATTACAATTTTTTTTAAAAGTATAATCTTTGAAACCTCATTTTAAAAAAAAAACCTCATAGAATTAAACTGAGCTTGAATTTTAGGTATCTTCTAAGATTTTGAAGAACTTAAGAAAACTCAGTTTGGGAGTCGCATTTGGCACTCATCACTCCTCAGTGATGTTAGACAGGCTCATTACAAGGGCTCTCCCCCTTTGAAGACTTTCAAGACCTAGCAGTCAATGTGACTATTCCCAAGGCCCGTCTTCATTTCACTGGCTGTAGAGTGTAAAGAGCACTAAAAGAATATAATGGGTGATTTTTCAGTGCTGTTTTCTTTTCTTGTTTCTATTCTGCCGTTGCTTTACTCTTTCGGAGTGGCTTTGCCATTCCTGCCTTCCCCTTTGCAAGGTTGCCCTTCTTGTTAGTGCTTCTCTCAGAATGTCTGTCTGTAGGAGAGTCTTATCCACAAGGAGAGGAAATTTCAGGCTGCCGATGTGATTATCAGTGCACACCAAAGTCTCTTTGGAAGAACAAGATGGCTGTCCCTCTTGACAGTGAGCAGCCCATCCTTGCATCCTGCCAGACCTTCATCCCAAAGGAACAACACTGGTTGCTCTGAGGAAACCACAATGGAAGGACGGGGATGCTCAGCTGCGGTGGTTATGCTGGGATCAATAAGGGCACATTTCTGGCAATGCAATTGGCAGAGAAACGGTTCCTTGAAATTTGTCCCTGGAAAAAGGTGGCTAAAAGTGTTGCAGAGATTGATCAGTCCCCTCTGCTGGTTCACGCTGTGCTCTGCTAGGGGATGGATGTCACCTCTCTTGCCCCACAATTATCAAGATTCCTAGTTTAAAGATAGCATTTTCAGTGAATTTGCAGAAACATTCTGGTGGTTTTTCTTCCTTCCCTAGAAGACAAGTACTTGAGAAGAGGTTATGAAGCAAGACCGAGAGGGTGTGCCTGACACCTATGTGCTGATGAGACTCCACTCTGTTTTTAGATGTGACCTTGCCACAAGGCCTCTAGTGTGTGTTCAGTGTCCTAGAAGATGGTAGAAACCCTTGGGATATACTTGTCAAATCCTTTGGTGATGGCAAAAATCACTCAATTCCTTAAGTGACTTCTCTCTCTCAGGCAAGGCTCACGTTTGGCTCCTCACACACCAGCAGAGGGTGAGTCATGAGAGCAAACAGCCCAGAGACAAGACCAACTACTCTTGCTCAGGATTCTGCAGACAGTCCAGGTCTGGGTGCTTATAAACACATTCATGGGTGCAGGAAATTGGGGGCATAAGGAAAAAGACAGGAACAGAGAGCATGATTCCATATACTGGGCAGAAGGTAAAATTTACTTTTTGCTTTTCCCCATCCCCCTGTTTAGTTTTTGTAATTTTCCTGGACCCCCACGTGTTCTTTGAAGGACAAGTCCATGAGAAATAATAGCACTAGACCTGTTGCCAAGGTACTTGGTTCCCAGTGCCAGCCTCAGCAAGTTCTAGACCAGTGGTTTTGAACAAATAACTTCACCTCTCTGAAGCCTTAATTTAATGCTCATCTCTTTCTAGAGGTTTTAGGAGTGTCTGGGGCTGCCGTAACAAATTACCACTAAGCGGGTGGCTTAAACAACAAAAATATATTCTCTTACGGTTCTGGAGGCAAGAAGTCTGAAGTAGAGGTGTTGGCAAGGTTGGCTCCTTGTGGAGGCTCTGAGGGATAATTCGTTCCACACGTTTCTCCTGGGCGGTTGTTGGCATTTTTTGGATTATTGCTGCATATCATTCCAATCTCTGCCTCCATCTTCCCATGGCCTCTGCCTCCAAGTGTCTCTGCATGTCTCCTTTTCTGTCCCTTAGGAGGACACTATTTGTTGGATTCAGAGGCCACACTAATCCAGAACCATCTCCTCTCAAGATCCTTAATTATATTTGCAAAGATCCTGTTCCAAACAAAGTCACATTCTGAAGGGCCAAGTGTATTTTTTGTATTTGACCCACTACAGGGGCGTTAATATCAGTTCTGCCTTCTACACAGGTCTGTGTTAGGAAAAAGTGAGGTAATGCACACATGAGTGTTTTATGATAGGTCAAGTGTGACGTCTTATTCTTGTCACTTGCTACCTCAGCGGCCTTTGTAAATGCTCCCATTTATGGAAGCTGCTTTCCTGTTCTTGTATTCCATTTCCATGATGCTCTCATCTGGAGCTGTCTTTCTAGAGATTTATTCCTATCACGTTGCCTACAGTGTCTTATACTCCAGCCCCAGAAGATTACTTAATTTTTGAATCCTCTTGCACTTCAGCCTCTGAATGTTCCCCACTTATTCTGCAACCTCACTTTGCACTCACTTCCCTCCTACTTATCTTTCAAGGCCGGGCTGATATCCCACTTCTTTGGCTAACTGTTCTTCCCCTACATTGAAATTTCTCCAGGAATGTACTAAAGCTAGCTCACACTGCCTAGAGAGAGCTGAATGCTGCTGGTAAAATATTCAGTAATGCTTTGGCAGCTTGAAATCAGCCATGGTAGGAGTGTTTCCTCTGTGGAAATTGGCAGGTGCCACAAAGGAGACCATTTTCTTTCTCTTTGCTGTCACACCACTGCATCTTCATTGTCTCTGCACCCCTATAACACATTATTTTTACCTCTCTTCTAGCATCTTAAACATAGTCTATATATATTTAATTATGTAAATAGCCATGACTTTTGCTATTTCTTTGAGGCCAAAGAAATATTCTATATTTCATATGGTTGTCTTAAATCTCACAGCACCTGCTGTGGACTAGATGATATTCTCAAGGTTACTATGTTAAAGCCTCAACCCCCAATGTGACTTTATTTGGAGGAGACAGGGCCTATAATGAGGTTTTCAAGGTTAAATACAATCCTAAGGGTAGAGCCCTAATCCAATAATATTAGTGTCCTTTTAAGAAGAGACACTAGAAAGCAAGCTTGCTCTTTCTCTCTATTCTCTGAGGATACAGTGAGGAGGCCACCATCCAGAAACCTAGTTGGCTGACACCTTGATCTTGGACTCTTCTGCCTCCAGAACTGTGAGAAGTAAAAGTCTGTCTTTTCAACCACCCACTCTGGTACTTTTAAAGCAGCATGAGCAGACGAATACAGCACCTAGTACATGGAAGATGCTCAATAAACATTTGTTAAATTGAGTAGCATAAAGGAACAAATAGAGTAAGGACAGCCAACATTTATTGAGCCCTCCCTCTGTGCTAGCAACTCTGTAAAGTAGGCAGTTTTATTAGACCCATTATATAGATGGTAAGTGAGACTTAGAAAGTGAGCAAAGTCACACAGCTAGGAGGTGAGCCCAAAGTCTGATTCTATAGGCTAATTCTTAAACACTATATTAATTTTTTTCTTGAATAAAATGAATTTCCTGTCCCAGACTTCTATCATCCAATAGGGTAGGTAGCTACCTGTGACTATTGACCAGTTGAGATGTGGCTAGTCTGAATTTCGAAGGGAAAATGCATAGCAGATTTTAAAGATTTAGTATGAAAAAAATGAATGTCAAATATTGAAATGTTAAAATAGTAATATTTCATAGTAAGATATATGGGGTGAAATAAAATAATTTTTACTTCTTAAATGTGGCTACTAGAAAATTTTAATAACACATCTGGCTTCATTATCTTCCTGTAGAAATCTAAACTACTGTTTCCTAGGACTTGGGGACTCTACTTTAGCTATAGCATTTGTGTATTCAGACCTGATAATTCAGAGACTATTCCACATGTCTTTAACTTCCTCTGGAATTTCCTTTTGGTCCTTTCACTGCCCCTTTGAGAGTAGGCATTTGCTAGGGATAAAGGGATAAGGTCAGTGTTTCAGTCAAATTGGCATGTTGTGGAAAGGTCAGGCATCCAGGGAGTCATGGAACAAGGTTAGAGCCATTGGCCAAAGTATTATCTCCAAATAATCTGTGAATATCAGTTACAATAAATCTTGTGTCTGCTCACTTGGAGGGGAGCCACAGCTCAAAAGGAGATGCTTCAAAGGAATTAGTAATCAATTCCTCTCTTCCTTTAGAGGGCAGGAAGCTGCTTCCAGTAAACACAAAACAAGCCATGCTAGGATCTCACAGTGCTCCCCAGCTAGCAGCTTGAGGTCATGAGGATGGGACGTCACTTCCAGACAGAGAGTAGGGAGAATCCACATAGCAGGTGACTAAGACTTAGCCATTCTGTCCCTGTCGGGTTATCACAGGAGGTAAATAGTAAGGAAAGAAGATGTATGATTTGTGTAAATAGGTCAAATCCTTTGGAAAACAGAAAATGAAATACCAATAGATGTCAGTAAAATGAATCCATCGGCTGCCCAGCTTTTCTGCCTCTAAGCCACAAGGGTTCTCACACGTTCCAGTCTGAGAGGAAAGAGAAGATGTGGGAGCCCCGATTCTTCTGCCTTTCTTTCTTTTTTTTTTTATTTTTTATTTTTTTCTCTTTTTTCTTTCTTTTTTTTTTCCTTTTTTCTTTTTTTTTTCTTCTGCCTTTCTAATGAAGAAATAAATTCTGAGAACATTATGATGACATTTTGTGTTTCTCCAGAGAGTTCTAGTTTCATGTAATTATTTTGGATTTTCTTTGGTGTTCTAAGTTTCTCTGTCAACCCCCGGAAAATATCCTGACTCTCGCTGATTTTACAGGCGCAGAGCCTGGACGTTTGTGCCCAAGCTGTGACGTTGTGGCTGTTTCTGACTTGCAGTTGCAGAATGCTGCCAAAGGTGTTTGCCTCACTTCTTCTCCAAATCTCCCCGGTGCGCTGAACAGAGTCCCGTCTCCACTCCTGTGCTGTGAATGAACAGGCTTTGTGAAGTGTGTCAGGGAGAACTTCCTCTGGCAGGTGGGATGGAGTGGGGGGTACCCATCTGCTTCTCGACTTCATTGACAGAGCACAGTGTGAATTTCAAGGGTCCCCATATCTGTTAATACCATTCCTCTAAGGAGAACAAAACCATACAGTTCTAGAAATGGCAAAAATTCTTCAAATCATCTTGTTGCTTCCTACTTTTGAAAGTGAATGACCCAGCAAGGGTATAAGTACTCAGTCTTGGTGCCTCTAGCCCAGCCCCCTCCCCACCATGCCAGGCCCTCACATTTCACTGCACAAACCTCTGAGTCCTCATTGTGGTCACAGGAAGAAGCTGGATGGCAAGATCTTGCTCTTAAATCAAGGTCAGAAATAAGCGACTGCCTCTTTTTGGCATTCAGTGTGAAAATCTGTGCATGATGCATTTGGCCCAGGGAACACCTAGTCTCACAATGACTTTGGAATTCCCAGCTGCATCTGTCTCCTAGGCAGACCTCATTTGTTTCACTTAATGCAGATGACAGGAAGGAGCAGCACAGATTTTTCTCCTTTTTGTTAACTGGGGGAAAAAGTGAAGTTCCGTACCCCTCTAAAAGTAGGTTTCCCTGTGGAGCATGAGCTTCTCTAGCAATGATAGAAACGCTTCTATTTTTGCCTTTCCTGAACCGGCCCCTTCCTCCTCGGCACACTCATGCTGGTACTTCATCTCTACTCTCCTTTTGTCCTGTACCCCCTGTGTCCTAGGCTGTGACATTTTTAGAATGCTTTACAAAGTAAAATGTTTCATTTTCTTCTTGGCTCTTTCTACCTGGGGGGATCCCTCCAGTCTTTGAACACACAAATCTCCCTCTCCCCTCCAGTCAGAAGAACTGTGCAGCCGCCTGTGATGTGGCCGTGTGGCATTTGGCAGCGCGGTGGGCGCTGGGAGCGTGCCCAGTCTCACACCCCACCGCTATTTCCTGTCACTTGTGGAATTTGTTTCCGATCACCTTTGCTAACCCGTGTGGGTTTGTATTTTAAGCAGACTTCCTGCTTCCGCAGCCGTCTCATACACAAGACACGGAGTAATCTGAGGATCAAACAGAATGACTAAATCACCAAGGAAGTTAATCTTAGGTGGCGCTTTACCTCCAGACATCTCTTGGATGCCATCTTAACGACTTTTTTCAAAGGCGTTTTCGTTGGTTAAGGTAGTTTTGAGTGATTTGTCTTAGTTAATGTAAAAATACCTTACTGTGTCCTAGCCTCTTTCCCATAGAGAATCCCATCCTTCCCTGTAATTAGCCTTTGAAACTGAAGCTACTTTTAATAGAACCCTGCCGTTGATATTTGAAAAAGAAGTGTCAAACTTGATATCCTGTACATGTTAACTTGGCTGCATAGAAAAGATCAAAAAAAAAAAAAAAAAAGAGGGAGATAAAGGAGAATAAAATATTTTGTTTTGATAAAGCTCTGTCACTAAATGTCGTTCCAAACCCAAAGAAGTCTCTCAAACGTCTCAAAACCTTGAATTTATCTACAAACTGGGAATGCATATTAATTCATGCTAATTGTCAGAATAAAGAGATGGAGAGGATAGGCGAGCATACTGAGAATATGAGGTGCTACCCAGGATTAATACTAATTGATCCCAACTCAAGCTTTTTAAGCCTCAGAGGTGAAGGAGTTCCCAGGGCATAATGGCACACACCGTGAAAGGCAATTTTTGCAAATTCAGTTGGCCCTGGATGGATACATTGTATTCTGATGGGTGAGATATTTGCTTCCTGGGAGTGTGTTCCTTCACTGGAGGCAAGAAAAATTGCTCCTTAAAATATACTTCTCCATGGTTGAGAAATACAAAACCCAACGTGCTTTAAAATTCCGAATGGCTAGCCATTGTCAAACGTACCGAGATATGAAGGCATCCAGACTCCAGTCTTGCCGTGCTCTCTCTCAAGTTGGGTCTTAATAACAGGGCCTTGATTGCCTGCCTCCCCTTCCTCTTGTTCCCCTGAGCAAACAGGTTGTAATTTTAAGAGCAACAGTAATAGAGGAAAATGATAATGTCCGTGCTTGCTTCGGGCAGTTAGAAAACACATTAGCTTTCTGGATTTGTGTTGCCCTTCTCCATGTCCTTATATTTGTCATTGATTAATCTGTTGATGACAAGCCTGCTAAACAAGGTCGAACCTTGCCTCAGCCCCTTAAAAATCTCCCCGATAACCTGGTGGGCCAAAGGCTTGAGAACAATTGTGTGTTGTTTGGGTTACTGTTATGATGGTGAGTTACACAGAAAGTCTTATTTGAAGCCATTATTAATGAAATTCTGTTTGGTGATGTGTGAGATCTGCTGTTTAATAGTGAGACTAGTAAAAGCATGAATTTCAGTTCTCATTTTGCAATAAGGTGGAAGGTAAGGGGACAGACTCCTGAATTTTTTTTTTTAATTAGTGATTTCAGCTTAATTATTAATTTATTTGTTATGATCCTAGTTTGTGCCAAACATCAAGTGTTATCTTTTGGCTAACCACAGTATTTCACAGGAGTTTTTTCTTATAATCTGGACCATGATATTTTACTTCAAATTGCTTTAAAATCAAGTGTATTAAAGAATAAAACTAGCTCTCATAATAGGCTTTTTCTGTCATTGTGATGTTCATATCATTGTTATGTTTGCAGAAGGGATTCATTTTCAAAACAGTTTAAAGGCTAAAAAACCTTATATACAATGAGATTTAATTTATCAACATTGTGCTGGATTCTCTGAAGTAACTACAGAATTGCAACCAAAGCAACACAGAAAATTGGAAGGTCGTCCATGTCCTTTATGACGTATTCACCTTTCAAAACTTAAATTTTGGTTAAACACATTAAAGAAAAAATAAGAATGTTTTTCTTAGCAATTTAAAAACTTATTTAAAAAGATAAAAAGGACAACCACGACCTCTAGTGACAAATCATAAATTAGCAATGAAGTGAAATTTGGTTGATCTTCCAACCCCAGAGAGGAAAGCCCTGTGTTTCAGGGGAAACATGAGTTATGACTGAAATCAGGAGACTAAAATGTGGAGAGGGGGGTAGGGGAGAGAGCGAAAGAGAGAGATAGAAGAAAACACTGTGTTTTTAAGTGTTGATGTCTGTTCTGTCTCTCCTTTTATTTTGGCTTTAATCTTCATAATTTTTTTTCTTATTCGAAGCATAATGCCATGTGAAGAGGTTCAAATGTACAAACTTGGGGATTGATTTGGAGTTATTTCACAATTTTTAAATTCAGTAATACTCCATTTTACTCTTTAGTTAGGATTAAATATTTTAGTTCTGGTACTGTTATCACTTGCCAGAATTTCTGGTCTAGGGATGCACAATAAATGGATATAAGGTAGAAGCAGGAAAAAAAAAAAAAGAAGAAAATAAACACTTGTTATCCCACTACTCAGAAATATTAGTGTTAATAATTGAGATTAGGTGTATGTTTTGTCATTTTTTTAATGACAAATACTGACACTTTCATGCCAGATGTGAGCTCACCAGCAGCACTGGGGTGGCTCCCTGGTTGACTGAAGGTGAGGTCAAGGGCTTAAGATACGTCCTCGGTACAGGTTGAGCCTACGTGGATATAAGTGCAGCGAAGAGGGATGTGGGCCCCAAACAGTAGTATCTACCATCTTTCCTGACAACTATCAGAGGGGCTCAATACATGTTTGCTGAAAGGATGAGGTAGCCTCACTGTTAAATCAAAGTTTTGTAGAGGAGGAAAAAGCTCGAGTTGAGCAGGACTTTTGTGATATACTAACCCAAGATGGGTTTTTGATCAACAACCGGTTTTTGATCGCCCCCAGCATCTGTCAGTATCGCATGGGAGCACGCTTCTTGACATTTCAAAGGCTTTTATTTTTAATCTTCTCTTTAGCACAATTTTCTCCAGAAGGGATAATGCTTTCTCTCAAAGTAAATTGGGTAAAATGTAATGGATTACAGTGGGGACTCTGGAAGTAAGCATTGAACAATATGATTGGGTAACTCTGGAAATTTGCAGTTTGTTACTTTTGAAAGGCTTGTGCAAAATCTCTTTTTTTACTTTCATCATTGTCTCGGGGTCCTAGTGAAGAATCAGAGGCAGGGCAGAAAAAAGTGAAGCATTTGTTCAAGGTCATCAGACAGCAATGATCCAAACCCTCCCTGCTTCCCTCCCGTACTCCAGGCGCCCAGGAAAAATGTTTTATTCCAACCCGCATCCTTTGTTTCCCCACCTTTATGCCTTTCCTCCAGTTGGACACTAGGGGGAAGTGTTGTGAATAACAAATGAATACAGGAATGTATACTAGAGATCTTATTGGACTTACTATAAATATACAATATTTTATTTACTTATTTTAGATATAGCCATTTCCTAAACCTGAGTAAGTTTCTTATTCTTCTCACATAATTGCTGTTGTCTGTGTATGGGACCTACATATAACATTTCTGTAAGAAAAATGCTAAATTCAGGAAGTAGAGATTAAACTGCAGAAACTTATTAGCAAAATATACAGAGGAAAAAGAAAGCTTTCGATAACATGAATTGGAGGTTTTGCTATATACTAATTCATGGTATATTAATCAAACTAAAGCTTTGACTTATAAATATTTTCTTAAAGCATATTATTATTGCAATCTTGGATTTTCAGTTCTCAAGAAGTTATTTGTTTTCAGGCTATTTGTAGCAATTTTTCTCATCTCTGTAATATCAAGCATGAAATAGTATTTTGATTAATGATTACAAAAACAGTAATGTTCATTGAAAAGCAAATTCAAACAATGCAAGTGGCATGATATTATAAACAGAGTAGAGGGGCTCCTGGGTGGTTCAGTAGGTTAAGCATATAATTCTTGATTTCAGCTCAGGTCATGATCTCACGGTTCATGGGATCCATCCCCCTGTGGGGCTTGGCGCTGATAGCCTGCTTGGGATTCTCTCTCTCTGTCCCTATTGCCACTTGTGCTTCTTCTCTTTCAAACTAATTAAATGTTTTTAAAAACAAAGGGAGTAGAAATCATCCATAATCCCTGTTACTACCCAAACATGGCCACTACTAATGTTTTGGTGAATATATTTCTAAATTTTTTCCTGTCTTCTGCTTTTTCCCCATCCCTCTGTTGCCCACCCTCCTGCCTCTAGGCAATCAACCGTAGATCTATTGATACTCCCATTCAAATCTGTCTCCTGAGTGCCACTGGAATGTCTCACAAACTCCTCAAACTTAATACTATTTTAAAACCGGTTTATAGAGAAGTTCATTTTAATGTTTTCATATACACTGTCTCTAATATTAGTTCCAATTGTTGAGGCAGGCTGCCAACTCATACAATGTATGTCCTATGTTAATTTAGGCTACTGGATGAAATTTAGGTACTCTTTGCCACATAGTCTCTCAAACATTGGGACGCCTCAGACTGTGCAAAGGAGTTACCCAGGGAGTACGCTGCAATACAGATTCCTGTTCCCCACTCCCAGAGACCCCAAGTCTCTGGCATCTGCATTGTTTCCCAGCTGGCCCCAACCCCAAGTAATTTGGTACAGCTGTTCCCAAGCTCCACGTTGGTGAAACTCCACACAAAGACAAGGACAAGCAGGTGAATATCATTTAAGTTGTTAATCTGTCTTCTTCCCACTCTCACCCTGAATTTTGTTTTTATTTTGCTTCTTTGCATAAATTGTTGGAGCAGCCAAGCTTGTGAATACCCGCTGATAGCTTGAGTGTTCTTTGTAACATGGAAGGATCCTGGGGGCACTCAGCAGGGAAGGACATGCTGAAATGTACTTTGTACAAATTGAAAAACTCGCTATGCGGAATGTGTTAATTAAATGAATTTTTTCAGCTAAGTGGTATTTGGTACAATTTGTTTAGGTTTTCACACAGTTTATTCAATTGCCAGAAGGAGAAATACTCAGCTAAGGTGGGAATTTAGGACAAAATTAAAGTAGAATCATGAATTGTCAGAGCCGTTAGGACTTCAGAGGTTATTGGAACCAATGTTTATGGAGAAGGGAACTAAAACCCAGACAGGGGTAATGTGTAGTTCAAGACCACACAGCAAGTTACAGACAGAATCAGATCCAGAACTTAGACCTTCATCCCAGAGTACCTCCTCTGTCCAGTGTTTGTTCTTATCCTAGATTGGATGGCATCCCTAAGGCAAGGGACCAACTCATTTGCTCTTGGGTGGGTAGAATGAGAAGCCAAGTGTTATCAAGGAAAGATCCCACAGCTTTGCCGAAGCTTTCCTTATGGCAAATTGTAGTCAGCACATTGTTATTCTTTACTGGTTCTTTCCTTGAGTAATTATTGCTGGCTGTTCAAGACTGTAGAAGTGTTGTTCTAGGGACTTATTTGATCTTCCTCTTTTAAAATAGATTCCCCTACCCCTTAATCTAACAGACCCAACCTTGCAAAGTTGTTAATGACTGCAAATGGCTCATGCATTCACATTAGCATCTTCCTCCCCTACCTCGAATTTTAAACTAGACTTTTTATTGCTTTAATGAAAGAAATAGAGCCCCAGATATTGGATTGTCAGGAACTAAGGTAGGTGTGTAAAGAGATACAGTTGGGGAGGAAGAAGATGGGAGAAAAACTTTTGGTAGGAGCTGCATATCTCATCCTTTAAATGTAGGCCTTGTAGCTGGCAGAGTTGGGGTTTCAGAAAGTAGAGTTCAGGGATTTTTAATGTCTGCATATCTAGCCTTACCCCTGCCTCATCCTCTCAGATCACATGTACCCGGATGTAACTTTGGAGGCATAAAACCTAGTGTATCAGGAGTAATTTTGAATTATCTGTGATGATAAAACACTCTTTAGTATGGGAATTCAGGTGGAGAAGTCTACGCGGTAGTTACACACAGGGGTCATTGCGAATTTCTGGTGAAGGTGTTTCTGTCTCCTGTCAGCTTTGGTAGACAACTCAGGTTGTCCACTTTGAAAGTAGTAAATGGTGCCTTGTTATTTAATAACTGTCAGAAACATCATAGAAGCACGGGATCCTGGACTTCATAGGAACGTCAGAGCTAACTCCCAACAGTGTGATGAATGGAAAGACATGCATTCTGGAAGCAAACTTCACATCAAATGTCACTTTCTGTGTAGTCCCAGATAGAACACAGAATTATTTTCAGTCTGTTTCTTCATCTGGCAGGGCAGTTAGGATGAAGACATCTAACATATAAGCTCGTTATGAGTACTTGTTCTTGATCAAGAACATTTCACACTTCTCTCCCCCTGCCCTTATACCTTCTCTAGGAGGTCTTTCCACCATATTCTGCTTGAGTTATTCCAGAAACATGGAACTCCTTAATTCTTTGGATCCCAGTTGCTAGTTTGGGAACTTCTGCATGTTCCTTCTTTTATCAATAATAGTTTTTGAGCCCCTCCTTGAGCCAGGCTTTGCCCTTTACATCAAATTCAGAGTCAGTATCACTGTCACTTCTGCACTGAGACCCNTGGCAGCCCTTTGGCTGAGTAAGGACAATCCTTGTGTCTTCTCTGGTCTCTAGCCTACTCACTATTCTGTCCATCAGCATCTGGTTACATTTGTTTTTAATTTTCCTTAAAATGTGGCACCTAGAAATTCTACTGCATCTGCTGTTAGGCTAATGATAAGTCCTTTGGTTAGGATTTTAACTTCCTCTGAAGAAAGAACGTTCCTTTAGTTAGGACTCTGCCTGGCATGATATATTAGAAGACCCCATTTGCTTTCAGCTGCTTTTAGATGGCAGTTGTGAATGTCTGATACCTATACAAAGGTCTGAACATTCTCAGGAGTCAGTTGTAATTCTGGGAAACAGATGCTCTATTAGAAGGAGCAGTGTTCCAAGTGCAGGGAGGGAACAGCAATGCTAAGGAAGGAGTCTCTGAGCATAGGATGCTGCTGGGGATTATGTTATCTGACCTCAGTCTACGTCTGACTGGATGTAGATTAGACAGGCACTGCCATACAGATTCTTGTGCAATGCTGTACGTCTGTTGTTCCAAGTCCAAGACATTTTGTGGATCCAGATGGGTCATATTGATATGACACCAGAAACATAAGCAACCAAAGAAAAACTAGGTTGGATTTATCAAAATTAACTTTTGTGCTTCCAGAGACACCATCAGAAAAGTGAAAAGACAGTTCACAGAGGGGAAGATATATATATTGACAAAGAGTCAGTTGTATTTATGTACAAAGCTGTGCAATCATTACCATCATCTAATTCCAGAACATTTTCCTCACTACAAAGAAATGTGCCATGCCTACTGACAGTAGTCACTCCCATTTTTCCCACTGCCAGCCCTTGCCTTAGTTAAGAAAGTATGCTGTATTTTGACAAATGATTTTTCTGCATCTATTGACAGGATCATATGATTCTTATCCTAGCTTCTATTAATGTGGTGTTTCACATTGATTGATTTGTAAATATGGAACCAGCCCTGCAACACAGGAATGAATCCCATCTGATTATTGTGAATAATTCTCTTAATATACCATTGAATTTAATTCCTTAGTATCTTGTTAAGAATTTTTGCATCAATGTTCATCAGGGATATTGGCCTGTAATTCTCCTTTTAAGTGGGGCCTTTGTCTGATTTGGGAATCAAGGTAATGCTGGCTTCATAGAATGATTCCAGAAGCCTTTCTTCCATTTCTATTTTTTGGAACAGTTTGAGAGGGATAGGTACTAACTCTTCTTTAAATGTCTGGGAGAATTCCCTTGAGTAGCCATCTAGCCCAGGACTCATTTGTTGGGAGATTTTTGATAACTGATTCAATTTCTTTGCTTGTTATAGGTCTGTTCAATTTTTCTATTTCTTCCCTTTTGAGTTTTGGTAATGTGTAGGTGTCTAGGAATTTGTCCATTTCTTCCAAATTGTTCAGTTTGTTGACACATAGGTTTTCATGGTATTCTCTCATAATTGTTTGTGTTTCTGTGGTGTTGGTTGTGATCTCTCCTCTTTCATTCGTGATTTTATCTGTTAGGGTCTTCTCTCTTTTCTTTTTGAGAAGTCTGGCTAGGGGGTTATCAATTTTGTTTATTCTTTCAAAAAACCAACTCTTAGAGTCATTGATCTGTTCTACTGTTTTTTGGTTTCTATATTGTTTATTTCTGCTCTATTCTTTATTATTTCTCTTCTTCTGCTGGCTTTGGGCTTTCTTTGCTGATGTCTTTCTAGTTCTTTCAGGTTAGGTTCTGTGTTTGGGATCTTTCTTGCTTCTTGAGATAGGCCTGGATTATACCGTATTCTCCTCTTAGGACTGCCTTTGCTGCATCCCAAAGGGTTTAGACTGTTGTGTTTTCATTTTCATTTGCTCATATATTTTTTAATTTCTTCTTTAATTTCCTGGTTGGCCCATTCATTCTTTAGTAGAACATTCTTTAATCTCCATATATATAGGGGTTTTCCACATTTTTTCTTATAGTTGATTTAAAGTTTGATAGTGTTGTGATCTGAAAATATTCATGGTATGATCTCAATCCTTTTATATTTGTGAAGCAGTATGTGATCTGGAGAATGTCCCATGTGCACTCAAGAAGAATGTGTTTTCTGCTGCTTTGGGATGAAAAGTTCTGAATCTGTCTGTTAAGTCCACCTCGTCCAAACTGTCATTTGGAACCATTGTTTCCTTATTGATTTTCTGCCTAGATGATATGTCCATTGTTGTAAGTATAGTATTAAAGTCTTCTACAATCATGGTATTACCTATACATTTATTTATGTTGTAATTAATTGACTTATAGTATCAGTGTGATTTCACATTGGGAGCATAAACATTTACAGTTGTTAGCTATTCTTCATGGATAGACCCCTTAATTATGATATAATGGCCTTCTTTATCTCTTGTCACAGTCTTTGTTTTAGTATATGTGCTGTTGAAGTGAGCACTATAGTCTTTGTTTCAAAATCTAGTTTGTCTGATATAAGTATGCCTACTCCAGCTTTCTTTAGACATCCAGTAGCATGATAGATGGTTCTCCATCCCTTCACTTTCAATCCCCAGGTGTAAAATGAGCCTCTTGTGGGCAGCATATAGGTGGATCTTGTTTTTTATCCATTCTGATACCCTGTGTCTTTTGATTGGGGCATTTAGTCCACTTACATTCAGAGTGATTATTGAAAGATATAGATTTGGTGTCACTGTGTTAACTGTCAGTTCCATGCTTGTGGTGATATCTATGGTCCTTTGTAGTCTTTGCTGCTTTCCACTCACGGAGTCCCCCTTAGGATTTCCTGCAGGGCTGGGTTAGTGGTCATGAATTCCTTTATTTTTTGTTTGTCTGGGAAAACTGTTATCTCTCCTATTCTGAATGACAGCCATGCTGGATAAAGGATTCTTGGCTGCATATTTTTCCTATTCAGCACATTGAATATTTTCTGCCACCCCCTTCTGGCCTGCCAAGCTTCAGTGGGCAGGTGCTACTACCCTTATGTGTCTACCCTTGTAGGTTAAGGCCTGTTTGTCCCTAACTGCTTTCAGAATTCCCTTTTTATCTTTATATTTTGCAAGTTTCACTATGATATGTCATGGTGTTGACCTGTTTTTATTGATTTTGAAGAGAGTTCTCTGTGCCTCTTAGACCTGGATGTCTGTTTCCTTCCCCTGATTAGGGAAATTCTCAGCTATAGTTTATTCAAATAAATCTTCTGCTCCTTTCTCTCTCTCTTTTTCTTCTGGAACTCCTATTATAATAGATATTATTTCATTTCATTGAATCACTTAGATCTCTAACTCTCCCTTCATTGTCTAGTAATTTCCTTTCCCTCTTTTTCTCAGCTTCATCATTTCTGATAGTTTTATCTTCTGTTTCACCTCGTCTCTCCTCTGCTTCTTCCATCCTTGTTGCCACTGTATCTAGTTTGTTTTGCATTTCATTTACAGCATTTCTTAATTCATCATGACTACTTCTTAGATCCTTGATCTCTGCAGCAACAGATTTCTCTGCTGTCTTCTATGCTTTTTTTTCCAAGCCTGGCTATTAGTCTTATGACTATTATTCTAAATCTTGTTCAGATATATTTTTATATCTGTTTTGAGAAATTCTCTTGCTGTCATTTCTTCCTAGAATTTCTTTTGAAGAGAATTCTTCCATTTCATCATTTTGGCTAGGTTTTTGTCTTTTATGTGTTTTAATGCCTTGTTATATGTCCCACACCTGCGAGTATTCCTATATTAAAAAGCGGTCATACACTGTCCAGGGCCTGGCACTTTAGGAAGTGTTTTTGGAATGTGTTGCATGCACTATGTTGTTGTATCTTTGACTGTTCTTTCCCACTGCTTGTAGTGTGGATCATTTGGCCCTTCCTTCCACCAGGTGTGCTTTGATTTGTTTATTGAAGTAATCCTGGAAAAAAGGAATAAAAGGTGGTGAGGGGGGAACATTATCCTGTACAAAGAGAAAAAAAGAAAAAAAAAAGACCAGGCAGAGAATCATAGAAACTATAAGGCTTAATCCAGAGAGAGAGAAGAAAATAAACAAGGAGATACAGAAAAGGTGTAAAAAGAATAGAGTAAAAATACCTAATTAAACAAACAACAAGAACAGATAATGAAAAAAAAAGATATATTTATATATAATAGAAATTGACCCAAAAAATCAAATCAGAAACTACGAGTCTGATTCCAAAGGAAAGGAAAGAAAAAAAAAGAGGAGGGTAAAAAGAAAAAGAAGTGAAAGTCAAACAAAAACAAACAAAAACAAAAACAGACCAACATACAAAACCACAGGACAGTTGTCTCTTGGCACCTGGGACTTGTGGCTGTGCTGGTTTGGAAGAGAGGCTGTGTGGTACAGTCAGTGTCAATCTCATTCTGGGAGATAAGCAGTTACTAGGAAGGAGGGGTGGGGTTTGGTGTAAGTGGGTCTTCCTCCACTGGGGGGCAGCTGTCCTGTTCCCTGAAGCCCCACCGTGTTGCCGAAGGGGAGAAAAATGGCAGTACACCCCAGTCCTTGGTGTTCAAACCATGCTGTTCAGGCAGCTCACTGAGTAGCACTGGCAGCTGACTTGTCCTGCCCCACAGTCTCCTGCATCATCTAGGCACTTGCTTGGGATTACAGCCCCTGATATCTTAAAGGATTCCACTCTGCCTGGACCTAGTTCTGGAGTAGCACCACTCTACCCAGCGGACAAAGGGCCTCTGGCTGGTGCCTGCAGAGTCTTCTATCCTTTGAGGGACAACATACCTTCTTCCCACAGTACTCAAGGGAGGGGACTGTTCTCTCCCAGTGTACCCCTGAGATCGTTACCAAGTCCCAGGGCCAGCTCTCTACCCCCCAGGTGCATGCACATGGTGGTCGCTCCGGTTCGGGCAAAGTCACACACCCCTGAGAACTCCAATCTTTAGTTCCTAAGGCTGTTTGCAAAGTAGGAACTGGTTCTCTCCATAATTTTCATTCCCCATTCCATGTCTGGAGAGGTTTTTCTCTTGTCCAAATACAATCCCACACTTACACAGCCTCTCTTCTCTTCCTCTGTCTCTCCACAAAAGGAGTTCTCCCACTCTGTGTCTAGGCTGCCCGTTTTATCTCTCCCAATTTTCTCTCTCTCTCTCTCTCTCTCTCACACACAAACACACACACACACACACACACACACACACACACACACACACACACAACTGTCCCCTGCCCACCTGTGTCCTACCAAGCTGTCTCGTTCCACCTATGGAGATTTTTCTGTCACTCCACAGATTGCATTTCTGGATATTACAAATGTTCTGAACTCAATACAGCTGTGTTTGAGGGATGAGGGAAATTCCGGTCCCCCTACTTCTTTACCATCTTCCCTACCCACCAGGAGTTGTTTCCAAGTGTCATGTTTCAAGGCATATCCATACCAGACCATATCTCAGCATTTCGTTCCTTTTGATGTCTGAATAATATTCCATTACGTGGACATACCACATTCTATTTCTCCATTCATCAGTTGATGGATTTGTTCTACTCTTTGGCTATTAAGACTGATGCTGCTATAAACATTTGTGGACAAATTTTCCTGTATAAGTTTTTAATTCTCTTGAGAATATATATAATATATGAGCGACATTGCTGAGTCAGATGGTAACTGTCACATTTTTGAGGAACTGCAAAGCTGCTTTCCAAAATGTCTGTACCATTTAACATTTCACCAGTAATGTGTGAGGGTTCCAGTTTCTCCATATTCTTTTCAACATTTATTTTGTTGTATATCTTTTTGATTTTAACTATCCTAGTGGGTGCAAAGTGGCATTTCATTGTGGTTTTGATTACATTTCTGTGATACCTAATGATGTTGACCATCTTTCATGTGCTTATTGGCTATTTGTATATATTCTTTGGAGAACTGTCCATTTAGATTCTTCTCTTTTTAAATCGGATTATTTATCTTTTTATTATTGAATTGTATGGAATTTTTTTTTACATATTTTAGAATTTTTACCCAAGGAAGATTTTTGAGAAAGGCAAAGATTTTTAGTATTAAAACTCATCTAGAGAAACGATCTGATAAGGAAAAAAGATGTGCTTGAAATAAGAGAAATTAATGGGGAAACAGAACTACACTTGTTTCTCAAAGTATCAATTATGCAATTTTTAAATAATGGATCATTATTTCCAATGTAAAACATCATTTATATCAAGCCAAGAGGAAAACAAAATTTATTTAGGAACTCTCAAAAACAGACATTCTAACAACCAACACAAAAAACAAATTCAACCCATAATCCTATAATGTCTTGTAATAACAGAAAACACTATATATTAAAAAAATATTGAGCAAAAATATTTTGACCTGTTGTGAAAAGCCCCATGTTTATTGTGCTATATCAGTCATGAGTTTTATAAAATAATTCTAGTTCTCAGGATTGGGGTTAGATCATAAAAATAGGTGCGGGGTTCAGGTGGCCACAAGCCTCCATTCAGATAAGTTTGAACTATAGTTCATAGCTTCATGCACTCCTTCAGTTACTTTTTACATTTTTACAGAACTTTACCTAAAATCTTATTAAGGGGCACCTGAGTGGCTCAGTTGATTTAGCATCCGACTTTGGCTCAGGTCATGATCTCACAGTCGTGGGATTGAGCCCCACATCGGGCTCTGTGCTGACAACTCAGTGCCTGGAGCCTGCTTCAGATTCTGTGTCTCCTTCTCTCTTTGCCCCTCCTCTGCTTGTACTCTTTCTCTCTCAAAAATAAGCATTAAAAAAATTTTTTTAATCTCAGTAAAGATGTTGAAAAGAAATCCAAATTCACATGAAACTGAATTTTTTTACATTAATCAAAAATGGAACATCGGTCAGTCAGTTTTCAATTATTTGGAGAGTGCTCAGTGAAAATTCCAAAGTGCAAAGTCATTGCAGATACATAGAATCTGAAACCGTTTGGGTGAGCTTTTTTGAAAATGCATATATTACACTAAATAATGAAAAGTGAAATGTTTCAGGGGGAGTAGGTATTGGTGGTGTTCCTATTAAATTACGCTTTTTAAAAATATGTTTATTTTGAGAAAGAGAGTGTGAGCTAGAGAGGAGCAGAGAGCAGGAGAGTGAGAATACTAAGCAAGAAAGCGCAGAGCCCAACATGGGGCTCGATCTCACAAATCGGGAGATATGACCTGAGACGATATCAAGTTCCATCAGGAGTCCTGGACACTTAATCAACTGAGCCATCCAGGTGCCCCAAGCTATGTGTGTGTGTTTTGTTTTGTTTTGTTTTTTAAGTCTGATTGTTTTCTCTGAATATTCCACAGGGTGGCAGTGCAGGAAAGCCACATATTGTTAAAAATTCTATTCGAGGTGAACATTCTGGTACACAGATTGGCCCTGACAAAGAATTTTAGGCTTCCTACTTATAAAAGACTGTTTTTTGAACGAGGAGTTGATATAACACTGGATTAGATTTTTTAAATAGAACATGAGATGGAAGATGACTCACATTACAAATTTCTTTAGGCTTTATTTTGTTTTGTTTTAGCCTACAAATATTCACACAGTGAGTTCATGTACATTATTCAACATGTGATTTGACTTACATGCCACATGCCAGTAACTCCATTGCACAATAAATAGACTATATTGTTTCCTAATATTACAAATGTGAGCTGTGATAGTCATATAAATGAAAATAAATTTTGAAAACCAAAGTTATGAGCTTTTATAAGTATCTATATATTGTGTTGGAATCAGTATGAATATTCACAAGTAAAAAGAATATTATTTAATCAAAAATTTGAGTGAGCACAGAAGTGTTTAATATTCCATAGGGATTTTTAATGTTTAACCAAGACTTCCCTTATTGCACAGAGCTTTGCATATATACTCTTACTTGCCTTACTTTTTATGAAACTTTTGCCTTTGTTTTTAAGTTAATGAGCAATAAATGTTAATTAATATTTGCTGTAAATTTCAAAATCCATTTGTTACATATCAACTAGAAAGTTTTATCAGCTGGGACACTGTGTAGTAAGAGAGATCCAGGATTCATCTGCAGCCCATGCCTAGCCTGCTGCCATGATTGCACAGGAAAGCAGTACTCATCTGGGTTACATTTGATGTGTGCTCAGCATCTGGAAACAGATCAAGAACTTGAATATACTCTGGGAGATTCTATCAGAGATGTAGTAAGAATGTTTTTCAAAAGAGTCTGTAAACGCAATCAAATCATCCCAAGACTGTTTCCTGGTTCCTTTCCTGCCTTCCACTTCTCACTGCCCACTCATCTCACCCCCTACCCTTCACCCACTTCACTTCCCACCTCACCCCTCACCCTCCACCTCTCACCCTCTACCCACCTCCCCACTCACCCTCCATCCCCCATCTTCCACCCATCTCACCTCACACTTCCCTCTCACCTCACCCCATACCCTTCACCTACCTCACTATGCCTAGGTTACTTAAGGATTTGTTTCTTTCAATTACATTTCTATTTTTAGTGTTCTTCATTTGTCTTTAAAAAAAAAAACTTCCTTTTTACCTACAATTTCTGACCATTTAGGCTGTGATCAGTACCTGAAATGGGGTATTAAGATTTTTAAAAAATTTATGGATAGACCCTGTTTTCTAGAACAGTTTTAGGTTCACAGTGAAGTTGAGCAGAATGTACAGAGATTTCCTACATACTCTCGGCTCTCATACACACAGCCTCTGACTGGGTAATTTTTAAAAGAGAATTGGAGTTACTTTCTGTTGTTCTTATCACACTGTCTCAAAGGAAGCTTCATCTCCATGGCCATCCATTGTCCGAAGCTAGTGGGATTTGGCTTCATGTAGGAAGAAAGGCCTGGGCAAATATTCAACTTGTTCATAGGCTGTAATAGTTCACCCTGTACATGACTTCCTCAGAATGGTGGAGGAGCCACACTGGAATAATTTCACCTGTCAAGAACTCGTCTTTCTCTGTTTATTACTATAAAATCTTAGAATAATGTTGATAACCATTTTATTCCCAATCGCATGCAGGGCCTCCTCCCAGGCCTCAACCTTAATATATAAGAATTGTAATATTTGATTGTTTGCTTGTTCAGCTTGTTCATATGTTTTTTTTTTAAAAAGTCCATTTTTCTTATTTTATTATTATTTGAGAAGGAAAGTACCATATTCCATATTCCTCCATGTCTGGTCAATTCCTGGGGTTAAAAAAGGAATAAAATAAATGTCTTGGAATGAAGAGTGCAGTGGAGATGGCTGGCAGGTGTCTTGCTATCAGTGCCAGCCTGAATCAAAGGGGGCCTAGGAGGTACTGGTTACAGAGTACCAGGTCCTATCAGCCTGGTGCCCTCCAGAAGACCTCTGGAAAGTTTATCCGCAGAGAAATCCAAAATACCTTGTATACCAGCTTTCTTATGAGCAGTTAGAGCACTTAACTCTTAACGCCTTCATATAAAGCCAGAGGAAAGCTGGTTTGAAGAAAACCAACATTCGTGTGGTAATAGCAATTGTTACACCATGGCCCCATTTGAGAACATGGCAGCCTCAGAGCCCTGCACAGAGGAACAATAGCTCTGCCTTGTGTGAGTATCTGCTGTACTTACTGTGAAGTTTCCATGTCCACTTTGCTAATAGCCATCAGAAAAGTGTTTATTGATAACTCTTCAGGTGTAGTATAGGCTTTTTTGAACATTCTGAATTTTCACTGCAATCCTTGAGCTAGGTGGGATAGAGCATGTTGTGGAGACAGTGTGTGGCCCAGGTGGTTTGGAAAACAGGCTGACAGGCAATGGGTAGAATGAGTCAGAAAGATAGAGACACAGGAAGCATCATGGAGAAGTATGTGGTTGGACAGGGGATATTTTTGTGCCAAATATTGTTCCAGAATTTACACTCTAATGATAGTATTACAACTTAATATTTGTTATGTTCTGGAGCCTATGACAAATCCATTACGTGCATTAACTCCTTTAATCCTCAAACCTGTAAAGCACACATTTTCCCCCCAGTGTTTACAGATGAGGAACTAAAGCCCAGAGAAATTAAGTTCCCTTAGCCTGGGGTCACACAGCTTGGATATAATAGAGTTGGAATTCAAATCCAGACCTTTGATTCCAAACTTATGAGTCTCAGTTATGAAAGATGTTTTTGAAACTCTAGAGAACTAATTCTTCCAGGAAATGGGAAGAGAGAGAGTTCATTATTTTTCTATCATTTCCCCTGAGTTAATTGACTCTATTCTGTCCTAATAAATTCTCTGGGGGTGTAGGGAGAAGAATATGTCTTAATTCTGGGTGTTAAAGTGAGGTGCCATAGACTCTGTGACTTATAAACAACAAAAATCTATTTCTCACACTTCTGGAGTCTGGAAGCCTGCGAGCAGGGTGCCAGCACAGTCACATTTGGGTGAAAGCAGTCCTCCAGGTTACAGTGTGTCCTCACGTGGCAGAGCAAAAGCTAATTAGCTCTCTGGACTCTTCTTATAAGGGCGCTAAACCTGTTCATGAGGGCTCCCCCTTCATGACCCAATTACCTCCCCAAACCCTACCTCCGAATGCCATCACATTAGGAGTTAGGATTTAACATGTGAATTTAGCAAGGACACAAACACTCAATCTATACCAATACACATAACTTGGAGGATTACCCGCATTGTGCCTGGGGCAAACTCGGTTCACATCTGTGGCCCTGATGTAATTATTGGTAGCACTCTTTCACTCTCAATAGTTAGACATGGTCACCCTATGTATAGCCTCATTTCGGCCAGAGCAGATCTGAGAAGCGAAATGACCTGTCAGTTTGGAGTTCATAAGCAGATGGGTAGTTTCTCTTGCTTTGCTGTGGACCACCCACACCACCTCATGTCAGGCATCTTTCAAGAAATGACAACTTTTGGTCATTGAACTGTCTTGAGTCCGGATGTTCTGCCCTGCAGATCAGTGGGTTCTGGGTTGATGTCCTCTCACTTTCCCATATCTACATACCACAGGTCTCCTTTCCTCCTTTTCCTGGCAATCATCCTTCTCGCAGTGTCAAAACTTTTGTGCAGACTTCCAAGCTCATGAGACATTGGCCACTCCATACCAATCAAGGGGATTAGTCAAATGCATTGGTCAGAAAAAAAAAAAACTTTAAATAGTGGTTTTCCTAATTACATTATATTCCTCTGGGCCAGATGAGATGCTTAAGCAAAATTTCCAAAACTTCCATACAATTTTCTACAACTTCATATGATTGCTTATGATTTGCAGATAAGCAGGTCTGGAACCACATTGGATAAATAGATACTCTTACCAGTCATCACAATCAAGTAGGACTAGCAATTTCCAAAGTTTTATTTTGCCTTTGGGAAAAAGAGTATGAAGATCGAAGTAGGAAGGTTCTTTTAGTTTTACTTTATCTTATATTTTAACTCAAGAGTGATGAAATATTAAATAATGTATACTATTAATAATATATTTGCATATGGTGCTCTCATTTTTCAAAGAAGTTTTGCATCCATTAGCTTATTTGATACTCCAACACTCCTCCAATTAAAGTAGGGTAGGAAGTTTTATCTGTTTTTATAGAGGAAGCACCCGTGCTGGGGAGAGTCTATCAAAGTTTTGGGCTGTCAGTATATTTGTTGTTAATATTATCCAATAATACATGGAAGTCTCAATATAAAGAGCAGTACTTCCTGGGGACTGGATAGGAACTGATATTGAATTGCCTTTCTCACAATATGGAGGGTGAATTAAGACATGTCTTCCTCCTACCAAACAGGGAAATCCTCCCTGGTAGAGTTGCTCCATTGCCTCTGTGTATTTAGTGCAAGTAGATGCAGTTTCCAAAATGTCATAGTCCATTCTATCCCCATGGAAACAAGGTTGGAAACCACCCAGCTCTTTCTTACAGGAGAGGATAGTATTGATTTCTTCAGGGAAAATTCAGCATGTCTGAAGTTTCTGGAAACAAGCATCACAGGACATTGCCAGTAAATCCATGTTCTCAGGGTTGTGGTATCATTTTTACAACTCTAGGGGCACCTGAGTGGCTCAGTCGGTTAAACCGCCGAATTCAGCTCAGGTCATGATCTCACAGTTTGTGGGTTCGAGCCCTACATCAGGCTCTGTGCTGACAGCTCAGAGCCTGGAGCCTGCTTCGGCGTCTGTGTCTCCCTCTCTCTCTAACCCTCCCCCACTCACACTCTGTGTGTCTCTCTCTCTCTCTCTCTCAAAAAACTAAATAAACATTAAAAATTTAAAAAAAAAAAAACCAACAACTCTGGCATGACAGGGAATGATGTCATGATATAGTGAGGAAGCAATCAAGCCCCTTGAGAGTTAATTATAAGGAATAAGAAAATGGTGGAGAACAGCTTTTGGGGGGAAAAATTTTTAGATAAATATCTTCTTAAGCCTTGTCTGTCTTGTTACAGCACCCTGAGAAATGAAGAGTTGTGTTTATAGAAACTAACCATATTTCAAAGGAGTGCTGAGCACAGAATCTGGGGATGGCTCCACATTCAGGACTTGATAGGACTGTATTCATGCTTGGTTTGTATCTTAGACAGCTTCATTGCTCGGGCTCCATCTTTTGGTATGCTTGCTTAATTCAATGATGGTCCAAACAGGCTTTTGAGGGACTTTATAAACAGCTATGAAGAGTTCATTGCCTACACTCATTGCATGAAAATGCAATTCAATTAGCCATTCAGAATTGGGTACCAGAGGAAGCGAAGCATTTGGAAAAAGAGATATAGCTGCTTATTTCTGATGTGGGCTCTGGATCCCAAGAGGGCATGGCAATGCTGATTGCATTCTCTGAACTTGGAGCTGGCTGCCTCCTCAAGGATGGAAAAGAAGGGTGCCTGACGGAGTGAAGGCCTACGATGCTCACTAGTAACTGTATTGTCTAACTGCTTATGTAAATATGTTCTTCCCAGAAGGAACGTGGGTGGTACTCACCTATTCCATGCACTTAGAAAAACTCTGGGCGCCAGTCTGGCTCTATATCTAAGCCACCGACTAACCTGGTGACCTTGGGAAAGTCACGTCGCTTCTCTGGACATGAAGATTAGATGCCATCAGTATTTTTCTGCTCTTTTTCGTTTATTAAGCCATGAATCCTTTTAAAAACATTAAAATTTCATGCCCTTGTGTTTTTTTAATCATAAAGTGCCCATGGTGACTACAATCAAAGTAGTGTCATACTGAATATGTTACTTTTGAAAGATACTTAGCAGACTCAATTATGATATGCCAATTCCTTTTACTTCCCACGTTTGAACTATGGGGGTTTCTGAGGCCATTAAAACCCTACATTCTATGTCATAAGACCTATTGATGCAAAAGTGCTTTTAAAACAATCATGTTGTGTTTTTGTTTTTTTGTTTTTTTAATCTTCATGGTTCATCAACAAAAATGTCAAGAAAGCTCACTTTATTCTTACTTTTTCTGGGTATGAAGTGCCCTGGACTTTCCCATGAGATGCCCACACATGTACAGGCCAGCGTCAGGATGTGCCCATCTGTCTGTCTCTCCCAATACCTTTCTGTAATTTTCACCAGACACAAATGTTGACTACTGTCTTCTTTAATAATCTCTACACACATTCTTGATTTAAATGTAGTGTTTTGTCAACTTGGTTACCCCCTTTGGAACGTGGGATATAAATGTTGCCTCAAGTCTATGGATGATTCTCAGAATGACCTTCATCAAATGTCCAGTGTATTCTTTATCACTTACTTTGCTGATCTGATTGCATAGAATGTTAGACCCAGATGGGACCTCAAGTGTGTCAGATTGAACCCTCTCGTATTTGCAGATGAGAAAACTGAGGCTCTAAGTTCATTTCAAATGAACCTCTCTCGAAATCTCTTATTATGATTTTGCTTAAACTGCAGCCTCTCCCTTACTATGGTTACATGACACCTACCTTTTTTATAGGCCCTAATTCCCATCAGCTGCTCTTTACATACTGTCTTCCTTACTTCATAAATGTAGAACTTGGGTGACCTAATTGAAGATGCTGATTTGTGCTTTGCTAAAAGCTTCTAAAGCTATAAATAAGTAATTGTGGGAAGATGCTTGATGGCCTTTCAGCTGAAATAATAATCTCTTGGATTGATAGAGTTTCTTTCCTACAAGAGCTAAAAGCACCTCTTACCTATTAGCACATTTATCTTCAATATCCTTGTGGAACTACAGAGACAGATTTGGTCAACTGGATGATTCAACAAAGCTTTGAACAAGGCTTTTTTGAATGACCCACTATGTGTCCTGTCCATAAACTAAATTGAAGTTGGTGGGATTTAAAAGAAATTATAAGAGAAAATCCTTGCTTTGGACTAGTTGTCACAATAGGAGATAGCATCATGAGGCAAGACAGAGGACTTCAGGAAGCTCTGTATAGTTGTGAAATTATGAAAACTGAAAGACAGTCATGTCACAACTGGAGTTAAATGCAGGGACCTGTCAGCTGTGGGAGCAGGATGGATGGAACCTAGAGTTCAACGGCATCAAGGAGGTGGGAGTGAGAAATAGGTTTATGTTAGATGGTAAGGCATCTGTGATACAGCAGAGTTTTACTGACCACACTGAAAGCAGGAAGCAGGGGGAGACCAAGGGAGAAGGTTGGAGAACATAGTGAGATGCAAAGGTTAAAATACAAATCAACTGGAGTGGAAGAAAATTAATTTGAAGTAGGTCTATATTTTCATACCATTTCATGTTTTTTCAAAGTATTTTTATTTCCCTATATAACCTCTAAGATTTGCTCTTAGTCCAACAAAAGGGTGTTTCCTTTGTTCCCTTTCCCTTCTTTCTCCTTCTTCTCCTCCTCCTGTTCCTCCTCCTCTTTCTTCTTCTTCTTCTTCTTCTTCTTCTTCTTCTTCTTCTTCTTCTTCTTCTTCTTNATCTTCTTTGTCATCATCGTCATCTTCTTTTTCTTCTTCAGATGATTAGTATTGTATCCATTTTAACAGATGGGAAAAAGTGAGACTTTCCCAAGGTCACATGGTAAGTAGTAGCATGAAGACTAAACAAACCTGATATCTCCTGATTCTCTGTTAACTCACACTCAATATTCTACCCCTATTGCTATGTCTAAGCCTATTTGAACCGAAACCCAAGGCCCAATTCTTTACGGGAGTTTTGCTGAATTACCTCAGTCATTCCCTTGCATGCCACAGGGGCCCACCCTAACTTCATTAATCTTTCATGATCTACTTGCTATATTTTAACCAAGGCAACAGCCTGCCTCAGGAACAAAAATGTAAATTCACAAAGTATGACTCTATTGTTAGGGTTGGTTACTTAAGCAAGGGCTTTAGCCAAGATTAAAGACGTGTGATAAGAACACAAGTGGTGAGTGAACATGGATCCCAGGGTGAAATGAAAGGCAGAACCTTTCCTATTTATCAATGACTGTAAGTGCAGCAAGGAGTCTATTATTTAAACATATAGGACTTGAAAATAGATGTGGAAGGGGAAACCGAATCACTACATACTCTAATATTATTTCCCAATATTTATAGTGTAGTCTTATCAGTGTAGTAGCCTACACTCTTTTTACCTGCCTCTGTAAATTTGTGGGTTTGAGCTCTGAATTTCTTCTCTGAATTCAAATCCATCTTTCCGATACTTTTAGATGTATTTGTCTAAAACATGAGTCTGTCCATGTCTTTTACCTGCTAAAATCTTTCAGTAGTTCCCCATTTGCCTAAAAAATCATCCCAACATTTTTAGCTGGGTGTAAAGACCTACCACGTGGCTTCCATCCAGCTCTCCAGCTTTCCTTCTTGCCACTCGCCTACTTTGAAGTGTACTATGATCTCACTTGTATTTACACCAGTCCCCTTTGAAACCTTACCTTTTCATATATCCTACTGTTCTTTCTGCTGGGATATCTTTTATCTCTCTTATTAACATGACTATTACTCATCCTTCAAGATTAAGCTGAGATGCCATTTTATCTAAGAAATAGCCCTGAACTCTACCTCTTTCCTGTCTCTAGCTGATCTAAGCCCCTCTTTGGGGGTCATATATCCCTTTGCATGTACTGTTCTACCATTGAAATAGTACACCGAATACAGTGAAATAATAACAAATGTCTTTAAACTGCATTGTTTACTATGTGTCATCATTGTTAATATCTATTCAATCTCTGTAACCACTTCATCTTTGGCATATAGGAAACAATCAGAGAAGGCTTGCTGCATAGAATCAATGAACCTGTAAGAGGTATTATCTAGATTTTCCATATGATAAGACTCATTTTCAAAGTGATTCACTAACTTTACTAAGGCTCACAGCTTGGAAGTGGGCGGGGGGAAATAACTGACTGGTATACCAAACTGCACATCACATCTCTGCTTTAATTTCTGTCTGCTCCATCAAATTGTAAGGATAGAATTTAAGGTCAAGTATAGGAATGGTAGCTTTTTCTTTTTTCTCATTCCCTAAAACCAGAATATTAATATAGTAGGTGCTTGATAATGTTCAATGGGACGGACTTGAAGTTTCTTCTTATACCCCTTTTGATTATTTTTACTTTGTCAATAGGGCCCATGTCTACCTTTGAATAAAGGTACTAAAGAGTCAGTATAAACTATTTTATAGCATACAGGCATCCAAAAAACTTAATTGGTTTTTTTCCCTAAAATTAGCCATCTAGATCCTTTTATTATGCATAATAATAGTCTGTCTCCAGTGACTGAAGGTATAATGGGAGTGGCTACATAATTGACCACACTTTTGAGAATAAAAGGGAGTGTTGTTAATAATTACATCAAGAGAGGAGACTGGAACTGTCCTGGGCAAACCAGGATGTGTGGTCAACCTGAGTGTGATGAATCACAGATAGGAGAAACTTAATCCAATGTTTTTGACCAAGTCCTTAAATCAGACTTGTGTTTTCTGAGTTTTCCATGTTAGAAAAGTTCCAGCAGTCTAGCACACCCTCTCAAAATATAAAATTCCTGAAAGAAATCTGGGATGGCCAAGGAAGTAATATGTTCTTATCAATATTAATATGCTTGCATGTACCTTGAAGTTTATTCCTCTGCAAAACCACTGTTAGAGGTCGTTTTTATGAAATGAGGGTAGGAGAGTTGTTTGCAATCAGTGCTATAGACCTCTAGTGCGCTGTAAGCCTTTCACAGGAATACTGCCAAATTTGGAGCATTGTGTAAAATGTGTATTCTGGGTCTTTATGCCATCTCTAGAATGCTCGTCTGCTGACATCCTGTCTGACATAATGAGTCATGAAATGCAATGGAGAATAGGGACCAAGTAACTCTTAGTTAAAAGATAGACTGTTTGGCAACATAAAGCCATTGGCAAAGATAATGATTTTCCTGGAATATACAAGAAGTTTGCTTTGTTTGTATGTAAGAGATATGTTCAAGGCAGTTGTCCTTAATAGTTATTCTGGCCAGAATAACTCCAATGTGTATCCACATGGAGATTGGGACGACTTCAGATGCTATTATAGATACTGTGAGTCAGTGTGTCTGCGTTCTTTGATTGCTAGTCGTTCTGGGAGCTACACTTCAGTGTGCTCGGGAAACAAAAGGATTGAGAAAGGCTATTGCAGAATAGGAATCCCTTACTGCCCTATCCTACCTTGTAGAAGATTGTTTTGACTCAGATGCAGCTATGCACATTCTTTTTTTCCTTTTTCTTCTTCTTTCTATCCAACTTTGTTAGTAATAAAAGAAAGGTCACGTGCAGATGTTTGAGATGGAAATAGACCACAAACAAGTTTTTCTGACTCAAGTTTATCTTCTTTGGTTCTCTTGCCCTACAAATATATTTAGGGCATATACCTATGGAGAATTTCACTAGATTGGTTTTCAGTTGGACTAATATGACCTCCGTAGAGGTCTTTGGGAATTATTTGGAGGTGTGTTGATTGCCACAGTGACGGGAAAGACACCATTGACATCAGTTTGCAAAGGTCAGGAAGAGTAATAACCCTTCACCCTTCAATGGCACAGAATTGTCCTGCACAATAAAGATTTGGCCTTTCTCAAATGTCACTAGTGCCCCTTTGTGCAATTCTTGGAGAGTGTATATTCTGATTTGGATAGCATATATCTGTTCTCTTCATATGTATGAAAGGTAAAACAAAGTCTTTAGGTTTTAAAGGCACTGAAAATTACTCCTAGATCACCTTTTTATTCTGTTAGTTGATGTGACTATTTAACAACTTAAAAAAAAATTTGTGGGTGCCTGGGTGGCTCAGTCAGTTAAGTGTCCAACTTTGGCTCAGGTCATGATCTCACGGTTCATGGGTTTGAGCCCCGTGTTGGGCTCTGTGCTGACAGCTCAGAGCCTGGAGCCTGTTTCAGATCCTGTGTCTCCCTCTCTCTCTGACCTTCCCCTGTTCATGCTGTCTCTCTATCTCTCTCAGAAAAAAAATTTTTTAAATAAAAAAATATTTGGCAGAACTCTATTACCTTTTGGAATCTACCTACTGTCTATTTGCATTTTATTTATTTATTTTTTAAAATAGTTTATTGTCAAGTTGGTTTCCATATAACACCCAGTGCTCATCCCCACAAGTCTATTTGCATTTAAAATGTCTCTTATTGCAATGGCTGTACAAAGGCCATTAACAGATTAGGAGGGGAAAAAAGAGACCATGTTTAAACCAAATTAATGAAAGGCAAAAAAAAAAAAAATGTGTTGCTCAAGCTTTGCGACCTAGAAATGAATAAAATAATGCATTGCCAAATCTAAGTTGAACTGAAATATAACAGTTAAGAATTTTATAAAAAGATAGCCTACTTCTTACCCCTAGAAGCTTAGATTTTAGACAGGCATTTATGATTATTTCAGCTCACATAGCAGTATAGGGTCTGGATCTCTTGGCAAATCACCCAAAGTTTAGAATAGTCTTTCTCAATTAAAATTTACACTGCTGGGGTGCCAGGGTAGCTCAGTCAGTTGAGTGTTCGACTTCGGCTTGGGTTGTGATCTCACAATTTGTGGGTTTGAGCTGTGTCAGGCTCTGTGCTGACAGCTCAAAACTTGGCGCCTGGTTTGGATTCTGTGTCTCCCGCTCTCTCTCCCTCTCCCCCATTCGCACTCTGTCTCTGTCTCTCTCTCTCTAAAAAATAAATATAATAAACATTCAAAAAATAAAATAAAATTTACACTGCTAATCACATGTAAAAGCAGAATTTTGTAGGTAGAAGTTGCTCAACAGATATTTGTTGACAATTCTATGAATGAATAAGTGAATGAATGAATGAATGAATGAATGAATGTTCCAGCTGGCTTTTTAGTAACCAGGATTCCATGGCTCGAAGCCATAGCCGAGAGTAATTAAAGGTAGATTGTTTGGAGAAGACTTTGGTGGAAGATTTTTTTAAATTAAAAGGCAAGACAAAGTCAACATTTTAAAAATACTCCAAGCATAGATTAGAGTCTGAAAATAGATGATTTCTTTATCCCTCAACCCAACCCATTTCCAAAACCCTGCTGTATATTGTCTGCACTGAACTTTTTTCCAAGGCCTTCTATATTTTTATACTACCGAGTTCTAACAATCCATTTTGGGGTCTGGGCCTTCCAACAAAAGCCACATCTCAACATAATTTCTCATTTTGGCCTCCAGTGTGCCCCTTAAAATAATTGAAGTCTGTGAATTTTAAATATAGACCTGCCTGATGCAACTTGATTACAATGATCGAGTTTGAATTTCAGCACAAATGCTATGTTTACAATGTCATAGTATGGTTGGATTTTTAACAGTATATCTTAGAAGGTCTGTTGAGGTTATCTGTACCTGGTTAGCACTTTTCCTTGAGTACTTATCTGCTTAGCATAAGGGCTATGGTTTCACTTAGCTAGCCCCTGAGAGTGAGGGCTTGAGGGGAACAGAGAGGAGGAGAGAGGAGAGGTCACAGGACCATGCCGCTGTTGTACCTGTGGAGATGCTCTTGATGGAAGTGCACTTCCTCTACTCGCTGCCCCTTACTTGATTTCTCCCTGAGAAATCAACACATGATTGCTCCCATCCCACAGGGCGGTAGGTGGCACACATGGCCCCTCCTCACTCTTCCCAGTGTCCTTGCTGTTTGCCTGGAGTGCTGAGAGGTCTGTGACTCATAGCTTGTATTCATTCTTTCCCACCAGGGCCCATGGCTTTGGCTACCTGCAGTTATAGACTGTCAGAGTTGGAAAAGGGGGCCACTGAGATCATGTAAAAATCCCTCTTTCTTTCATAGATGAGAAAGATGAATTATGTGCCATGCCCACAACTCAGACATTTCAAGCTAATTACTGAGTGGGGGCTAAACTGAGGTCTCCAAACTCCTGGCCCCTTCGGCTGCTATGAACTTCAAAGTGTCTCCTCTTTGTGCTTCCAGAGCATTAAACCTACCTATTTGCAGCTTGTAGGGGTCCCTTCTGAAAACATTCACCTGTACTTCCCATGACACAGGCTGCCTCTCATTTTCTTCCCTCAGCCTCTGGGAATACTGGAGGTCCTCTTGAACCGGATTTTTGGTAGCTGTACACAGACCGTTTTCACCTCTGGGGCCCACAGCTGATCACGAGCAATGCCTGGGCACATTGGCCCTGCAGCAGGTGCCACAGGGATTTGTAGGCAGCTGCCAGCGCAGTCTGGTTCCATCTTTCTCCTGCCTGCTGCCTCCTGTCACCTGCATGGAGATGCACGCAACTTGTGGAACCCCAGACTTCCAAGGAACTCCCTGGCTGCTGCTCTCGCAGTCGTGGTGGGGCGGGGCTTACTCAGAGCACACTGACATCTGGAGTGATTCCTGTCTAGTCTGCAGCTGTCTCCTCTCAGCTTTTCTAACCTCTCGCAGTCTGAGGTGAGCAGTAAACTGAAGTCACAAAACTGGCTCTCAGAGCCTGCCTTTGCAAATGCTGCTGAGGCACCTAATAACTCACTCTGCAAGGTGGACACACTTGCCACCAGCTTTTTATGCCCTCAGCCAAGAGGGAGATTGACGTGGTCCCAGTGAACATCCTGTTAAACATGCATATGATTTTGGCAGCATCACACCATTGACCTTTATCTTGTGGTCTATCCCGTATAGGAGAGAAAGGAATATTATTTTCAATCCTTCCCACCTTCCAAAACTTGTTCCTTCACAGTGGCTTTCTTCCTTGATTTCGAAAGGACATCTCCCCCAGAAATTGCATAACTCCTTTTGTACCTCTTTTTCTGTTTGTAATTACCTACAAGATCTTTTACTATAGTTATTTGTGGATATGTCTTGTGTTTGTTGAATTGCACTGAAGATTGATCATTATATAAATAGCTTTGTACGCTTCTGAGAAATGCTTAGGATTTGTGTATTCCCGTTATGTGCGGGAGTCTGCATCACTCGAGAATGGGGAGTGCATTCAACAGCTGAACTCAGGGAGGCTACTTGCCCAGCAGGAGGCAGGTTTGGGAATTTGCCGAGAACAGGACTGAATCTATTTAGCAGAACAGGACTCTTGTAGGCATGATGATGAACATAAATGTTTATGTTGAACATAAAATTATGATGAACATAAATGTTGCTAAGTTAAAATGCCATATTTTTCTTGTGCTGTAAGAATAACAGAAACCAGCTTTTTCAAATTTAAAATATTTAAAAAACTGGGGCAAAATAATAGGACCTATATTGATATCAGTATTTCCTTTTGTGCTCAATTTTATTATAAGTTATATACGCATGACGGTATATTTTAGTTTATTTATTAAATATCCATGAATACTCTTGCATCGTGCTGAATAAAACATTTCAAACTCCTTTTATCTGAACTAAACTTTTCTTTTATAATTTTGCAGAAATATATACTTATTTCATTTTGCAGAGCCTCCTAGATTTCCCAGAAGTTAATGGGATATTTCCTGGTAAATGATTAAATTTTGGAATTCAAGTGTGAGGGGTCAATATTTTTTGTTTGTTTGTTTGTTTTTATATTGTCTCCATAGAGAAGAGGAATTACTTAGTAACTATGATGGGAGCGAGATGAGAAACTTGTCACTGTAAGAAAGATTTTATCTATATCTGTTCAAAATGTGTTCAGTAGAGCTTTACCTGAGGCACTTCGCATGAGAGTTTAACAGGTACTGACATAAAGCAACATGGTAGCCGGCATTTTCACATATGGTGAACTCTTCACTTGTGTATTATGTGGCGCAACATCAGAAGAGGAAATAGACTTCTTTTATGAACTCAATAACCTTTCCAGCAAATTGGCCAAAATAAAACCTTCATTCAAGGTCATAAAACTTTAATGAGAAAGAAGTGGCTAGAATTGCTATAATCCCTTTATAAAAGGGCTTAAGATTAGTACCATAGAAAGGTCATCATTATTTTGTACTTCAATTTGAGTTTTGTAAACTCAGATTTTACTATTCCACAGATTGGGGAGAAAGATGATTAATGAGTAGACTTAGGGAGGATCCATCTTTTTATGGATTCATTAATTCTTTCCACTTTTTATTGAGTCCCTATTATGCACAAGATATTGTGCTGGGTGGGAATAAAAGATAAATGACTTTACAGAGAAATACTATAGGCACATTAAAATAATTGTAATCCTAAATAGAATGTATTGGTCGTCGCTGGGAAGGTACAATCAATGAATTGAATGTTTGTTGCACATTTTCTCTGTGCTGGGTGCAGTCCTTGGCAGTGGGGATACCACAGTGGAAATGATGGGCCATATCAGTGCTCAGGGAGTGTTATGGCTTCACCTCCCCAAAAGCTGGGTACTAATGGGCAGTGAGATTTTTAACACTTGCTCAGTTTCTCAAGCTGGTGGCTGTAATGATCTCTCCAAATACTTCCTACCTTGCAGCAGATGAGGAGTTACCTTTCTTACATGCCTTCTCACCTGTCATTTTGGTCTCTTTTCTCTCTTGGTTCTTCTGTAGTGCTCAGAAGCCTTTTAGAGATTCAAAAGTGGTTTCTCTTTAATAAAAATTGTAGAACCTGTTTAAATTGGACGGTATACAACTGAGATTAATTGCCCTGACTGAGTATTTTTTTAATGTTTCTTTATTTTTGGGGGAGAGAGAGAGTAGGAGGAAGAGAGAGAGAGAGAAAGGGAGAGAGAGCATGAGCAGGGGAGGGACAGAGAGAGAGAAGGAGACACAGGCTCCAGGCTCTGAGCTGTCAGCACAGAGCCCTACATGGGGCCTGAACTCACAAGCTGTGAGATCATGACCTGAGCCAACGTCAGACACTTAACCAACTGAGCCACCCAGGTGCCCCTCTTAATCTTTTCTTAATCAAATATGAATTTTTAAAATCAAATATTACAAATACTAAGTCATCTCCATAAAAACCTCATGAGTAGTTTCTTCTTTGCCGTCATTTCTACATTTTAGATGTGTGAAAACAGAGAGGTTAGGTCACTTGTCTGAACCATTCCCCTAGCAAGCAGTCACTCTGGGAATCAAGCCCAGGCAGTCTGGATTTGAAGTCTGGGCTCATTTCGACTACCCTGTGACATCTTTTCTTCTCTTCCATTTTAGTGAGATATAACCGACATATAACTTCGTTTAAGGTTTACAATGTAATGATTTGACATAATAACATATTATGAAATGTTTATTACCACAGTTCAATTAACATTATCACCTTGTATAGTTTAAAAAATATTTTTTTCTCATGATGAGAACATTTATGACCTGTTCTCTCAGCACCTTCCACTTCTGAATTCATTTGTGTTCCAACTTCCCAAGGTTGGGAGGTTGGCATCCAGGGGCTCAACCCCCTAACTGGGGCCTGACTCTCTGCCGGGGTCACCCATGCCCACCCCTCCCAGGTGTTGGAGGAAGACCAGCTCCAAACCGGTCCCTTCTCCCCAGGACTGCTCTATCAGAAAGGCTCCTTGTGTGCTTGGTGTTCGTGCTATTGTCCTGTACACACAAGGACCTAAGAAAGCGGACTGTGTCCTTGATAGCCCAATGACTTTATCTGGCCTAGAGAAGCTTAGCATTTCTCTGTTTAGGTTGCTGTGACCAGAAAGTACAGTTACTGTTCACCACTTGTATTTGTCAGGTTGAAGCATATGTATAACTTTGAGCCCCGAACATAGCATACCTGTTTTCTCTTTTCCAGGTTAGAAAAACAAAATACTCTGTGTAAGAAAATTCACAGACAGAGGGGGATAACTGTTTTATCTCGTCTCTTCCCAACTCTGCAAGTTGGTGAAACCTGACTGCTAAAACAACCATAAATTTGACCCCATAAAGGTTCAGTTCTGGTTCACATCACAGTCCAGTGTGGAGGGCTGTGCAGTTGTTTGGGGTCTAGGCCCCTCTTGGTTTGGGACCCCATCTCTACAAGGCCCTTGGAGCGCTTTAGTGGATCCTTGGAGAGGGATCAACAGCCATCAGAAGAGAGAGACAGGGGAAGAGGGACCAAGACTGTGGGGGAGTTTTAAGGCCCAGGCTTTGAGGTGCCATATGTCACATCAGTGTGCATCCCTTTCCGATGTCAGTGACAGTGCTCCAGCTGGCCCCAAGGAGACTGGGAACGCAAGTCAAGATACATGCCCAGCAGGAGAATGGAAATTGTGTAAAGAATCGCTAGCCAGTGTCTGCTGTACCAACCGAAGTTTGATTTTTTTTTTTTTAAAGTTGTTTGTTTTTCCCTTTCTGTCTTCCTTTCTAACAGATATTTAGTGAGAACCTCCTTTTAAGTGTCAGGCACTCTAAGTTCATTTCGGAAAGATACTGTGAATCCCAACTGATGAGAAAAGTGAAAATACTACTATGATTTTTCTCTTAGTCTTTCCAGAACTGGAGAAGTTGCTCTTTGGAAAGTTTCATAAACCAAACTCTCAAGCAATGCAAAATGAGGCTGATGGCGATAGTAGTGAAGAGAGTCTTAAAAAAAATCAAACTGAAAACAAAGTGGGGGTGGGTGGGTGGAGGAATCAGCTGTAGGTCTGTCTCGCTGCAGCAGTAGCTATGTCTAATTTCAGGAAAGAGGAATTTGAACCCAGCTGGCAGCTTGCAGTAAGGATTTTACTTTGCCTTCCTTCGTAGATATATTGACATCACTGCCTGCTTAATGAGGACAACAGTGTCAGGCAAAAGCCACATAATAATAGCATTGCTCCATGCCTGTTTGTTTTCCGAACTCCTTACTCTTGCTAATTAGTTAATGTAACCAGTGTTATTAGCTCATCTCAGAAGCACATCTGAGAAGTGGAGTCTGCCCAGAAGATTTCAGTTGGTGTAAAAGCCTGGGGGGAAGTGGGAAGAAAGGAAGAAAAGAAGCCCCAGCTAGAGGATGCAGCCCAGTGACTGAGGCGTTCTACTGATGCACTGGGAGGAGGTGTCTCTCCAGATTGCACTTTATGCTCTAAAGGAGCTTCGAGGCGGATGCCTTCGTTCTTTTTCTGTCAGTCCTCCAGAGTCCTTCCTTGTCTGAGCGGCACAGCAGATTGCTAAGTGTAATGGCAAAGTTCAGAGTTGAGAGAGTGTTTTGTAGGAGGGGGAGTCCCTATGCTATTGCCTTCCACAGATGAATTCTAGAGAAGCTGGAAATAAAGAGAAAAAAACATCTTTCGGGGGTGTGCTGGGAAATGAGTTGCCTGAACAGATGGTGGTGGGGGCTGAGGGCAAAAAGCAACAAAAGTTACTGATTTTCCACTGTGTGCAGAGCAGTGGGAAGGGATGGGGGACAGTCATAGGCGGTGGGCCTCCTGGACCAGTTCTTTACAGAGATGATAGCTAAGTGGCAGAGACAGGACAAATATGCTGGGAAAGGACAAAGCAATACAGAAACACATGAAACAAGTGACCTCAAATATGCAGTCACTGTATTTGTTAAGTCTCCAGAAGGTTGCATCTCTGCTAGATTGTATCTCTGCCACTCCCAGGCCAAGGGGCATTGGGAAAGTAACTACTCTCTGGGCTCAATTTACTCAGTTTGTTAACACAGGAGTTATCACACCTAGCTTACATGATTTTGGTGTAGATTCATGAGATAATTCATGTAAATCCCAGCACATGGTGAGTATTTCATACATACTGATGAATATGTAAATGAAGGAATCAAATGGTCCACAGAGTGTCTGGCACATAATAAATGCTCAATTAATGGATCTATTATTATTGGGGTATTATTTTGTAAGCCTTTAGAGAACATGGAAGAGGTCTCTTCCCTTGTAACCTAATGTTTGGCTATATCCTTACAACTTTGCCCACTGACGTACTGAGCAAGGGATGGTTGGATGATTTGCAGCCTCACAATTCTGTAGAAAGGAATACATTCAAGTTATTAGCATTTTGTTGCCTCAGTTGCTTCAGTTGTTTTGGAGAGAAACCAAAGGTAAGAGGGTAGAGGTGCCACACACTCAATTTTCAGTAGGATTTTGGATATGAAGGACACACAGGTTGGCACCAGGAAGTAAATTAAATCAGGTAGGTTAGAGAAAGGGCCCAAGAGAAAGCATGTATCTAAACAATTTGTTTACTCAGGTGTGGAAGGGAGGAAGGTAACTGGGACCCTCATGTGGTATAATAAAGTAGAAAACCTGAAGGGCCCTCAGTGAATTTCTCTCTGGAAGTTAGCCTAGAAAATGGAGCAGCAATCATGCATTTCCACTGACAGTGCAACTGTTTAGAGATTTACTGAACAAAAGTCTACCATGGTTGATTAATTTGGTCGAACAGTGGTAAGCAGCTTGTGTTTCTTGTTGTAGTTCACCCAGGCCATGAGGTATAGTGGCAAAAATAGCAGAGGAGAAAAAGGCAAGGTAATGGAAAAAAAATTCCTTGAATATCTGCTTTAAAACAGGTAAAACACTAGTGACTTTATAAGAGTTACCAAATCGAGGTGTCATTGTAACCCCATTGGGTACATAAAACACAGGTCAATCTGACTCTAAAATCAATCCTTTTCTATAATTTCTGTAATGAAAAACCTGGATTCTCATCTATGGATCAACAAACTGGCCCCTCTCTGTTTTTGTAAATAAAGTTTTATTGGAGCAAAGCCACGTCCATTTATTTACAACTTGTCTAGCATCTGCTTTCATATTACAAAAAGCAGGGTACAATAGTTGTGGCAGTGACTGTATGGCCCCAGATACTTGCTACATGGCTCTTAATGAAAAAGTCTGGTATCACTAGAACTATGAGTTTACTGTTTACTGCCCTGACATTTTGGGCAAGGTCCCTTATGAGACAGTGTCTTCAGCTATAAAACATAGTTGATGCCAGCCTTGTCTATATTTACAGAATTGTTGTGAGAAAGTAACCTCTTATATGTGAAAATTGTATAGAAACAAAAATGGTCTACCCTGTAGTATCAGTTTTAGTTTTTTTCTCCCACCATGCTCTTAAGGGAATTTTCAAATATACAAAAAAGTTGAAAGAAGTGTACAGTGGACACCCATATGCCCACCACCTAGCGTCTACAATTAATGCTTTTCTACATTTGTTACCTGTGTATCATCTACCAATCTCTCTATCCACCCATTATTCCATCCTATTTTTTTATGTATTTCAAAGCGAGGTGTCCATACCAGTTTAACTGGAGGTCAGTGTGTGTTTACTTTGTCAAGGTAAAATGTACATACTGTGGAATGCACAAAACTTAAGTGTACCATTTGATGAATTTGTACAAGTGAACTTTGTTGAGATGTAAGACATTAAGATCACCCCAGAAAATTCCCTCATGCGCCTTCTCTCTTGTTCCCCATCTTACCCCACTCCCAGGCCCAGCTGCTGCTCTGATCTTTTTCACTCAGCGTAATGTATTTGAGATTCAATGTGCTATTATGTAGAACAGTGGTCGGTTGCTTTTCATTGCTGAGCGATATTAATTGTATGAAGGCACCAGTTTATTTATTCATTCATCTGTTGATCCACACCTAGGCTGTCTCTGGCTTTGGTTTTTATGAATAAATCTGTGAACATTCTTATACCAAGTCTTTTGTGAACATATGCTTTATTCTTTCTTGTGTAAACTTCTGGGAGTGAGATTGGCGAGTCGTAGGGTGGTTTTATAAAGAACTGCCAAAGTAGCTGTACAGTTTCACTCCCTCTATCCCCCAGTAATGTGTTAGAGTATTGGTTGTTTCACATTTTGCCACCATTTGATTTGTGTCTGTCTTTTTAACTTTACCCTTTCTAGTAGATGGTTAGTGGTATCTCATGGTGGATTTAATTTGCATTGCCCTGATAACTAATAATGCTTAATAAGCATCCTTTTGTATATTGGCCATTTGTAGGTAAAGCTGTGTTTTAGTGTATAGTATGAAATGGGAATAGAGGTTCATTATTCTTCATATGGACATGCTGTTGTCCTGTACAATTTGTTCAAAAAAATTTCTTTTCCCAATTGAATTGCTTTGTACCTTTATTATATAAATAAATCAAAGATTTAGCTATAGGTCTGTTTCTGTTCTGTTGATCTATTTGTCTACCTTAACACAGGTACCACACTCTCTTGATTATTGTGGTTTTATAATAAATCTTATATTTAGGTAGAATAAGTCTTCCAACTTTGTTTTTATTTTTCAAGATTGCTTTGGATATTCTAGGTCCTTTTTATCTATTACAAATTTTTTAATAAGCTTGTTGATTTAAAAATATAATAGATAAATAGGCTAATAAAGATATGATGGGGAATTCGTTGAATCTGTAGATCTGAGGAAAATGAGCATTTAAACAATGTTGGGACTTCCAATCCATGAATGTGGTATATCTCTACATTGTCTAGATCTTTTTAAATTTCTTTCAGCAATTATTTCAATGTATAAATGTGGACATCTTGCATGTCTTTCATTAAATTTATTCCTAAGTGGGGATGCCTGGCTGATTCATTCAGTGGAATGCGTGATTCTTGATCTCCGGGTTGTGAGTTCATGCCGCATGTTGGACACAGAGATTACTTAAAAAAATATTCCTAAGTATTTAGTGGTTTTTGGTGCTTTCAAAAGTAGGATTTTTCTTTTTTTCTTTCTTTTTTTTGTATTTCATTATTCAGTTGTTTGCAGCCAACATATAAAATAGAGTTGCTATTTGTAAATAGATCCAATTGTATCCTAAAACCAAGCTCAAGGCACGTATTAGTTTTAGGAGTTATTTTGTAAATTCCTTAGGGTTTTTCTATGTAAACAGTTATGTCATCTATGAAGAGTCTCTTTTACTCTTTCTTTCCAATCTTTATGATTTTATTGCTTTGACTTTTTACACTGGCTAAGATCTCCTGTATAATGTTAAATAGAAGTAGTGGGAGAGAACATGCTTACCTTGTTCTTACTCTTATTATGAAAATATTCAGTAGTTTACCATTATGTATGATAATAGCTTTTGTAGCTCTTGCAAGGATTTTTTTTTTATCAGATTGAGAAAATTTTCTTCTAAATCCTAATTTGGTGAGGTTTTTAGTTTAATGTCATAAGGAGATTGAGTTTTGTCAAATGGATTGTCTGTATTTGTCATGATTTTTTTTTCTTTACTGGATTTATGATGCATTGTCTTTATTGACTTGTATGAAAGTTAATTCATATAGTTTTCAGAGTATAGGTCTTTTACCTCATTGGTTAAGTTTATTTCTAGGTATTTTATTCTTTTTGGTGCAATTGTAAATGGAATTTTTCTTTTAATTTCTTTTTCTACCAGTTTATTATTAGTGTATAGAAGCACAACCAATTTCTGTGTATTAATTTTGTATCCTGCAACTTTACTGATTTCATTTATTATTTCTAATTCTTCTTTGGGGAAATCCTTAGGGTTTGCTATGTATAATATCACATCACCTGCAAATAATGACAGTTTAACTTCTTCCTAATCAATTTGAATGCTCTTTCATTCTTTCTTTCTTTCTTTTTTTTTTTTTTTGCCTGATTACTATGCTACAACTTCCAGTGCTATGTTGAATAAAAGTGGTAAAAGTGGACATCCTTGTCTTATTCCTGATCTTAGAGGGGAAAGTTCTTAGATTTCTCCCACCAAGTGTGATGTCAGCTATGAGTTTTTCATATATGGCCTTTATTGTGTTGAGGTATGTTTCCTCTGAACCCACTTTGTTGAGAGTTTTTGTCATGAATGGATGTTGAATTTTGTCAGATGCTTTTTCTGCGTTTATTGAGATGATCATATGATTTTTAACCTTCATTTTGTTGATGTGGCGTATCATGCTGATCTGTAAATATTGAACCAGCTTTCCACTTGATTGTGGTGAATGAGATTTTCAATGTATTGTTGAATGCAATTTGCTTATGTTTCGTTGAGGCCTGTAGTTTTCTGTACTTTTCTGGTGTCTTTGTTTAGTTTTGGTATCAGGGTACTAGTGGACTTGTAGAATGTATTTGAAAGTTTTCCTCCCTCTTCTATTTCTCAGAATAATTTTTTTAATCTTTATTTATTTTTGAGAGAGAGAGACACAGAATGCATGCAGGGAAGGGACAGAGCATGAGAGGGAAACAGAATCTGAAGCAGGTTCCAGGATCTGAGCCATTAGCACAGAGCCCCACGCAGGGCTCAAACTCATGAATGGTGGGATCATGACCTGAGCCGAAGTCAGATGCCCAACCGACTGAGCCACCCAGGGGCCCCAATTTCTTGGAATAATTTGAGAATAATAGGTATTAACTCTTCTTTAAATATTTGGTAGAGTTCACTTGTAAATCCATTTGACCCTGGGCTTTTGTTTGTTGAGTTTTTTTATTTATCATTCAATTTTGTTACTAGTTATTGGCCTGTTCAGATTTTCTAGAGTTGGTGTAATATTGATATTTCTTACCTATAAATGTAATTAAACTCATCAGTGAAACCATATGAGTGTGGACTTTCTCTCCTGAGATGATTTTATATGATTCCAATTTCTTTAAAAAAAAAATAACCTCTCACATTTTCCTTTTCATTTTTTTGTCAGTTCTAGTAAGGTGGATTTTTTTGAAAAATTTGTCCATTTCATCTAAATTGTAAATTTATTGGCATAAGTCACGCATAATATTCACTTATCTTTTTAACATCTAGTCCCTAATAATTATTTATAGTATTGTAAATTGTGTTCTCTGACTTTTTGGTGTCAATTACTTGTAATGCATAAAAAGCGACCCCAAATTAGCAAATTAAAATAATAATCACTTCTTTATCTGAGAGTAGGTCATTTGGGCTAGGATCATCTAGGAAGTTCTTAGAGTCCAGGCAGATTCACATGGGGGTCTTTGATCAGCTGACAGTCTGCTAGGAGGTAAGATACTTACATATAAATACTTGTATGCATTAAAAAAGACTTAAAAGGATATATAACAAAAATGCTAATGGTAGTTATTTCTGAATGATGACATTATGATTTTTTTCCAGTTTTATTGAGATAAAATTGTCAGCATTATAGTAGTTCTAGGTGCACTACATGATGATTGGATAGATGTATATATTACAAAATAATTACTGCAATAAGTTTAGTGAATATCCATCACCTACAGACTTTTTACTTGTGTTGAGAACTTTTAAGGTCTACTCTCTTCTCAAGTTTCAAATATATGATACACTATTATTAACTTTACTCATCATGCTATACATTATATTCTTATAACTGGGTGTTTGTAGCTTTTGACCACCTTCACCCATTTCATCCACCCCCTCTTTGTATCTGTGACTTTAGTGTTTTTAGATTCTGCATATAAGGATGATCAAACAGTATTTGTCTTTCTCTGTCTGACTTATTACACTTAGCATAATGCCCTTAAAGTCCATTCATGCTGTCACAAATGACAGAATTATCTTCCTTATTGTGGTTGAATAATATTCCTTCATATGTGCGTGCATGTGGAGGTGCGTGGAGGTGGATGGGTGAGTGTGTGAAATTTTTTTATATACATTTGTGTGTCCATAGACACTTAGGTTGTTTCCATATTTTGACTATTGTAAATAAAACATGGGCATACATATCTTTTCAAGATAGTGATTTTGTTTCCTTCAGATACATACCCAGAAGTGGAATTGCTGAATCATTTGGCAATTCTGTTTTCAGTGTTTGTTGTTGTTGTTGTTGTTGTTTTCTTTTGTTGTTAAGTGTATCTTTAATCTCCTTTATCTGTTTTACCCATCACCTCCCACCCCTCTCCCCCTGACAAACACCTGTTCTCTGTACTTAAGGGTCTGTTTCTCCTTTTGTTTGTTCATTTGGGTTTTTTTAGCTTCTACATGTAAGTGAAGTTATAGTATCTGTCTTTGTCTGATTTATGTCACTTAGGTCCATCCATGTTGCCACAAATGCCAAGATCTTATTCTTGTTTATGACTAATATTTTACTGTGTGTGTGTGTATATATATACATATATATACCACATCTTCTTTATCTGTTCATCTCCCAGTGGGCACATAGGTCACTTCCTTATTTTGACAATTATAAATAAGGCTGTAGTAAATATAGGGGTTTGTATATCTTTTTGAATTAGTGTTTTTGTCTTCTTTGGGTAATTACCCAGTAGTGGAGTCCTTGGATCATATGGTAATTCTATTTTTAATTTTTAGGGAACCTCCACACTGTTTTTTACTGTAGCAATTTACATTACCCCCAGCAATGTGCAAGGATTCCTTTTTCTTCCACATCCTCACCGACACTTGTTATTTCTTGTCTTTTTGATAATAGCCATTCTGAATGTGATTATTTTCCTATTTTCAATCCATGATTTGAAATTTTTATTTCTTTTTAAAAATTTTTTTAATGTTTTATTTATTTCTGAGAGAGAGAGAGAGAGAGGGAGGGAGGCAACATGAGCAGGGGAGGGTGAGAGAGAAAGGGAGACACAGAATCTGAAGCAGGCTCCAGGCTCTGAGCTAGCTGTCAGCACAGAACCTGACGTGGGGCTCTAGCCCATGAACCATGAAATCATGACCTGAGCTGAAGTCGGATGCTTAGTCGACTGAGCCACCCAGGCACCCCTGAAATTTTTAGAATATATGTTGAAGACATGAAAAATAAATAAAAATGACTTTTAAAAGGCCTAACACAGCCACAACATATAGAATTATTTGAATTTTTCAATTGCTGCTTTCTATGTAATAAGATCTATGGAGCTTTATAAAATCTCTAGAGTTACCTAAAGCTAGAGATGATCTACTTATGCAGAAGACGGGTCTTATTGCCACGCTAGTAGAACATGGCATCATAAAATGTCGTAGTTACCTTAGGAGTTTTGCTTTTGCTGTTAACTTTCACAAGAACTCATAAAGGTGGGGGCAATTCTTTTCTTATGAGCATCGGGTCTCTATTTGAAAACATTACTATTGTTAAAATGACTTACAAACATTTTGGTTGGAAGCAGAATCAGCATTCTTATTCCTTTCTTGTAAGTCAAATATTCATGGCTTCTCGAGTCTTTAAAGAAAAATCACTTGGCTGCAAAGTCATAGTTGAAAATGGCATAAATATTGGATCTGTGTTAAACTACTAGCCATAATTCTGTGCTTTTCTTTAACTGATCACTCCCTGACATGGTAACACATTACATGTCTGTAGTAAAGTGGTATTTCTATTTCACAAACCCTACTATTACCACTGATGGAATATAGACCTCAGCTAAATTTTACTAGATTTTAGTATCATGGCTGTGAGACAAAAAAAATCTCTATATTGAAGATTTTGATGTAGATTTTATTGTCATTGACTGGACTATTGGGGCCAGTTTCCATCCAGGAAATAGTTAATACAGCGTGCAATCTGTAAGCACAAGCATGTCTATAAGGGACTATTGCAGTTTTGTGGGACCCAAATTAAATTAGATTTAAATTAAATTTTTAAAGTAGGGCAAAGTGTTGTGAAATTTCCACCTCTGCAGGACAGACCACCGATAGAAAATTTTATTGATATATGTTATTATGTATGCTGCAGGAAGGCACAAGACATGTCTGGGTGTGCAGAGCTGAATGCATGGTTTCTCAGGTGGGAGGAAACACTGGGGAAGATTCTCCACACCTCAGGATCTGTAGCGGCTCTGTGCCTACAGCACTGTTGTATAGGCAGCTTTTTCCATGTCAACACCTGCTCATTAGGAAATGGACCAACACTCCCCAAGAGCTCTCAGATGGCCCGAGGTTTGTATCCCTGCCAATCTGCACTAGAATTTAATAACAACCATGAGGTGAAACTTGGGCCTTTCCTCATTGCTAATCCCCCAAACCATCTGGCCTTTCCCTTTCTCTGATTAACGGTTGAGTGTATGTGTTGGGGTGAGGGAGGAGGTTGGAGACAGAAGAGGAACCAACCCATCTTATGTTTCTTAAAGGACAATCCACTTACCATCATATCTCTAAGTGTGTTCTTCCATTGCGTCCACATCTTTGCCAGCTAATTGTTTGAAAATCACACCATTCATTAACTATTGACAAATGTCCAAGTTTAGTTCTTGTAATGAAATAATGCCAAAAAGAAGCATGTAAGTCTATAATCATGATCTGATATTAAAACAAAAAGTTATGCATTTTCTCTTTCATTTTCTATTAGGTTTAGTAGAGTATTAGAAATACAGGAGATACTCCATAAATACTTGTTTATTCCTGTGCTTTGCTCTACAAAGGAATTGAAGTCACTATTAGTAGGAAATATATAGAATATGATAGTAAATTACAAATAGAACATTGGAACTTCCTCTGCCCTGCCCCTGCCAGTGGAATAAATAGAATGCAGAAGTGAACCATATGGCTGGTGCGTTGCATAAAGAATATCGTGGTTTTGGTCCTGTTGAAGGCTCATTTGAGGGCAAATGCTCCTGAAATAGAACTGTGTATGAGATCAGTTGTTCTACTTAAAATTGCTCTCTTTCTCATACTACCAAGCACTTGTTGAGTTCGGGTGTCATAAATACATGTGTCGGATCATGCTATTTCATAAAGGTAGTGCACAACAAATATTTGTCAATGAGTGCGTTAATAAAGAACTTTGACTTGTCTGTACATAGTATAGAAAACACCCATAGTAATGTCTTTCCATGACTCAAATGACAGTTACTATGTTCAAATACAAAGAGTAGATTCTTTTGCAAATATACACAAAGTCCCACATATACGTATGTACATGTATATACACATAAACATTCCAAGCGTCAGGTTTGGACACTAGTGTCCATTCACTCTTTTTTTTTTTTTTTTTTTTCCAGAAACCCTCAGAACAATATGTTGCCAGTCTTGGAAGAGGGATCAGCAAACTATGGGCCTTGGGCCAAATCCAACATTGTTTTCAAATTACCTGCAAGCTAATGATATTTACAGTTTAAATCATTGAAAACAAATCAGAAGAAGAATAATACTTGATGACACGTGAAAATTATGTGAAATTCCAATTGCAGTATCTATAAATAAAGTTTTTTGGATCCTGGCCACATTCACTGATATATATGTGGTCTCTGGCTGCTTTTTGCATTACAGTGGCAAAGCTGAGTAACTACAGCAGAGACCATCTGGCCTACAGAGCCCAAAATACTTACTCTCTGGCCTTTTACAAAAATGTTTGCCGACCCCTACTTTAGAAAATACAAAAAACAAGTAGGATGAAATCTGCCTGAATGAAATCACACCTCATAGTATTTGGAAAGATATATCCTCTACTCCACCATTGTTTTAAAAAAGAATAATTGGAAAAGAGTAAGAAAATTGTTTTCAACTTTTATCTTTTTTTAAAGGCCTCATGACTTACTCTTTCCAGGCATATAACTTTATATCCCAAACAGAATATTTTGAATAGTCAAGAATTTGAATTTCAGTTCTCTAAAAATTGAAATCCAGTTGGCATGACAGTATTCTATTAGTTTCAGGTGTGCTACATACTGATTCGACTGTTACAGCTGACCCTTGAGCAGCATGGGTTTGAACTGCATTGGTCTGCTCACATACATACTTATTTTAAAGAAATATAGTGCAGTACTGCAAATATATTTTTTCTTCCTCCTGATAACAGTTTTCTTTTCTCTAGCTTATTTCATTGTAAGATACAATGTATAATACATATACAAAATATGTGTTAATCAACTGTTTATATGTTCGGTAAAGCTTCCAGTCAATAGTAAGTAGGCTGTTAGCAGTTAAGTTTTTAAGGAGTCAAAAGTTAATTGTGCAGCGGGTTGGTGCCCCAAACCCCCATGTTGTAAATACATCGCAAAGTGCTCATAAATCTAGTTACCACCTGTTACCATACAAAGTTATTACAGTGCTCGCTTCGGCAGCACATATACAAAGTTATTACAATTGATTATAATTATGTACATTATATAATTGATTATAGTTCCTATGATGTACTTTTCATCACCATGACTTATTTATCTTATAACTGGAAGTTTGTACCTCTTAACCCCTTCATCTGTTTTTCCCATCCCCACACACTTCTCTCCTTTGGCAACTACAAGTTCTCTGTATTTATGAATCTATTTCTGTTTTTTCTTTTTGTCAAAGGTTACTAACCCTTGTGATTATATCCAAGCATGATATAATAGAAGGGCAGGTAAAAGGTACAAGTTTACAGAACATACAACAGAAAGTTTAATTAGTCCAATTTATAATTGGCCTTTTGAAGCAACCTAAGAGGGAAAACTTACTAAGACTTCCCAATTAAGGTAGGAAGAGACAGATCCTAAATGTACTTGGAGACCTTGTGGAATGCCTTGTGTTTACATGTATTGTTTTGTCTTCTGTGGTGATTATATTGTGTCATAAACATTAGCAATCAAAACATACCAGCAAGAAGCAGATACCATTATTTTCATTTTACAAGAGGAAAGGGCTATAAAGTTTACATGTAGCTCTTTTCTAGAGCATTAAGTCAGTATCAAATCCAAGAAAATAGACCGTTCTTTTTTTTGGTCAGATGGAAATCACTGCATGATTTATATGATACAATGTATAGTGAATTATTACCTGAGTAATATTATAGTGTGAATATTTCACTGATTTCCTTCCCAGCCTCTGGCACAGTGCTCAGTCGTCATTATTATACTACCCTTAGCCACTATAGATGACCTCATGAGTCAACTAAAAACTTTCTAAAAATAAAAATACTTGCTTTCTTTTGAAAAAAAAATTTTTTAATTTATTTATTTTGACAGAGGGCATGAGTGGGCAGGGAGAGACGGAGAGAGGGGAAGGGAGAGAATCCCAAGCATGCTTCACACCATCAGTGCAGAGCCAGATGTGGGGCTCGAGCATACAAACTGTGAGATTATGACCTGAGCCAAAACCGAGAGTCAGACACTTAACTGAGTCACCCAGGTGCCCCCAAGAACCTTTGCTTTCTTATGTGCCACTCTATCCCTCATATACAGTGTTAGCAAGTGATCATTGAGTAGGCCATCAGGTTCCTGAATTTATTAATCCTGTCTCCTTCATACTTTTGACTTTTAGCTTCCTCTTAAAAGAAATGTTTTAAAAGTGGAATTACTTTCCTTATATCTTGTCCAGAACACACCAGCAGAAGAGCACATAAGTCAACCATTATGTCCTTCCTATAATTGTATTTTGGCATCACAGAGTAAGTATTCTGGGAGAAAGACTTTAGAGTTCCTTTCCTTCTGGAGATTCAGGAGTAAGGACTGAGAAAGGATAAGGGACTTCTCTAAGGTCTCATAGCCATATGTAGCGAGGTTGGGGTAAGAGCTGTTTGGCCTTGCTTGCTTGAACTGTCTTTCCATTGGGCCACTTCAAATGTGATTGCTCTATAAACATTAAATAACAAGTTTAGTGAAATACCTAAAGAATATCCTTTCATAAAATATGTTGGCGATGAAACAATGAGATTTATCTCCACAAGATGCATAGGAAAGTTTATTCTATTACTTAGTGGACATGTGCCATCCCTGTTATTGGAATAGTTATTCAACTGTTAGTTAAGAAAAGGTGATGGAAGCTGCAAGTATCCAGGTAGTTCAGGAGAGAAGTGATATAAAAGCATCTATTGTTTATCTTTAGTAATAGCTATCTCTGAAGTGAGCACATTACTTGAGAAAATATTCACGTTCACCATCCGCCACTGAAATCAGTGTCCTAGTTTAGGCATGTGGGGGAATCCCTACCCTAATGCAGTAGAAGACTCAACTCAACTGTCTCCTCACCATCTTCATTTATTTTTTCCTGGGGAATCAAAAATAGAAAGAGGCAGAGTCCATGAACAGTTGTTCCCACCTAGTCACTTTCAATTTGGTCACACACTTTATTTTCTTCATAACACTTGCAACTCTCTGAAATGATCTTCTTCATGTATCTGTTTGCTTGGTTACTCCCCCTGTCCCATACCCACAAGAATGGAAGTTGCAGAGCAGGGGGGTCTCCTCTGTCTTACTCACCACTGGCATCACCAGCACCTGTAACAGCACCTGGACCATAAAGGGAATTCCACATGATATGTTCAGTGCATGAGCAGTTGGCTGAGTAACTAGAGTGTACAGGATCAGACTGTGAAACTGTGAGCTCTGTGGCTGGTAAAGAGGGAGTTCATTCCTGACTGAGTAGCACTCTTCAGGGTGCTGATCTCTTTGCTCTGTTTTATATGCCCCTCTGCTTCTACGGCATCCATACACGCTTTGTGATTGCTGGTTGGCTTGTCTCTTTTCTCCCATCGATTACTTGAGGGCAGGAATCAAGTCGTAGTCACCTATATGTCCCAGGTGCTAAACACGTGACCAACAGGGTGAATGGGCAAGTCCGTGAACCCCTGAATTGTTCTTTTAGAACAAGTGCCTGAGAACGTACTACCTTTTTGTGCTTCACCTTTTCAAATAGAAAGCATAATGACTGAGTGCTGAGTGTCTTCTAATGCTTGTTTGGAGAAATATCTGTCTTTGGGAAGATTATTTCTGGCAAATAAGGCCCTCTTTTTGTTAATGTACACTCTTTATATAGATGATCACAATAGTATGAGACACACATATATTTTCAAATTTCTAATAGCCACATTTAAAGATCTTTTTAAAAAGTTAAATTTGTTTTAATATGTTTTAACTGAACATATCCAAAATAGTCTTATTTCAACATGACTTAATATATACAATTATTAGTGAGGTATTTTATATTGCTTTTTTCTTGAAATCCATTTATTTTATGTCTTAATTTGGATGCTAAATTATTGGAAACACTTGATCTGTATTTTTCAAATAAAATTTATAGTTGTAAAAGTAGATTCCCAAATCCATGTTGTTCTAGACACACTTAAATGTGTTCCAGTATATGAATTGAATATGTCTTTTTAAATGTTTATTTATTTTGAGAGAGACAGAGACAGAGTGCAAGCAGGGGAGGGGCAGAGTCTGAAACAGGCTTTAGGCTCTGAGCTGTCAGCACAGAGCCCAAAGTGGGGCTGAAACTCAGGGACCATGAGATCATGACCTGAGCTGAAATTGGATGCTTAACTGACTGAGCCACCCAGGCACTGCCGAATTGAATATGTTTTTAAATTTAAAATTTAAATTCTAGACACACTAGTCATATTTCAGTGCCCAATAGCCAAATCTGGCTAGTGGCTACTATATTGGCCAACACAGATTACAAACTCCTCTCAAATATACCTTTCCTATACATATGCTTTTATTTCCAAATACCCACAACCTTCTTTCACTTCAGGTCATATCAGTTTGGATTCATGAGACGATGGCTTCAAAGTTCTTTGGTCCAGCTAGCTCCTTCCATAAGAAAAGAGTCCCAGAGAGGAAGTGGCTTGTTCGATATATTTCATTCGCCTATGCTCCTTGGTGCTGGCTTCCCACTCTGTGCTCTGCCAGGCAGTACCCTTCTACTCCTTCAGGTCAGATGGAGACCGGGGATGTGCCTGTGGGGGTCTTCCCTGTAGCATGAGGTATCCCCGCTGCTGGCCAGTGTGGCTGTGGTGTAAAAACCTTGGGGTAGTCTTCCCCATGTGCCTATCTCTGCTGCACCTGTGAGGTGACAGAAGCAGCTGGCAGCTTGAGCCAGCTGGCTCTCCAGCACTGAGGTCAGGCCAGTTAGTTGGACAGTCTTCTCCAGGGACAGAGGGCAGACTGAACACTAAGACAGATGGGCCTGAGGCCAGTGCTCATTTATCTGAAGGTGCCACCCCTACAAGGGTGTGGGAATGACCTCCAGTCTTTCAGTGTTGTCCAGCTGTTTTTTTATTTTTATTTTTATTTTTTTAGCCTATTATATGTCTCATCTGAAAATGAAGAATACGTGACAAATTGTTGAGTATTTCCCAGGGGTTTTTTTTGTCATTTATAACCATTGACAGGTTTAGTGCTTGTTTTCTTTCTTGTTCCCCACATTGTTCAGAACCTGCTCCAGGTCTCTTGACATCATCTTTATCTAGGATGCCAAGGTTAATGAAATGACGATGGATCCATTTTTCTTGTGAAGGAAAATATTTTGACTCTCATGGTGAGGCTGCTCTGTTCCCGACGAAGCTGCAGTGGGTGCAGCATGAAATAGTTTTCCTCCCATCAAAACACACTGCTCATTACCAAGAGCAGAAGGTGGGGTTGGGAAGCATCCCCGGCAGATGAGAACTATTTCTCTTCTTTTCTTTTTTCTTTTCTTTTCTTTTCTTTTCTTTTCTTTTCTTTTCTTTTCTTTTCTTTTCTTTTCTCTTTTCTTTCTTTTCTGTTTTCCTTCCTTCCTTTCCTTCCTTTTTTTCCTTCCTTTGCTTCCTTTCTTTTTTCCTTCCTTCCTTCCTTCTCTTCCTTCCTTCCTTCCTTTCCTTTCCTTTCCCTTTCTTTCTTTCTTTCTTTCTTTCTTTCTTTCTTTCTTTCTCTTTCTTTCTTTCTTTCTTTCTTTCTTTCTTTCTTTCTTTCTTTCTTTCTTTCTTTCTTCTTTCTTCCTTCTCTTCCCCATCCTCCATTTTTCTGTATGCTCCCCTCCTGCACTTCTCTACATCACTAGGTAATATTTTTTCAAAATGCACAGTTATTGTAACTTCAAAATGAGACAGTATCCCCCTCATGGAAATCATATACACTCTTTTTGTGTCAACCCAGTTCAACAATGCAGAGACACATATAGAATCACACCCAAGGGGAGTCAAATTATTAATTGGCTGAAATAATAGTCAAAGTTTGTCTCAAAATCCTGGCAAGATGTATGCCTCAATTGTGAAGAAAAAATTCCCTTGCTGGTATCTAAAGCCTGTAAAACATCCTAATGAGCTGACTTGGTTTTGTTTCAGTGGGACAGTTAGTCACAAACTTGTGATTCCTGGATTAGAAATTACCCAAGGTACAAATTTTACTCTAGCCGTGAGAAATCCAACTAAAAAGAAATTTTAATATTTTGAAGTAGTTTTATGCTGTAATGCACAGATAGGAAGTACTGTAAATGAAACTTGTCATTTCTGGTAAGAAATCAGTAATTATTTTGGACAAAACCCAAAGGAAAGTTTTATTAGGAGTCACTTCTGGACATAAATTCTGGTAACTAAGATCCAGGAAAGGAAAAGACCAGAACTTCTCCTTGCTGTGATTTGCTGGTTTTCAAATTTGCTCACCCAGGGTGCTTCTGCAGAAAGGGCAGAAGGTAGAGCTGGGCTCCAAGATACCATTCCTTCAATTCAGCCAAGTGGCTCCACTGTTATGTTTGTTGTAATTGCCTTTCCTATAGGACACCTTCAAAGAATGATTTCTGTGGCTAGCAAGGTTGGAACATCACTCTTACTTTATTGTAGAAAGGATGCTTTAGGAATCCCTATACCTGGGACTTTTCTATAACCTGAACAGATTCCCCTCCTTCCTTCCTTGGAGAGGAGTGGCTTAAGTATAGCTTTTCTTTAACTTTCAACAGCTTTCATATTCCATGCCCGGGCCATCCCCATCCTGTCTAGTACACTCTCATGGCCAATGTCAGGCAGCAGGATTGGAGAAGTTAACCTATATATGCAGGTGGTAATTAAACCACCTGAACCTTGCATCATTGTTTCAGATGGGGGGACTTGCTCTAATGCTATTTCTGCATCTCATTCTTGGGGTCAGAGACCTGCCTCTCTGCTCAGAGACACACTCTTGTACCAGCGGCACCATTCTTCTACTTTGAGGATTCATACTAATTCTGTAATCTTGCAGAAGAGAGCAAACTCTTCAGACTTAAGTGGAAAAGTTTTATGACTCTGCAATCAGAGAATAAAGTTTTTAACAGTTCTTTCCATGTTTCATTTTTAGCTCTTATAAGGGCTTGCTTTCTAGAATTATTGACAGAACTGTCAAATCACTTCAGGAGGAAAAATACCTAGTATTTGTGGCTACTTTGGGTAAATGTCTTTGTATCAAGAGTAAGTACACAAGAAGCTGGGGAGTTACCTGTCAGGGCGTAGGCTGGGTCGGGAGAAAGGAACTAAGACTTTAGTAGTATAACCATCAAAATCTCAGACCTGCAGGGTCACTTCCTTCACAGTATTGCTGTTTAAAGTTCTTTTGCTTTATTTATTTATTTGTTGTTTTAATATTTGTTTATTTTTAAGAGGCAGAGTCACAGAGCACAAACAGGGGAGGGATAGAGAGGCACAGAATCTGAAGCAGGCTCAGACTCTGAGCTGTCAGTATGGAGCCCAATGCAGGGCTCAAACTCATGAACAGTGAGATCATGACCTTAGCCGAAGCTAGACGCTTGACCAACTGAGCCACCCAGGTGCCCCAAAAGTTCTTCTGGATTAGAAATGGAGGACACAACCCTGCATTTTCTGTAAGATTGGAAATCTAAACAGGCCAAGCCTTAGAATTTATTTTTGATGGGTCCACCACTTACGGAAATACTCCAAAATCCAATATAAAAAAAATTTATATTTTGGTGACATATAGGTTGTGATGGACTCTTAACTTTGGGATAATTTGGAGGAAACAAATTTGGTTCCTCAAAAGTACAAGGTAATTTACATAGGAAGAGACTATACAAAAGTTTTAATATGTTACAATAAAAAATTCTTCTGGTAGAAAAACACTTATTTTTATTACTAAGATCCCATATGGCTTATTGCCTTTGGAGCTGAGTCACCTTTACTTCCCCTCCTTTTTCTCCTACTTTTTGCGGGATGATGGTTTGATAGGCGATGGAGAATGTTTCCAGGACTCTTCCTTGGTGAAGATGATCTGTGGGGAAGAGCACATGAGCATCAGCATGTGCAGCAGGCCCTTGGAAACTATTTGGCCTGCGTGGTTTTTAGGTGGTTCACGCTGAGGCCCAAGAGGAGTGTGCATCCACTGGCAGCAGGACTGGAGAGCCATGGGCTCGACATCTTCCCCTTCCCACTGCCTGTCACTGCCCGGCAGAGGGTAAAGCCCCCTGCAAGGGGACAGGGAAGAAGATCTGTGATCTCCGAACCAGAAATGTAGTGGACGGATGTTTTCAGGAGCTGCCACTGGGGGTTCTTTACGAAGCACATGAAACAGCCCCAGAGAAGCCAACCAGCTCTCCATGTGGCGCCTTTGGACGTCTTGCTTCAGCCTTCATACACGTTAGCCATCATTCCTGCAAAGCCAAGTGCACTGGTCTCCAAAGTTATGGATTTTTTTGTATTGGAAGAAACACATGGACTTACAGCATAGGAAGCACACATATGAAGTCTTTTCAACAGAATATTGGGGTTTTTTCCTGCTTTTCCTAGTGAATTTAGGACTTCTTACCAGGGCCCAAGTGTTTTAGGTGCAGTCTAGCCATTTCTTGCTAATGCTGTGTGAATACCACGTGTGTATAAATGGCTCCTGACTTAGTACGTTTCTTCCAGTGTGTGCCTCCTGACAGAAGCCACCCAGCCACCCCGCTGCTGCTGCTCTGCTTCATATCATGAATATTCAGAGGCTGCAGTCATTGAGGACTCAGGTGGCAAAAATAGTAAGGTGATTGAAGCAAACCCTGACATGAAAGCCAGGGCTGCGTTTCAGTGTCTCTGCAACTTTGATTGCTGCACCCATCCTCCGACCCGTGGACCACATGAGAGGAGAGTCCTGGGGAACTCCTATGAATTGGGCATCTGTTCCATACACCAACATGCTCACGTCTTTCTGTATGATGTGTTGTAATCAGCATGTTGTTTTTAAAAGACAACAGGCCCCTCTGTAGTCCTCTCCCACAAAATGCATTTAGGCTGATAGTTCAGCATAAAGGACGCACTGTTGAGGCCGGCAATGCCTGCATTGTTTTCCCTGTAATGCAGTCAGGGTCTCCACAGCAAAATTTAGTGTATTTTGTGAAATCTTATTTTATATATTTTGTCAGCAGCAGCAGTTAAACTAAAGGAGGAACAGCTCCATTCTATTACGGGTTAAATTATGCTCTGTGCAGAACTAGTGGTGATGTATAAATTGCAGCCCTGTCTTTTTTCCGAAGGATTCTAAAATAGGTTTTCCGAATTAGTGCTGGATTTTCGCTCCTGCATGTGTGGTGACTCTGGATTTTTTCCCTTCAGAGAACCATCCTTTGCAGCATTCCCCCTTCCGAGGAATCACTTAGACACTTCCAGCTGGTGGCAGGGGATACAGCCATAATACAGCTTCCTCTGTCCCAGCTGTCTTTTTCACTACGATAAATGCATTACGATGGCTGCACTCTCGTGTGAAGGTTCAGGTAAAGGAAGGTGTAGGATGAAGTCTGGAAGCCTTCTGTTGAGTTTTTAAAAGCTTCAGCTTTGACAGCATCGCTGCATTTTGAATGTCTTCCTGCTCCTGGTCAAAGGTTTCTCTCCAGTGATTGCAATGCTACTGTAAGCCTGGTTAAAGGTGCCTGAGGATAACACCTTATACAAGGAAGCCCTGCGTGCTTGAGAAGAGCTTTTTCAATGCATTATGGCTCATGCAGCCTCACAATTAAAGAAAAACAGGGATTTAGAAATCAATGCTGAAGAGGAGACTGAGAAGAAAAGGAAACACCGCAAACGGTCCCGGGATCGGAAGAAAAAGGTAGTTGTATACGCCAGAGCATATATCTTGCCTGGATTCTTTTTGTTTTAATCTCCTCCTGGCGTCTGTTAGAAGCATTAAGGGCTATTTTTACGTGCTGTGTAGGGTATGAATTGGGAACAGATGATAACACCCAGGGGCCGACCATGGCCAGAGGGTGGGCTAGGCAGGGGGAGATTTTGTCCTGTGTGGGGTGATTGCAGTGCTGATGCGGAAGGTGTGCCTGCACTTGACACAGGCAGGGGCATGTTGCCATGACACAGAAAGGTGTTGCAAGGGAGTTCTAAGTAGTTTCTTCCCAGCCCTGTCAAGGTTAAATGGGCTGCGGTGACTTAGGTCTGAGGGAGAGGCCGGTGAGCCGGTCTTTGTACTTGTACTTGTTGGAGGTCTGGCTCGTGGGAAAGGAGCTTTTGTGCTAGAACTGCTGTCACATGTGTGCGTTTCTCAGGCACATCTGTGACCTTAAAGACGTAGCAGAAAAGTCATTTCCTGCTTTGCTTTCTCCCCCTTTCTTTCTCTCCTTTTGCCTCTTATTCTCTAAGGTGCTTTTAGTTAGGTTGTGCGATAGAAACAAGCTGCCAGAAATGACTTTCTTTTGTTAAATGAAGCTACAATCACAGAGGTTTATTTTCCTCTGCTGGGTGAGAGGGATTATCCTGAACGCAGAATTCCTATGGCAGGGCAGGGACGCAGCCTTCACCACTGATTGCTTCTGATTAAAGCATGGGCATTGATCATTCCCAACTGATCTTCTACGGCAGGGGGAAGAGAGGAGGAATATTCTAGGTCAGTGGTGTTTTATTACAGCCGGAGAGTACTTACTGATTGTTTGGTGGCTGTGCCCTTAAATCTGACTCCTATGTACCCGCCGGGGAGTGAGGGCCCAAAGCACTTTTCCTCCACAGCAATTAATAAAAATTGACTAAAACTCTGTGATCTGAATATGCAAGTGAGGTCATAAAGCATTTTTATGTCTCTTTGTGAGAATTCCCAAGGGAAAGATAATCTTAATTTGCTCTGAGCAGTGATGCATGTGCCTTCTAAATGACATGCAGATTTCATCCACCACATGTACCTCTCTTCAGGGCTGATCGCGAACATTTTTGGTGCCTTTGCCATTTTCTTTAGAGTTAAGATCTGTGAAAGAAGCCTCTCTGCCTTTTGTTACATGGCAGACTTTATGAGACTGAGTTTGGAGGGGTACAGTCACTTTGCTGCAGGATGTCAAATATAGATGGTTCCTACTTCAGTATTCTTGTAAATAAACTTCTTGAATAGATTTTCACAAAAGTACAAAGTCAGGTTAGGAAATTCTGGGCAGGCATATTTCAGAGCCTTGCACAGCAGAGTTGTGGGATTGCCATCTTGTGCTAGGTTCTGGTCTGATTGCACTGTTCGAGGATCGTCTGTGGGCAGGTCACTACAGAGCGCCCCTCTCACCACGTCTTCGCCCACTCCCACGATGATAAGCTGGCTTCTAAGAAACATGAGGAAAGAAGGTACATATATTTGTATAAAGATACAGTCACACCATTGCTGTTAATACTCTGTATAAGACTTGTCAGCCAAGCCAGGCTTATGCACCACAGTTTCCTGTAGTGATGACAGGCCGCTGCCTTGGGGCCTGGGCCCCTGTTTGACTTGGAAGCAAAATAGGGAAGGCATGAGGCAAAAGGAGCTTCTGGACTCACTGAACTGAAGCAAATGCTTTGTGGACCAAAGTGCTTTGTTATGAGTACAACAGAGTCTGTCCAATGTAAATCTCTTAGCAACCAGGAGGGAACATGGAGAAATATCAATATCGCTATGTCAATGTGCAAGCAGATTTAAATGTTTTGCTCTCAGGACAGTCACAGAGTTGATCCAGAAAGCGGCTCGTGGATAACACTTTCCTTGCCATTGTACAGTTAATTCATGACACAGTAAAATATGTATATTCCCTATCAAAGATATGTGTATTTCAGGAGATTTAATATTCACAGTCCAGAGATTTCAGGGACTACTTTCAAAGTACAAAGTCAAGATTAGATTACTCTCAAGACATAATCCAGATTCTTTTTCAGTCGTATAGCATATATACCACTTATTCTCTACAAAGTGAATTGTTTTGACTTAGAGTTTCTTTTTCCTACCTTTTCCTAAGATCCTGATGAAGGCTAGTGGGTTACTTTGCTCCATGTTATACGTCCCATATTCACTGGAAAAGCTGCTTTTATGTACTTTGTGGGTTATCATGGGGTTCATTGCTCTTGCTTATATGTACAAATATGCTCTAGGATCTTTTATTTACACGAAAGTAATAGAGAGTAATCTCATAAAATCACAAAATAGAAAAGCTTCAGATAAACATAAAGAATATCTATTTTGAATAATAAGGAATTTGATTCATGATAATTCAGGTTTAAACAAGCCCAAGATGAGCCTTTCCTGATATCTATATGACATAGCATCATACAGTATGAGATATTACTAAGTATTATAATCAAGTCATGATACATTTATAAAATTAACATTAGATTCACATTTCATCAGTTTTTAAAAAATCCATGATTGCACATTTGGACGGTCACAAATGTTGATAACCGTGAATAAATGATTAGCAATCAAAAAAATAGGAAACTTCTAGGAATTTATAATTACTTGAAATTTAATAATGGTGTGTTTTATCCTTGTCACAGCAACATTAGTGTCAAGAAAAAGAAAATCTTCCTATTTACTAAAACGAAATGCTTCTAGATGGACAAACCTTTAATCTTTTTATCCCAATTTTTCTGACTTGAAGCAAATACAAAGCAACTTTCCCTGAGTATTTTGTTTAAAAGTGTCTTTCACTGCATTTACCAGTCTCCTTTATGCACATTTTCCCATCACTCTTCCCTGAGAGATTTTCCCTTCACTCTCCTCTTCTCCCAATGGGCTGCTAATGCTGGCAGTGAATGGGTGGCGTGACAAAGGTAGACAGAGTGCCTTTGGGAGGGGCAATATTGGATCCATGCCTCAACTGAGAAAGTTGCAGAGAAGAACTCTTTATATTCCCTGCACTGAGCAAGGTCCTGGCCATGGGTGGTTGTCAGTGGATGACCCCAGCTACCATGAACTCATGAGGGTAGAAGTCATGAATGCTCTCAGGGCCGCACTTCCCTTGTTTCCTCTGGCCTCTGGTGCCACTTTACCTGGATATTTTGCTTTCCCTCCATGTAAACTATAAGATATATTTCAATAATGAAGGGTATCAGGAGAAGTAACTTTAACTTATTCAATAAATTTTTAAATATTCACAAGTGTGCTTGTATATATTTATTATGTCCTATCAAAAAATGTTTGAGGTGATCTAAGGACATGTATACTAAAAAAGGAAAGATTTATATCTATCGCTGACACAGGATATATTGGGGTAAAGGAATGGTTAATTTTATGATTAATATCTTTTCTAATTGTTGACGTCAGACTCACGCAGCTATTCAGTGACAGAGCAGGAATGAATATTTATTGCCTCATTTTTGCATTCATGAATTCATTCAGCAAACATTTACTGAGTGACTTCTGTGGATCAGGCATTGCATTCAGTGTTGGAGGCAAAGCCACAGGAGGCAGAGTGGCAACAGTACAGTGACTCCCTGCAGAGAGAGGAGACCACTAATCACCCTTCCTAACGTATGGAAAGGGAACCACAGGAGCCCACTGTAAGACTCCCAGTTTAACTAGAATGGGCTCAGAGAAGTTCTTGGGGAAGCTGAGCCTTGGAGGAGGAGTGAGCAAGATAGGCAGACAGAAGGACAGGAATCCAATGCGCAACATGGTGGAAATAAGAGGGAACATTCAAGTGTGTGAAAAACAAACATAAATAAGCAGCAAAGGGGTATGAGTGTATGCCTTGGAAAGTGGTCAGAAGCCAGATCATGAAGACCTTTGTATCCCGTCTCACAGGGTTGGAAATTACCCTCTCCAAGGTGAGAGGGACTTGAACTGACTTAAATGGAGGCAGTAGGAAGAGAAACTGAGTGGCTTTATGGTTTAGAACCATCACTCAGGCGTCTCCATGCTGCAGACAGCAGCCGGGTGAGCCTTCCGGAAGCACAGATGCACTGGTGGTGATTCAGGAATGAGAGATCCTGAGGGTCTGAACCAGGACAGAGACTATGACAGTGGAGAGGGGGTGTTACATGCAAGAGATATTTAGGGGAAGACTCAACAGAATTTGGCAGTGGACTGCGTGTAGGATGTGAGAGGGAGAGATCGGATTCTAGGGTAACTGCCAAGTTCCTGGCTTGAAGCGGAAGATGAATAATTAAATTTCCTGGATTCATGTCTTTTCTCCCAGGGCATTTATTGACCACTTAAAATGTACCAGGTAGAGTTTTAAATTGCTTTGTAGGTAGAGGCTCATTTAATCTCTACAACTACCCTACAAAGAAAGTATTATCTCCCTTTACACAAATGAGGAAACTGAGGCATGAACCCATTAAGGGTTCCCGTACTATTTAGTGGTAGATCTAAGACTCCAGTGTGGAAAGTCTAGCTCTCTAGCTTGTGCTCTTACCTACAACATAGAACAGCATATGTAGTTAATATTTCCACAGCTACACATCAAAATGGATTTGATTCAGAGAATCTTCTAAGTAACCAGCTATTTACTAGACATCGGGAGCCTTAAATGACAAGCTTTATATTGCTAAGTAACCCAGTGCAATATGGCAGTGTGTCTGGTTTTCTTACCCTCTGCAATAGATTTTAATGTTTTACCTGAAGAATTTATTTTTTTAATGTTTTATTTATTTCTGAGAGAGAGACAGAGACAGAGAGACAGAGAGAGAGACAGCATGAGCAGGGGAGGGTCACAGAGAGAGGGAGACAGAATGGATCAGGAAGATGTGGTTTATCTATATGATGGAATACTACATGGCAATGAGAAAGAATGAAATCTGGCCATATGTAGCAACATGGCATGGATGGACCTTGAGGGTGTTATGCTGAGTGAAATAAGTCAGGCAGAGAAGGACAAATACCATATGTTACATGTATAGGAGGATTAGGAGGAACTTAACGGAGGACCATGGGGGAGAAGAAGGGGGAAATGGTGGGGGAGAGGGAGAGAGGCAAACCATGAGAGACTCTTGAGTGATGAGAACAAACTGAGGACTGATGGGTGTGGGGGGTGAGGGGGGAGATGGGCATGGAGGAGGGCACTTGTGGGGATGAGCACTGGGTGTTATATGGAAACCAACTTGACAGTAACTATTTGTAAAAAAAAATAAAAAATAAAAAAATAAAACTTAACTGGTCAAGGACCCAAAAAAATCTCACGGTCCCTTTTGGGATTAAAACAACTTAAGGATTTAAGAACAAATTTCAAGAGACATGAATTATTGAGTGTTATCTCTTGCTATAGAAGCTTGATGCTTCCTGATATTTACAGGCCTTCTCTGTGCCTAGCTTCTGAGGTACCTATGGCCCACATGATGGAAGATACCAGGCAGAGGGAGGTTTTGTACTATAATAACTGGACTTTTGAGGGTGAGGGTTGTGTCAACCTGTATCAGATAAAGGGAACCCACTCTGTTTCCTGTTCTGCCGAGAACATAGACTCCAGATCGCTAGGGAGCCTGGTTTCTCTCTCAGCATCCTTTATGCTTTGCCCCATAATTATAAGCTTCATGTGTCTCACCCAGGAGACTGTAAGCTCCTTGAGGGCAGAGATGTTATCATAATCACCTGCTACGAACTGGCACTTGCAGAGTAGGAAGTGGATGGGAGGGAGGGAGGTGAATGGCTGAGAGGCAGTACCATGCAATGATTAAGAGTATGGACTGCAAGTAAACTTGTCTGAGTTTGGGTGCTAGCACTCTTAGCTGCTGTGACCTTAGGAAGCTATTTAACCCATCAGTGCCCCAGTCTTTATACCTGCAAAATGAATATAATAATAGTATGTGCTTTAGTCACAGGGCTGTAATGAGATTTCAATGAATTAATTAATATTAGAATGGTGCTTGGCACAAAACAAGAGCTGTATAGTGGTAGTTGTTGCTGTTGTTATTGATGTTCACAGTGGACAGAAGAATGAGCGGTTTCCAAACTGAGCCTTTAGGGGTTGTTCCAACAAGTCCACTGTCTGAAGCCAGGCAGGTAAGCTCCTAAGCCACTTAGGCACTTAGGAGCCTAAGTGGCTGCCCCGTCTCCACTCTTCTTCCATTTAGAAGAGGATGGATGGAATAAGGCTTAGCTCACTCATAGAAGAGTTATAAACCTTGGGCGATGGGTGGCTCAGTCAGTTAAGCATCCGTCTTCAGCTTAGGTCATGATCCAGTGGGTCATGTGCTCGATCCCGGTGTCGGGCTCTGTACTGACAGCTCAGAGCCTGGATCCTGCTTTGGATTCTGTGTCTCCCTCTCTCTGCCCCTCTCCCTGCTTGCACTCTGTCTCTCTCTCTCTCTCGGTCTCTCTCAAAAATAAATAAACATTAAAAATTTTTTTTAAATAAAAAAGTTGTAAACCTTTGTCCTTTGATGTGCCATGGTATTTAAGAATAGGGAAGTAATTAAATAAAACTTGTCTGCTGATTGGTTCTCTATCCTGCCTGTTACTATCATGATAACATCTTTTATTCTCAAAGTCATGTTTGTTTAAAAAAACCTTAACACTTTCTTGCTCTTGATCAATTACCATTATAATGAGTGCAAGATCATGTTAGGTATAAAGTATACATTTATTAATGTCTGAACATGTTATTTAAAATTTTGCTGATTTTGTCACCAACATACTGTAGCTATTGAACTGTTTCTTCATTATTCTATGGGCTCATGGTCTTTTCTGTCTCTTAATTTGCCTTTGGCAAGATGATATACGTGTGTGTGTGTGTGTGTGTGTGTGTGTGTGTTTGTGTTATTGAATCTCAATACGGAAAAATGTTTTCAATAGTTATGCTTGAGGGAAAAGGATTTGGCAGTGCTTTGTAGTGGGTTTTTTTTTTGTAGTTATATTATTAGAAAAAAATACAGTAATCCTATTACATTTAACTAGTTTCCATTTAACAAAAATGTATTGTGCAGCTACATTGTGCTGGGGACTGGCATATAAAGGATCTACCTGCTCTTTGATGTTCTGCTTGTACTATTTGATGCAGGTAAGGTGAAGGACCAGAGAAAAAAACAGATATTTTTTTGTTGTTAGATTAGCACTGGCTTATGTTAACATTATGCCATAGTGTGATCCACATGTACAGACGCTTTAGCCTAAGCCTCAGTTTATTATGTAACTTTGTAACTTGCCTCAATCACAAAAATAAACTGGGCTTGGAATCAAGGTCTGTGTGGCTCCCCTTTTTGGCATCAGAGCTGCTATATGATAGTTTTTTTTTGTTTTTTTCTTAAGAGAGGGTCTTACTAATATATGTCTATGGTGAATTCGAATGTCAAGAGAAGAATGGTTGCCATTGGAACATTAAAATTAATAATTGAATTTTTATAAATTACTTATCTTTCACTGAAAAATCTAAATATTGTCTGAATCATAACACTTAAACTAGTGTACATTTAAATTAGTGTACATTGAACGTAACTTTTAAGAGGAATCCAGTTACTGAAACAAAGTAGAATTGTAAGCTTCTATCCATTGATTGATGAATAGGTTAAATGTTGAAGGATGATGTCCAAATACAATGTTACACTGTCAGGTATATAATCCAAATAGTACTCTAAAGAAATACTTGTATAGAAAGGTAACATTTGAAAGCAAGGAATCTGCTGTCTTTTTACTCAGACTGTTTCTTGTTTGTGTTAAGTTAAAAGTAAGTTAAAAGTTCATTCCAAAGCAATGGACATAGAGCCTAGATCTTTTACATATGGTTCAGATTTTTCTGGTGCTTATCACCTTCATTCAAGATTATGCTATCTTGGACCCAAAGTGGCATCATGAGGAAGAATGACCCATCACTGTCAAATATAGGAGCTGCCTATAAAATGTATAGATTTCAATTTAGATTTAGTTGGTTGCAGTAAACAATTTCTCAGCGATAGGTGACCTTCCACTAATTAGAGTCATGTCATCAGTTCTGTTTGAATTTATATGAAGCCCATTAGAATGGATAGAGACTAACGTTCATATCTGCCAGGTTTGACAGAACAAAAGCCAACCAGTACCATCACCATAGGAGAGGAAGGATATGTGGACTGTGTGGAAAAGAATAGGGAAAGAGAACTTGGCTGGACAGTATTGGAAGTAAGTGCAAGATTTTCTAATGACTGGAAGCCAGTGACACTGAAACATTTATAATCTACATTTAGGTATCTCTGAAAACTTTGTAATTTCAGTACTATGAATAGCATTATTTTCTCCTCATGAAGTACAGCTTTCTGAGAGGTCTATACAATTGAAGAAGATATGAAAATATGGTAAATTGTGTTTAGTGAGAGGATTAAAAATATTAATAAAGCAGCAAGCAATAAGGGGAAAGTTGGGGAGAGGGGGGCTGAGTATTATAATCCATGGGCCTAGATAAGAATTCATTCATATTGCAGCTGCCACTGATTAGCTATGTGGCCTTGAACTAAATTTCTTTGGGTCTCAGCTTCCAGATTGGTCAGATGGAGATATTAATTCTTTACTTGCATACATGTTATAAAGGGTCAAAATACTGTAAAGGCATTTTGCCAGGTTCCTGGCATAAAGGGAGAAGTTAGCTAAAGATTCCAGCTTCGCTTCCTTATCGTATGGGCTCTCAAATGTAACAAAGTGACCACAGCCAAGAACAGAGTGGAGGAGCTGAGAAAACAAGGAAATGCTTTTAAGATCTTTTACACCTGCAAAGCCCTCAGAAAATTATTTGATGAATGAAATGTTACTGATAAACTGGTATCCTCAAAAAGTCATTTGAGTCCTGCAGTTCAGCTCTTTGCAAACTTGTTTTATAGCAGTTGGGGAATTAAATCTGTCATTTTGAGAAATTCTTCCAAAGACTCACATGTTAAATTTTTCATTCATTAACACTATTATTAATAGTTTCTCTCAGGAGTTAAATGATAGCCAAGGTAGATAGTAAAGAAAGCTTAAGAATCATATGTACAGATAGAAGAAGTATCAAATTTAATTATCTTAATGGATGAATTTTAATTTGCAGATTTGGGCATAAATGTTAAAATACTTAAAGGGAGGAAGAGTGTATTTAGGACTGAATGAAAGCAGTCTTCAATGGATATATTTACTTATTATATATATAATCATATATATACTTATTGAGACAAAAACATTACCTATACAGTGTATCTATAAGGTATATGTACCTTATATATAAGGTTTTTACACCCCCTCTAGGTAATGTGGCCACCAAAGAGGTGTTGGATGATTTCGGGGTAGTTGGGGATCTAGGAAAGAGTGAATGAATGATCTGGCTGATAGGGACTTATCACTGTCTATACCTAGTTTCAGAACCCAGAGTGGCCTGTGGACTGTCTTCCTTACCAGCACATCTGCTTCTCTCTTTCTCAGACTGCCGCTTTTGAAGGCCTCTATAATTTTCAATCCAACAAAGCAGGTCACCCTGCCTGGACCAAATCAACCCATGTCAGTAACTGCCACTAAGAATTATCAATGTGTTTAAACACCCCTATTCACCCTAAACCAAAAAGAAAGACAGAACCTGAAATGTGGACATCTCTCATTAGACATTTTTGTTACAGATTCTAAGCGAGTTTTCACTTTTCACAAAAGGACAGTACAGAGAGATGTCTGCCAGCAAAAGTATATGGAGAAGAATTTACCTTTTCTTTCTTTTATTGATCTGTAAATCATTGAGGAACTATAGCTGGCCAGGCCCTCTACTGAGTGCTTTAAGAAGATTATTGTATTCAGTTCTCACGAGCGCTGTTATCCTACTTGTCTGGATTAGGGGAGGCATACTCTCCAACATTTCAGCAAGCCCAAGGTTGCATAATTACTAAGTGTAAGGCCGGAAATCCCACCCAGGTGGGTCTGATTCCCAGCCCCGTGCTTACTCCACCACTTCTCACCCCTCAGCCCCTATCAGACAGACATGCTTTTTTCCAAGTCACCACCGAGAGCCATTTTCACAGGAGACTGGGGACTGGGAGCTGAATCCTTCCTGGGCCATGAGGATGCCATGCTAGGGTCTCCACCCCTAGAATATTCCTAACAAAATCTTTCTTGTCATTTATTTCTTCCTCCCAAAAGAAAAATACACAATGGGGCATGGACAGCAGAAGGGTAATAATGCTGGATGTAATAAATAATTTAACTTTCACGTCTCACACTTACCTGAAATGCATACGGCCTCAGCAGGACCATAATTATATTAATGGTAAAGTAAGTGTGAATAGTTTGTTCCCAAAATGTTGGTATTTGTAAACACCAAATAGTGAAACTATTTTGTGTTGGCTGATTTCTTGGTTTTTGAACTGAGCATATTCCTGATGCCTTATGTTTCATGCTTACCATTTTTATGAGAAAACTGTTAAAGAAGCTGGTTTTGAAGGACTCACAGCCTCAAAACAAACTAATTTTCAGAGCCTAAATTAGAAATTAAAAAACAAGGGGCACCTGGGTGGCTTAGTCGGTTAAGCGTCCGACTTTCACTTAGGTCATGATCTCGTGGTTCGTGGGTTCGAGCCCCGCGTCGGGCTCTGTGCTGACTGCCAGCTCAGAGCCTGGAGCCTGTTTCAGTCTGTGACTCCCTCTCTCTCTGACCCTCCCCTGCTCACGCTGTCTCTCTCTATCTCTCCTAGAAATAAATAAAACATTAAAAAAATAAATTAAAAAACAATTTGTAGAATGGCAAGAAATTAGCACCAACATTAAAAAAAAACTCTTTAGCTGACAGCACTGACAAATGTTAGAATTGAGTCACTGTAGGTGCTGCCAGGTTCTTTGCCAGGATAGAAGAGCCCTCTTGGGCCTTATGAAGTGATACACTTTTCTTCCTTGATGGTAAGAACAATGAGTAAAAAGCTTTAATTTGGGGAAGGGAGTTGGCAAAAATCGAGCATCTCAAAAAAAACCTGATCATTTAAAACAGATGATTTTAGGCTTTACTAATTAGCACACTTCACTTTCAATCAGTAGGAACCCTGCTAGCAAAGCGAGGCTCCATTTACAATAAAATAATTTTCAGGTGCAGAAGGCTGTTCTCTCAGCACTTAGGTAGGTCTCTGAGTTACATGGCTTTCTTCTCCTTTTGCACATGAGCAGATTCAGGCTCAGACATTGATTTTAACAGTAACAGTGACCAGGAAACAGGCAGAATTTGAATTCATGGCCATCAGGCCAACAGACTAAGCCCTTTTCCTTCTTTCACTATTCTGCCTATAGGTTATTTACCGCTTATGAAAGACTCTTGCATTTGGAGAAAGCTTTTACTTTTATTTTCCATTATTTTCTAATTGGTTATTAAATAATTTTTATGCCTTCTCATTACTAATGTTATTGTCCATTTGTTTTATGTGACAAATACTAGATAAGATGTGCTTTTTAAATAATGCATGACTTAAACTCTATGTTTTTATCTTCAAATGTTACACAGGGACATTAAGTATTACTGCAAAGCACAGAGCAATTTTGAATCAGGGGGAAAAAGTCATGATTGACCTTGGCACTGTGGATTTACCATTGCTTAGGGAAGCAACATTTGTCAAAGCCATAATCTTAAACAGTCCATTTTGTTTTCTATCAGTAAATCCCCCAAATGCCCAATCTCATAATTCCCAGCCATTTTCCTACTACCTGGCTGGTTAGGGGTGAATGAGAGAGGATGTGCTGGAGGACTCTGAGGTCACTGCATCCCCACGCTGTCCGCTGCTCCCCTTTCTCCTGTAAGGACCCGCTGTCCTTCTGTGCACTGGTTTGGACACTTGCAACCTGATTCAACAACATAATGAGTGTATTTACTTAGCTCTGTCAACACTCAAAATGCATTTGCCTGCCTCAAAATAAGAAGATAACCATATTGATGTTGAAAAATGCTGAATGCAATTAACTTTTTTTTCCTTTCAAGAATGGCCGTTATTAAGGATCCCTGCTTTACTTTTCCTCTTCAGCTGGAATCATTGCCACCTAAAAATAAACGGTTTTGTTGTGGTCATTTATTCTAACCACATTATTTCAAATAGAATTAATATATTAACACCTGTGACCCAGGCACATGAAACTCACACATTCATTTGTCTTCATTAGTGTGGGATTAGTGATCCTGGTAATCTCTCCAGTTCCTGTCTGTGATTCATTTCAAAAGGTGTGGATTGTAGCTCATCTTAGCTGAATTAAGTGTTTGAGGGTGACCATGAATATGTTAAAATAGGTGTTTTTCCTGTTTACTATGTTAAAGTGAGCCCTGGTCTTGACTTTCCATGTATGCTCCACATGATTAAGGCAGGCTGATTTCCTCCTGTTCCACTGTGTGTGGTTCCAGTTCCTGGGCTTTGTCCTAGCTCTTCACTAGAGAGCTTGTCTCCACCGGCTGGTTGTAACTTGATTTTACATAACATGTTTCAGTGGGTTTTCTATGGGATCAGATTAAAATAATTACATAGCCATCCATTTGGCATCTGATAGGCATTATCTTTTTGTTTTCTGGTGGATTAGTTGGGGTTTTGTTTGCAGTGTCAGGAAGGGAGAGTGTGCTTAAGTGCATTTGGCATTCTCAGCTTTGACCTGCTTTCCTAGAGCTGCAAAGCAGCCCTAGCAGAACCTCAATTATTAATGCGATCTGCGCTGTATCTGCACATAGAGCTTAATCCAGCCTTTTTTTAAGTGCTGCTGAGGATCTCTGAAATAATGGGAGATTGATTTTTGGAGGCTGTGTGGAATGAGGAGTGGGCCTGGGTGTGAGCTGTGGAGTCATGTAGGTTTGGGTTTGAGCCTCCTCACTGCCCTTTCTTTGCTGTATAGTCTTCAGTTGGTTATTTAACCTCTCTGTGCCCTCATCCCCAATAACACCTATTGCAAAGAGATGTTATGAAGACAAAATTAAATTGAACATGAAGTGCCTGGCACAAGGCAGGGATCCAGCCAATGTTCATTCCTCCCACCTCCCCACTCCCTTCCTCTTGCCCTCATCCACTTGGAAGAAATGAGTTTGTGTTATGCTAAGTATACTTGGTGAGAGTTGTGAGTTAAAAGAAGGAAGTGGATTCACTGAAGGTAATTCCAAGCAGCATAAAAAGTACATGAAAAACTTATGTATGTGTGTATGTGGAGAAAAATATATATTTATATAAAATGTAATATTGATAATTATATATACTTGTACAAATGCATATTTAGATTTGAGATGTATTCCAAGTGTATATTATATATGTTCTAAATAAGGCAGTTAAATCCAGAGCCAATTTTTTTATTAATTTCTATTAGAAAGAAATGTGGTTTCTGGAGAGAGCACTGAATGGCGTGGGGGTTTAGGAACTCGGGTTGTGTGCTGGTGCAGCGACTTTTCCAGGATCACTCCATGCGCCTCTGACTTGTTCCACAGCAGCACCCAACGTCCATTTGCAGGTGCCTCCGTAGAGTTTCTAAACTGAGTGAGAAGCCAGTCCATTTTCCCCCGGGTAGGCCTTAATGGGTTCACCTTTACATTAAAAGTCTCCCTCTGGCAGCTGCTCCTTGACTCCCAGAGTGAAACCCACTCGGAGGAAGCGAGTCAGCAAAAGATCAGTTTTGGGGTGACTCTCCTGAAAGGGCTTTTGAGGCTGTCTCTCATCTGTGTTTCCTAGGGACAATTACAGAGAAATAGGCAAACCTTGGGCAGATAGGTTTGCTTGCTAAATGTTACTGACCCATCAAAGAAGACTTCTTTCAGAGCCTTTGACAGCATTTAATACCTGTTTGCCACCTTTACTCCCTGCTTGATTACCTGTAATGTCCTGGGGCATTTTGTCAGTTCTCTTACCTTTGTCTTTCTCACCACATGAATAATTGATGTACATTGTAGACACAGCCTTCAACACCACAGGCAAAAGTCACCCAGAGAAGGCATTGCTGTTATCATTTAGGAATATGTTTTTCCAATATTTTCTTGCATGTATATACTTAGTTTTTTCTTCCCTCTTCTGTTTTTTCCTTCCCTTCTCTTTCCTTTTCTTTCTTTCCCCCCTAAATTAATGGAGATAAAGGTGGCACCTCCTGTTTTGTAACCTGATTTTTTCCTACTGAACAATATAATATGAACATTATGTTCATGTCAGTAAAATAGTTTTTGTAAGGTTTTTAATGGATGTGTGGTATTCGACTTTATAGATGTACCAAAATGTATCCAACTAATGTCTAATTTTTGTATGCTTAGTTCATTTCAATTTTTGTTACTGTGAAAAATGGCACAAAGGACAACAGAGCTTCACATTTATCCACAATCCGCTCTCCTCATGTTGGTGACTCCTTAGCACAGCATTCAAGGTCCATTCTGAAGCCAGAGCCACATGTACAACCTCACTGTCCACACGGACACTCATTGGCCTTCTTAGTTCTTGTCGAGGGACTGACTACCTTTCCGTTTCCCAGAGCATCCATCTCTGGGTCCCCGGGGGCGGGCTGGGGGGTGTGGCGCTTCATGATGCCTGCTGCCTCCCTCCCCCATTCTGTTCCTACTGAAAGTCCTTTCTCTCTTAACTGTTACAACTACTTATTTGCATCTCTTAGGAACTCTATGTGCAGCTGTAGTCCTTTGTGTATGAATATCTGTAGGTGAAAAAAGTCACAAATCTTGATTTTGGATCTTGGCATAGCCCCTACATTTGCAACTTGCGCTGTTCTTTCCTTGTCTGTGTTATGTCGAGGCCGCTGCCACAGTGGTGAGAGACTCCAGTGGTTCCTTTTTGCATTTACTGGACTACAGGTTCCTCAGAGCAGACTTACCACTGATTCCTGGGATGTCTTCTTCTAGGCCCCCTTGGCTCTGTTCTGTGAAATCAATAATGGCAACTCTCTGCCCAGGGTTCTGTGCTCTGTTTCCAGCCTTCATTAGTTCATCAGAGATTATTTGAGGCCTGTGGCTCTCAACTGGCAAGAGGAGAGATTCTGCCTTATACACCTGGGGTTGGTGTGACCAGCCAGCCTTCTTTGTCCACAGCTGGGGGTTCCCAAGACTTGGGAATTCTGGTGATGAAACTGGGACAACCCCAAGGGTGTATTAGAATTGGTGGAATGTGGGGGGGGGGGCGAGGGCAAATAGTAATGCAAGGGAGAGGTCTTCTGTACTGCCTGCTTCTGAAACTCTCAGCTTTGGTAACTTTGAGGGGCTTGCCTTCCATCTGACTTATGATGTCGCTCCTCCTCTAGGAGCCTTACCCATTTGTTAATTTCCTATGTCATCAGTGGGCTTTACTTTTTCCTAAATTTTCTGCTACATCCTGAGCATACAAGCGCAGGGAACCCTTGTGTGTGCCCTGTCGTCACGTGTACAGGGAAGTACTTAAAATCTAGCTTTGGGCAAAGACTCCTGCTTTTATTATATAGGGTCTCATCTAGGACCCAATTGGCTTTTGCTTTACTTTAAGATTATTTATTTATTTTTAGAGAAAGATAGAGAGCAAGAGGAGGAGGAGCAGAGAGACACAGAGACAGAGAGACAAAGAGATGGAGGGCATCCCAAGCAGGCTTCGTGCCATCAGCTCAGAGTCCGATGTGGGTCTCAAACTCACAAACACGAAGTCATAACCCAAGCCAAAGTCAAAAGTAGAATGGTTAACCGACTTAGCCACCCAGATACCCCCTCTTTTGCTTTACTTTTATTTCATTTGCTCTTTAGCTCCATGGATTATGTGTTTTACTTACTTCTTAGGGGTTTTTTAGTATATATCTTTTGCTTAAATTTATTTTTTGCTCCCACACAGATTATACAGTACATACGGGTTTTTTTGTTTTGTTTTGTTTTGTATACCTTAAATATACTTTATTTCTTTATTTTTCCGGAAAATGGCTCAGGGCAAAGGGAAGAGTAAAACTATAGGCAAGGTGATAAAAAGCTCTAGCACAATCAACTTATTTTTATTATTCCCAGCTTCGACTTGCCAAAGCTGCCCCTTCCGCACCCATTCCACCCGAACCATGGGAAGGACACTCTGACTTTCATCCCGTCTCTCCCCTGGAGGGGCCCCTGGCCTGTGTGCCTCCTTCCACCAGGCAGTGGGGGATTGGACACAATAAAGAACTTTACCACTTTCCAGTTTCATTATCACTTAGTTTCCCCCTAGTTAAAGGGAATCTGCCATTCTTTTATTAGAAAATGTTTTGATGTAGGTCACTGCAAAGCTACATAAGTAAAATGTTATATGTGCAAGGAAATCACCTTTTGCTCAAATTTATATGACTGAGATAAAAATATAATTTCAAATTATTTTACAGTGATACTAGGTAAAAAATAGTCTATTTATCATGCCTCCATTTTCATACCAATCACTCAAATCATATTTAATGTATTAGTAATGACTTCTATGGACTGCAGATTTAAACATATGATTCAGTGAAAAGAGCTACTGTTCAAATCTGAATTCGAACCTATAGGACTTATGTAAAGGACAGATCCATCAGTTTTGAAGGGCAGGGCTGTGTGGAAAATTCCCACAGAGCATCTCCAGTCGTGCGGTCTTCTAGGTGGAAGGGACCTTCGAGGTCACAGAGCCAGGGCCTCTGCAGAACCCGCCTGTCCTTGAGGATGGCTCTCAGAATTGCTTGTCAGTCTCTGCTTATGAATCGCCTGGGAATGGAAATGTCCTGCCTCTAAACATAGTCCACCTCCATTTCTGGACACTTCTAATTGTTAGAATGTGCTCTCTTATTTGGAGACTAAATCTTGCACTCTGTCATGTCCCCCCATCTGCCAGTTATTTATACAGATGAAGACAGTGATGTGCTGGCACTAGCATCTTCTCTCCAAGTGAAATGCTCCCTAGTTCTTCAGCCAGTCATAAGACATGATTGCAAGCCCCCTTTATTTCCCCCTTTAGCTATCATTTGCTACCCCAATTGACAGTCTTCTGTATGTAGATTGTCCAGTTCCTACTGTGTGACACAACTCAGCCTCGGCTGTTGCCACTATTTGTAAAAGACTGACAGACTCACAGTCATTTTAGGGAGAAGAAAATTGAATGCCTACAAAGTTCCCTTTTCATAGGAACTTTGTTTCTGTTTTGCATGTGGATTTATCTTTCCTCTTTCACTTATAGCTTTGGCTCTTTGTTGGCATTGAAATATATACATCTGACTGATCTGTGAATACATTGGAACATTTATAAACAGCATATAAGTATTGATTTATAAAGGTACAAAGTTCTGTCCCCTCCAATGCTTTATCTTGTGTATTTTCCACTGCCCTATCTCCTTTACTTTATTCCTCAGACTCAAAATTATTTCTAAGTAACTATTAAGGACCAAACGTACATACATTTTACTTTCTCTCTTTGTTTTCTTGGCTTCTGCCCTCTATTCTTGTGTCTGCTTTCTTCTTTAAACATAAAAGTAGTCACTAGAATTCCTAGAACAGATGGAAATAGTTCAATATCAGCTGAATACAAGAGGGGAACAAATAATGTAATGTGTTAAGCTTTATCAAAGGTTGATTTTTCATATTTCAGGTTAACCAATTTAATAGGTAAGTGAGTGGTTGGCTTCTTAGAGACTTTTATGGACTGAATCCTTAGACACTAAAGTATGTGGAACTATTTGAACAGGAAAATTAGCCAAATTCATTTGCCAATTATTCGGCTAATAATAAGGATGTAAAAGTAACAAAATTCTAAAATATTTGTGTAGTGCAGTGCATATGAAACACACATATTGCTTTGATTCAATAACACTTCAGTTCAACAAATATTTATATGCCTGATCCACATGCAAAACAGGGATACAAAGAATAATAAGACATGCTGTAATCCTTTGGGAACTGGTAGGTTAGTAAGGGAGACAGACAAGTTGAAAAGAATGAAGACAGTCCTCCAATTGATACGGAAATGAGATGGAGGCCATGTGAAGGGGTACATCTGCCAGGGCAGAGGGTAGAGAGAGGTGGATGTTGACCCTGGCCCTGAAGACCGAGAAGAGTGAGCAGATGGCATAGGGAGCATAGTTAGAAAACTTGCAGAAAGAAGTCGAACTGGTCAGACCAGATGGCTTAGTGTGGGTACAAGAGAAAGGGAGGAGCCCAGTAAGAGGGAGGGGCTGGTCAAATGCAAGCATCTGAGAGGCTAGTTAAGAAAGGAATAAAGAGGGATTGGCTTACTTTTGTCTCAGGTATCTTCTACTCTTGCTTTCCCTTATTCCTGTCAACTCTTGATAACATTTTTACTTTGCAAAAATGGTATCTTAGGTTTACTTTTAACTTGGATTTTCAGTATGAAGTTCTGTACTTGGAGCACCAGAAAGAACAGAAGCCCACTGAGCTGATCCGTAATGAGCCTGGAGAATAATTGCTGAATTGCTTTGAGAAATATGGAAGTCATTGCCTTCTGTCTAGGCTGCCATCCGTTGTCATTGGGCATGATGGATTTAGAAATGCTAGTTGAAATGTGTCTCAGATTTAGATTATGACAATCTTTCTGATAAGAACTGTGATGTTATGTTCTTGCTGTCTCTTATACTACAAGTATTTGTTTATATTCGCAGTAAACCGTTTAAAAACAGTGACATGTTTTCATGTATTCTTCCATTTTGTGAGCAATGGATTTAAAATGATTTTATTTTTTTATTCTTTTAAGTTTATTTATTTATTTTGAGAGAGAGAGAGAGAGAGAGAGAGAGAGAGCGAGTGAGCAGGGGCAGAGAGAGAGGGAGAGAGAGACTCCTAAGCAGGCTCAACACTGTCAGCACAGAGCCCAGTGCAGGGCTTGAACTCATGAACCATGAGATCATGACCTGAGCTGAAACCAAGACACCTAACCACCTGAACCACCCAGGCGCCCATATAGTGAGAAGTAAAAAAAAAAAAAAGAAGAAGAAGAAGAAAATCATCCACATTAAACTGCATGAACAATTTAATTCATTCCTTCCACAGAAGGAATCTTTAAACATCTTTAAATGTTTAAATTTAAAGCTTAGAGATATGAAAAAGAATATATCTTGAAAAACAATAGGATGGCTTTTCTTGCAAATATCTTCATTAATAAAAATAAGCTTGACTACACTTGAGATATAAGAATGCTCTGAAAATTTGCCAAACTGATTCTAAGCACATACACTAGGTTTAACCTTTCTGAAATGTGCTTTTATTGGAAAAATAGTTCTTGTTTGAAGTTGCAGTTTGAAGACTTCTGCAAAAATATTAAAATGCACTCAGTTGACCTTTTGTAAAAACCCTTTTGGGCAAGCACACATAATATTTTGATGAAAAATGTTGCTTTAATATTAAATCCCTAATTAGTAGTAAGAAATGTCATCACCCCAAAATTCATGAGAGGATTTTTTCTAATTCTTCTTATCTGTTTGTGTTCATGTGTTTGTCTATTTCCATGTATTTTAATTTCATTTACCTAACAACTGTATATCAGTATTTATAGCTATTCCTTCTAGTAGAAATAAACAGACATCTAATTTCATGAAAGACCTTAGCTTAGTTGAGAGCCAAAGCAGACAAGAGAAAATAGTCCAGTTTGTTGGATTTTTAAAGATAAAACATAGATCTGTTGCTCAGTTCAGTAGGTTGTTATGTTACACAGGAAGTTGCCTGAATTAAGTAATGTAAAATACGTGGTGGCACTTGACAATAGAAAGGATCCTTTTATATCAGAATAATTGGGTCTTGATGTATCTGTCTTTGAGGTCCGCTATCCAATTATCAAAAAAAGAGCCACACTCACATATTCTTTCAAGAGAGGCCTTCCTATACTCACTGTTATGTGCTGTGGATCACAGCTGGGACATTTGTTTCAGATGTGACTGGGAAGTCCCAAGGTCCCTTGTGTCATCATGGGGAATGTGCAGAAATGCCTAGCCTAGAATTTTAGCTTGCACTTGCAATTTAATGTAGAGCTTTTAATTGCATTCTCAGCAATATTTGCTTTCATCTCATAACAATAAAATCTTCATGGTAATGTCTCAGTAAAGCATGGCACTGAAGCAGAGACATGTGGCACCAGGCATCCTCAGCTTTTGCATAAACACTCAGCAAAGGCATTCTTTTTGTTTATTTGCCTTATGATTCTATGTCCAGAAAATTCTGAAATTCTGTGCGTAGAATCTTATTGTTTTTTAGTGTTCCTGGGAAGAGTTTTTTAAACTCAGTTGTAATTTACTGGAGTCAAATGCAATGATCCTGGGTACATATTTAATCAGTTTTGACAAATGCACAGTTGTTTTATCTGATTCTCCCTACAAGATATATTGCATTTCATCCTCCCTAGGAGCTCCTTTGTGCCATTTGCTAGTCAGTGTCCCTCCTCCACTTGAAGCAGCCAGTGTTAAGACCCCCAGCACCATTGTTGTATCTTAATGTTAATTCTTATAGGCTTCTCTGTCAAAGAAGGATCTTTAAAACTATGTTTTCCTCTTAAAGACCTTCCCCCACCCTAGGGAGACATTCAGAGGCATGTGGATAGGCTGATGTAGAATTTCAATATATAGCTTCTAAAACAGTATCTTAAGGGTCAAATTCTTACTGGAAGAGGAGCGGATCCCTTTCTAGCGTGTCAAATAAGATTTTAAGTAATTTGCTTTCTTGTTGTATTTTAATTTGTCTCCATTTCAATTTCTACTTCTGGTAAAAATAACCAGCAATGCTTTGTAGATTACACCTTAATTTTGTGGAGTACATTCACCCTTCTGGAGCGTGGAATAATCAATGAATGGAAGTTTAGCAAGAATAGACGCTAAATGCCATGGATGACACTGAAGAGTTCAGTATAATGCCTTAGATGTAGAGAAACAGGGTTCACTTTGGTCCTCTCAGCTTCTGTGGGGTGATAAAACAAGTAGAATAGTTTTTACATCTATTTCTTCTCCATGACTGAATATCATTGCCTCAAAGGTGACATTCTATCATTTGCTTCTTTATCATAACCATACAAATAGTACTTCTGGTGTGTGTGTGTGTGTGTGTGTGTGTGTGTGTGTGTGAGAGAGAGAGAGAGAGAGAGAGAGAGAGAGAATGAGAGACAGATGGAGAGAACTGAGCATTCCACATTATCCCTGGATTTTTCTTTCCCTCCTTTTAGCTAACGTGATCTTCTTCATAAATAAATTTCAGATGCAGAGTTGGAATAAACTGAACACTACAGAGAGAGAAAAGATTCCAGGATAGAGAGCTACTTTTATTTCAATACTGTAACACATGTAGTATAGAATGAAATCATGCTGCTGTAGGAATTTATTCTTTTTATTGAAATAGACAAGCATTAAACAAGCCATAAAATTTCCATCTGTATTCACAGCAGGCTCCCACCACCCAAAATACAGATTTCCTCCCTACCCCTTCCCTCTAAAATACCCAGGACCGAAACATTTTAGTATTTGAGACTGACAAAATCATAATATTTAATTTCTAAGAGCAGTGGATCACCTCATCCATCCTTTGCACAGAGCTGTGTCCATGTTAAAGGGAAAGTGTACTTTCTGTCCTTAAATGTCACTGAGGACGGGGGAGTTGGGTCGGAAAGAATCTGCAGTGCAGCAGAGGGAAGCACATGGGCTCCCGGCTGGTAATTCTGGTGCTTTCATCACCTCACCAGGCTACTCACCTTGGGAAGGAAAGCAAACAGCATTTTCACACCATGTGCTGATGATCAGTCCATAAGTGAGGCACCCATTGCCATTCTAGCACATTTTTCTCCATTGCCTGGAGAACAAAGGCTTTTACTAGTGGGAAATTACCATCAAGGCATGTAAAAGTGAAAGAGCTTCTCAGGCTTGAGGAAGAATTCATGCTTTCCTTTCCTAATTTCAAAGCCAAACACTTGCTTGGCATTTTAGGCACAAAGAAGCATAGAATTAAAAGAGATGGTTAGAAAGGTAATTGTAAATTCTAATCTTTTTAGCAAACTATTGCCCCACTTGGAGAATACTCCATTTCAATTTTTTATAAAGGCACTCTGATAAAAAATTTAAGCATACTCTTTTAGAAGCAAATTTCTGTCAAATGTCACACCAAGCTTCCCTTTGGTAGGAACAGTTATATAAGTCAGGACGTGCCTCTATCTAAAGAGTAGACATCTATCGTGAATATAAGGCTCCAATGCTTTCTTGGATGCCAATACTATGGCATTTCTGCCTTGGTTAACTTAAGTGTAATAGAAATTTTTAATAATGTTACTCTGTTGGAACAATATTTGCTAGGGTAGGGGGCGGTTTCCTTACCCCAGAGGGTGCAATAGAATGTCCATGCAGTGGTATAATTATGTAAATTTAGTAATAATACAAATGCTGTTAAAGTGGGCGTGTCCACTGGAAGAAGTGACATCAAAGGACACTAAGGAGGAAAACTAAAAAAATAAGAATCTTGAAATCTCAAAAGATGTGTATCAATTTGTTGTTTACAAAGGACTTTCACGTACATTATCACATTTGATCCTTGTAATTCCGTGGAAAGGATACTCTCATTTTCAAAAATGTATTACTTCTTCAAGGTCAGTTAGCTACCAAGTTACTTTGAATCCTCGTGATATCCTCCTTCCTTCCCTCCTTTCTTTCTTCTTTCCTTGAACATGTTAGAGCATGGAATGTCCCCATCTGAACATGGGCATCCTGGGGCCAGGCAAAATGGCATCACTACCTTCCAGTGTTTCTCTGGGGAACGGTTCAAGTCTGGAAACAAAGGAGTGGTATTTGGCTCCAAATTTAAAATATAAATGTGTGTGTGTGTGTGTCTGCTATAAGACGAAAACTGGAGAGTAAAGGAAATGATCATGTCTTGATAAAGCGTACTGTCGAGTTGCTTTCTGTTCTAGTTGAACCAGTTTACACGGCTGCAATATGTTGACCTCATTATACTCTCTCCAGCATTAACTGTCAACATTTCCTTTTCTTCACCAATTTTACAGTTGAACAGATTTTGTGCCATTATTGTTTCAATTTGCAGCATTTTGTTATTAATGCAGACGAGTGTTTTTGTATGTTTGGTAGTCATGTGAATTTATCATGTATGGATTGCCACTCATGTAACTTACATGTATCCTGTCCTTTATTCTTACTAATGCCTGTCTTTCAGTTCAGAAGTAAGTATGGATGCCAATCATGTGTTTCTATTATTACTCCAAGATGACATAAACTTGTAGAGGTTGAGTCTGTACCAACATAAAATGTTAAAGTTAAGATCTATTTTTAAATAATCAATTCCCTAATCGGTGAACTAGAATTTTAAAAACCCAGAAGGTACTGATTTTTAATATTTCAAATAGGACAAATAAGACAAAGTTAGGGTTATAGCTCTGGATAATGGTTCCCAGAATTTCTTTAAGCTGAGTTAATGAACACCTATATTTTGTTGTTTCCATATAATTTATATTAGAAAATTAAGATGATATCTCTATCTCTTAAGTATGCACTCAGAATACAGTTTAGAGTAGCTATGCATCTTCTCTCTGGCACCAAACTGAGAAATGTAATACCTACTAGGGCCAGAGTAACAATTGCGGATATATAACAATTTCAGAGTGAGAACAGAGAAGGAAGGTTTAGCCCTGTCTAGATAGTATCTCAGAGACCTGGAGGAGATGCTAAAATCATTTTCTGCCAGGGTCATTAGCATTGAGGTTCAAAGGGATAGAAAACAATTTTGTTTTTGTTTTTTAAAGAATTTCCAAATATAGTAATTCAGTACTTTGGTCCTAAAAACTAAGTATTTTTGCTCTTGGCAGGCAAGGGACAACTGAGGCTTGGTATATCTTACAAAGACTAAATGTGTGTGAAATTCTTCCAGAGACTGTTTGTAAGGTAATTTATTACAGGCATACCTGAGAGATATTGTGGATTCAGTTCCAAACCACTGCAATAAAACAGATACTGCCAGGAAAGCGAGTTAAGTGAATGTTTTGGTTTCCCAGTGCATGTAAGAGTTATGTTTACACTATACTATTGTCTATTAAGTGTGCAATAGCATAGTCTTAAAAACAATGTACATACTTCAATTAAAAATACTTTATTGTTAGGGGCACCTGGGTAGCTCATCTGGTTAAGCACCCAACTCTTGATCTCAGCTCAGGTCATGATCTCGTGGTTCACAGGATTGAGCCCTGAGTTAGACTCCATGCTGACAACACAGAACCTGCTTTGTATTCTCTCTCTCCGCCCCTTCCCCCCTCCCCACTCTCTCAGAATAAACTTTAAAAAAATACTTTATTGCTAAAAGGTGCTAACCATCATCTGAGCATTCAGGAAGTTATCATCTTTTTTGCTGGTGGAGGGCTTGCCTTGATGTTGATGACTGCTGACTAATCGGAGTGATGGTTCCTAAAAGTGGGGGTGTTTGTGACAATGTCTTCATATAGGACAACACTGAATTCCGCCACATCAGTGGATTCTTCCAATCACCTGAACACTTAGAGGCCATTGTAGGGGTATTAATTGCCCTAATTTTAATATCGTTTGTCTCAGGAAGTAGGGAGGCCTGAGGAGAGAGAGAGAGATGGAGGAATGGTCTGGTGGTGGAGCAGGCAGAACACATACATTTATCAAATAAGTTCTCCTTATATGGTTGCAGTCTGTTTTACCTCACAATTACAGTAGCAACATCAAAGATCACTGACAAGAGATCACCATAACAAATATAATAACAAGAAGAAAGTTTGAAATTTTGCAAGATTTACCAAAGTGTGACACAGAGATGTGAAGTGAGCAAATTTGTTGGAAAATAATGTGCCAGTAGCCCTGTTTGACACAGGATTGCCACAGTCTTTCAACTGGTAAAAAAACAACAAAAAAAACCAAAACAAAACAAAAAAACACATAGCATCTGTGACATACAATAAAGGGAAACATAATAAAGAGAGGTATGCCTATGTTAGTATTACCATCAATTATTATTATCACTGTCACTACCACTGATATGATTATAGCTCATCACAGTAATCAAGAGTCAGGGGCGCCTGGGTGGCTCAGTAGGTTAAGCGTCTGACTTCAGCTCAGGTCATGATCTCAGTTTTTTGGGTTCAAGCCCCACATCGGGCTCTGTGCTGACAGCTCAGAGCCTGGAGCCTGCTTTGGATTCTGTGTCTCATTCTCTCTCTGCCCCTCCCTCACTTGTGCTCTGTCTCTGTCTCTCAAAAATAAATAAATGTAAAAAGAAAAAAAAAAAGAGCTTTGCCATCAGATTCTGAGATTCCCTGTTAGTCTCATCTCCATTGCTTACTCACCTGAGTAAGCAGGTGTGGTTAATTAACCTCATGAAGTCTGTTTCGTCGTCTAAAAACAGAGATACCAACAATCCCTGTCTCAAGGTGATTGTTGGGACAGTTTCCTGGAAGGTTAACATAAAGTGTTGTGGAAATGCTAAACAGATCTCTGATGCTTTCTTACTGTCCCATTAAAGAACATAGAGAGGTTTCCCACTGGCCAACAGAAGACCTTTCTTAAACATTAGGGAACCAAGAGAGAAAAGTTCGTTACAAGTGGTAAATGCTTGTAGCCTTATTTGATATAATTCAGTCTTTCCTTTCAAGAGCAGATTGCCCTTTGTTTTAGAGATTTATTATACATCAAATATTTGAAAATGTTTCAGTGAAAAATGCTGATAGATATTACCTATCAGGTTTTGATTAATAGAATCAAGAATGAAATTTGAGAGTGCTCTTCAAAACGTGTTCATCTATAACCTACTTCATAAGAATGATTCTTCAGTTTATTTCCTTAATATCATTTTGCAACTTATGTGTATTTTATAGTGAATGATACTTCTGTGACTTAGAAAAGCTAAGTACTTTGTAAAGAAAATCTTGTTCATGTAGGAAGTTTCCTATTTTCTTTTTTCTTTCTCTTTTTCCCCCTTTTTCAGCATTTCAGCACCTATTTACCAGGCACTGTGCAAGATACTAGCACATAGTGGTAAATAACCATCAGTGTTTTGCCCTCTTCGATTTTAAGGCCTATGTTTTTCATACTTTGAAATTTATTACACATTTTTTATTTCACACTCAAATGTGTAGTGACTTTTAGTTGTTTGCTGTCAGAGAAATAGAGCCATAAAAAATAATACCACGTAGGATAGTGTCCCTCACCCTTTGGAAATCTGCAGAAAATGTCTCTCTATACTTATGTTTCCTTGTTATTATTCTTTCCTTTAAAACACATGGTTATTTTCCATTTATTTATGATTTTGTAAATTTTCCATAAATTGGCTTGTTTTCTCATATGTTGGGAAACATTTCCTAGGCTGTTGGGTTTGTTACAACAGTCTGCATAGAATATGGTCTTATTTTTCTAACTAATTATATACATTTTTATCATTAGATCTTTATTCTCGTGAGACCCCTCTTTACATGATTTCTCTGATATTAAGCAGGCTTGAATTATCTTTTGTTTTTTTTTAAATTGTTAATGTTTTATTTATTTCTGAGAGAGAGAGACAGCGTGAGAAGGGGAGGGTCAGAGAGAGGGAGGCACAGAATCTGAAACAGGCTCCAGGCTCTGAGCTAGCTGTCAGCACAGAGCCTGACACAGGGCTGCAACTCACGAACCCTGAGATCACCCAGGTGCCCCCTGAATTATCTTTTAGACTGTTTAGTTGCCCAAGATTCATGATAGTCTAGATGCTGTTCTTTTCTCTTAAAATTAAGAAGAATACCCTCTCTTCCTTTTAACTCCACTGTGCTGGTAACATTTTGACTGTTAGCCTTTTTAAAAATTTGCCCTCTATTTTCATGTAAACTTCTAAAGTTCCTGTCAGAAGAAAAGAGATACAGAAAGGACATTGTATGCATACATGCCCTTTGCCTACTTGTACTGCCTTTTGCGCACTCACTTTGGATCCCACATTATATTTACTCTTTGGTTCTATAATTCACATTAGGATTTGTTTGTTTTCTTTTTGGTACTTTTGAAGTTGTCGCATCTCAAAGAAACCATGTTTCAGGTTCATTATTAGATGGTGTCCTCATATTTTTCTAATAAAAACACACTTTTAGGCCTTGACACTTAGGAGAATGTCACCCTGTAAATTTAGCTATGCCTCCTGAGCTTGAAAGGGCCATTGAGAGCATAATTGTTGAAGGTGCACATTCTGAAAGCTGCTCCCTGTTTTGCCTGGTCTTGGCACCCTATCCTTGCCTCTATCCACAGACCATCTTAGTTTCAGGAATGGTATATTGGTAGGGGTGCCTTCAGCTACAAATAGTGGTATATCTCCCTAGAAGTGGTGTAAACAGAGAGCTTGCTTTTCCCCACAAAATGAGCCATCTCAAAGTAGATGACCGCTGGGGCTAGTTCAGAAGCCTAGTGATGATGACCTTCACACCTTGCTTCTTGCCTCAGACATGCATTTAAGGCAAAAAGAAGTGAAGGACAGGGCTAGAACTGCAGTGGCTTTATCAGAAGAAGAAAGTGCCTTTCCTTGATCTCCCAGCAGACTTTTCTCCCACTGGCAGAACACCCTGTTCCAGCTCCCTCCGACTACAAGAGAGCCTGGAAAAAGGAGTAGCTAGCTTTTCTACTGTGAAAGTAACAAGAGAAGGGAGGGGGTTGTAGTCATTCAGTGGGTAACCAGAGGACAAGTCTGCCTCTGTCCTATGTAAGCTAATCCATTCACCCTCCCAGAGCCAGCACTCATACCCCATGTCCCTGAATTGCTCAGGCAGAGTTCTTCCCAGTGAATCCAGCTGATCCTGAAGCTATCATCAGCTAGACTGATGTGGTCCCTGACAAGGACTATATGCCTACACATGGTACCAGAGAGACAGTGTTCAGTGAGGTTTGCTGAAAGAATGAATGAATGTGTAGGGTTTGTGGATCCCCTGATTGTTGCCCAAAGCCAGGTGCTGGAAGTCAACACAGAGTGCTGAATGAGGAGATCTCCCTTCCACCTGACATTCCATCCTTGTCCTTGGGCATTCCCTCGATGAAATGTGAAACCACAACCCTGACCACTTGTATTCATTAAGGTACTATGGGGAGCTTTTTGCCAAAGTCTTGCTAGTGCTTTTGTGATAGAAATGTTCTTGTTTGGGACACTAGACTTTCTGCTTTCCTAGAATTTTTATACATAGTTTTAAACAGTTTTAGTCATTTGGTCTCTTGATGATATAAATCTTAGCTCAGCATAACAATCAGCACAGCTCTCTGAATTGAGAATGTCTACAAAGAATCTATTCATAGGAAATATTCTCTGGTTGTGCTGGAGTAGGCATATAATTTAAAATATAGTTTATACTTTCTAGAATTTATCCAAAGAGGATAATTAAACCAGTGTGCAAAGAGATACATGCAAAGTTTGGGGTGGTTTTTTTTAGTAATAACGTTTTATAATAAAATTTGGCAACATTCCAACTCATCATTAAGAGTTGGGTAGAACACTATGAAAGCATTAAAAATGATCATGTTGGATATCCTGAGTGTCAAAGTGTTGCTGGGTATATCAGGTATGCTGTGTGCATTTGGGCATGTGCATGTATGAAAGTCTTTTTCACCAAAATGGTAGACAGTGCTTAATTTTTTCTGCATTGTTTAATTTTTTAAAATAATGTGTGAGTTTGTTTTACAATCAGAAAATATATTTTTGGAGTGCCTGGGTGGTTCAATCCACTAATGTCCGACTCTTGATTTTTCTGCTCAGGTCATGATCTCATGGTTTGTGAGATTGAGCCCCAGGTTGGGCTCTGTACTGACAGTGCACAGAACCTGTTTGGGATTCTCTCTTTCTGTCCCTCTCTCTTTGCCCCTCCCCTGCTCTCTCTCTCTCACACACAAAATAAATAAATATTTAAAAACCTAAAAATAAAAATTTCACAAAAATACACATTAGACTAATGGAAGATTACATGGAACCTCCACTAACTGGAATCAAACTAACAGTAAAACCTGTATTAACAGACTTTTTTTTATGTTCACAAAAGTGGGAAATCAGGATGAAATAAAATATAACCAGGGATTTATTGTAAATAATAGTTTTCAAATTATGCCGTAGAGTATATCTTCTTCATTTCCCCCAATACCTTATTCTACTACCACAATGAGTAGTTGTGTAGCGCAAACTGAGAGTTGATGGGAGGTGGCAGGAGAGAGGGGAAAATGGGTGATGGGCATTGAGGAGGGCACTTGTTGGGATGAACACTGGATGTTTTATTTAAGCAATAAATCAGGGGAATCTACTCCCAAAGCCAAAAGCACACTGTGTACACTGTATGTTAGCTAACTTGACAATAAATTATATTTTTAAAAAAATTCTCTTTGAAATTCTAATATCTCATATTACGATTATTTACTAAAGACCACAAGTTTAGGGGAAAACTTCCAAGAGTGGCTCACTTATGTTTTTCTATTGTCTTGTGTTTTATTTTTGTTTTGTTTTGTTTGTTTTTTTGAAGCAGCATAACAAATTTTGTTAGTAACAAAATTCTGATGCAAGCGAAAAATGTAGTAAAAGAGATAAGGGCACACATCAGTTCTGCAGAATATTGGATAACTTCCCTAAGTACTTGAGAAAGAAAAGATAGCCCCAAAAGAAGGATTTTAAAAATCAGAATTTATCTAATTTTTTGATTCTAGAATATGTCCAGTATCATCATCTTCCTGTTGATATAAGCCTGCATATGACTGTAAAGTTTTAGGGCCAAAGACAAAAGATTTTAAATTGTATTACTTAATAAAATAGACCTACCTGGACTTTTGTTTTCAATTAATCATTTCATCAGGTATGGTATTTTCCATTTTCATCAATCTTTCTAAAAAGAAACAGAAAGAATTTCTCCCTGTAAATGTCAACTTCCTTTTTCTTTTATGGAGAGATCGTAGGTAGAAACCAAGAAAAATAACTCTGGGTTTCTCTTTTTAGATAAAGGTTTTATAATATTAGATCCAAAAGTTAAATTGATTTTTCATCCAAAAGATTTCCCTTAGTTTCAATAAATCCAGTTACCTGTCTCCTTATGTCTCCTGTCACTCAAAAGGAAATAAAATGTTTTCGATCATGCCCTTACTTTGCTTCTTACATGGTAAGAAATATTTCACATCTCCTTTATTAAAATAAGATGAAACAAATAGCATTTTCCAAGTTTCTTATTTTTTCATTTTTTCCTTAAATAGTTTATTGTCAAGTTGGTTTACATATAACACCCAGTGCTCATCCCAAGAAGTGCCCTCCCCCATGGCCATCACCCTCCTTTCCCTCTCCCCCACCTCCATCAGCCTTCAGTTTGTTCTCAGCATTCAAGAGTCTCTCATGGTTTGCCTCCCTCCCTTTCCCCAACTATTTTTTCTCCTTCTTCTCCCCCATGGTCCTCCGTTACCTTCCTCCTAATCCACCTGTATGTGCCAACATGGTATCTGTCCTTCTCTGCCTGACTTATTTCACTCAGCATAACACCCTCTAGTTCATAGCAGCACTGTCAACAAGAGCCAAAACATGGGAAGAACCCAAGTGTCCATCAACTGATGAATGGATCAAGAAGATGTGGTTTATCTATATAATGGAATACTCCATGGCAATGAGAAAGAATGAAATCTGGCCATTTGTAGCAACATTTTCCAAGTTTCTTGACCTGTTTTTAGCTGAATACTCCTGTTTATTCAGCTCCCTGGAATAGAACAATTGTTTCTAGTATAATTAGATCTGTGCTTAATTATTTAGGGTCTTGGTAAAAACAGGTGAATACAATCAAGGCTAAAGATGCAGTGTTTCTTGTCTGTTTGCGTGAGCATACATATGCACTCACGTGCACGCACACGAGTACACATGTGCACACACTGAAATTTAAACCTGTATGAAAACTCTATCAAAAATCTTTTTTCAATTCTGAAAATACTAGGTATTTTGGACTTTTTCAGTTAATTTATTGTCTCTTTGTTATAGCTCAAAAATACAGAGAAAACCACTAATTCTACTAATAATACTATTTACTAATAGTAATAGAATATCACTAATACTAATAAAATAGGGGTTTTAGAAATAATGGTAGAGCTGTGCTGAGCCTTCTAACTTTGGGCAGATTAGATTTCTTGGCATTATCATCAGGAATTTTAAACTTTCTGGTAGAATGGCTGAACTCGTTTGATTCAAACTAACATGTGATTTACGTTAGCTTTGATTATAAAGGGACCTAAAAAAGACCAACTTACTCTAAGGAAAGCATGGGTCACACTAACAGTTTGGAGGTTAAGAATATATATGAGTTAAGAACCTCAAACTGATCAATATATGATAGGGTACATTTATAAAAAGTGTAGTTCATTTAGGTGTGATTTGAAAAAGTGCTATTAGTTCTTCACCACATTAAGCCTTGGTATAAATTTGCAGAGAGAAATTGCTCTAAGGGAACTATTCTGAGCAGCACTTTCAGTCAAGGTGGTACGTGTGTTCCAGCTTGAGAAGAGTGCTATTGAGGCCTCTGGTATCACTGCTTGTCAACCAAATTGTGAAAAGGAGGCTAGCAGGTGCTTATAAAAGAGTATATAGTCAGAACACCTTACTAATGATATTAATCCTCATCACCATTTAGGTAGATCTGGCAAGCAGTCAAATATCAGATATTCCCTGAGCATTTTCCTTGTGCCAGACACCTTCCTAAGTACCAGGGATACAGCAGTGAACATGACAGCTTGAGACTCTCAGAGGATAGATCTTGCATCTAGTGAAGGGAGTTAATAAATACCCAAATTAATAGGCCAATGAGACCATTTCAGTTCCAAATAAATGCCATGAAGAAGGTAAGTGTAGGCCAAGGTGTGACTGGTGAAGCTGTTTTATATAGGGTGATGGGAAGAGTCCACTCAGGGAGATGACATCTGAGTTGTGATCTGAATTATTAAAAGGAGAACTTTTCCCCCAAGAAGAGTTTATCAAGCAGAAGGAACAGCAGATGCAAAGCCCCTGGGGATGGGTCTCAGCTAGTGTCCTATGCTCCAAAAAGCAGCCAACATTTCATGAGTAAAGTGAAAAAAGAAGAGTGGTAGAAAGTAGAGCTAAATTGAACCTTAATATGCCTTCTCTACAGCCAGCTATTTCTACATCATTAGGAAAGTCAGATGTGCAAGTATGGATGATAGTAAGGGGTCCACACCTGAGACATGAGATGGTCATCTGTGAGCATATTGAGTGATTTTAAACCAAACCTGAATGGGGTCAACTAAAGTACAAAGGATGACCAAGCACAAGCTCTGGGGCACCTCAGTATCTAGAGACCTAGAAGAGGAGGAGGAACCAAAATATATGTATGTTGCATACATATCAACACATATTGAGGTCAGAAGATTGTCTGGGGAGGAAAGCTATTCATGAAGGAGGGTGTGGCCAAGCATTGCTAGTTGCTCTACAGTGTTAAACAGAAAATTGGCAAATGACTTTGTAAGGTTACTGATGATCTTGCTAAGTGGGTAAAAGGAAGACAGGAGATAAAGAATCAAAAGGACATTATACTGAGGCATTTTATCATGAGATGAGAGATAGAACGTAATAGCTGGTAGAGAAATGGGGCCATGGGAAAGTTTTTTTGGTTTTAGGTTTGGGCGTTTTTTGTTTTGTTTCGTTTTGTTTTGTTTTGTTTTGTTTTGTTAGTGTGGGAAGGATGGGAAAAGCGTGTCACTGATGCGAAGAAGATTGTAGAGATGAAGAAATTGATAGTGCAAAAAAGAGAAGATAATGACAGTAGCCAAGTTGTCCTAAGAAGTCAGTACATGCCTTGAAGGATATGAAGGAGCTGGTGCCCCTATGGGAAGGTTGGCTTTACATAAAAGCAGGTACACTACTTCCATTGCAGAAAGAGAGGAGACATAGCACTGCAACAGATTTAGGAAGGTTGCTGGGGGCAGCAGCGAGAAGGTGATTTAGTACTCATCCCATTGCATCTGTCTTCTCCATGGAGCATGAAGTGGCTGAAAGTCAAGGATGGAAGGGGGTTTGGGAGAAGGAAGAGAGAGGATTGGGAGTGAAATCATTGTTTTGTTTGGATGGGAAAGCAGATTTTCCAGGGAAGTTTCATAAGACTATCTGGCACCATGCAGTGTCCATTCAAGTTTATGGCAACAAATTTCAAGTGAGTCTAGTTTGCAGAGTCAGATGATTTTCTCCAGGATTCTTCAACTGATCAGGTTCAGATGCAACTGAATCTGCTTAAACATGTTTGGGAGTTTTCTAGAAGGGTATGGTTGAAATACCAAGGGCATAATATATAAAGGGAGCGGTTGCAATACCAGGACATGGCATATAAGCCAATAAGGAGGAAATTAAAGACAAAATAGGGGTAATGGGTGGTGAAAGAGTGGATGATTGAGAGGCTTACACTGTGTTTTTTGGAGGTGATACTGCTGTTGGTCATAAGGTATAGTATATGGTCGTGTGTATATATAGCTAAAGTGTATCAGCATGAAGGATGTTAAGGACATGAAAGGCCAGAGCCTTGGAAATAGCTACATGAATGCTGAACCTGCTAAGAAATCTGTCAGAAGCCATTATAGAGAAAAAGATATTGGGCCATAAGATGCCACCATCAATGATGAAGGGGGTGTAATGAGGAACTCAGTGGATGAACACAAGGAAGACTAATAAGTGATAGTCTGGTGCTTCAAAGGATCTGGGTTTTTGAAAGAGGAAGAAGTAGAAATATCTTGGAAGCTGCAAAAGAGAGCAAGAAGGACACCTGCCAGGCCCTGAACTGCATGAGGCATAGAAGTAAAACAAGCTTCACATGAAAGGATTACAGAAGTATCTGAGGGAGACAGCCCATTTCTGTTAGACTAATAGGGCAATCAGAAAGTGTACGGAGTGTCGGGACATATGAACTTCAGATAGTGACCTGGGTAACGGAGACATTAGGTGTGGTGGGACCACACCTGGAAGTCTCTCAGAAAGGTTGCTAATCCACTGGAGTGCAGAGAGCATTTAGCTGGGGCCTCTGCATGGGCATTCTGTCCTCCAGCCATGGACATAGGGGTTGGACAGGAACTTTGTCAGGGTACTGCTGTATTAGACAGTTTCCTGCGCTCAGGGTACCCAAGAGAGGAACTGTAGATTCTAGTATATGCCATGCCTGCTGGGAACATGCAGCCAGAGGAACTCTCCAGGCATCTGATCTTCCTGGTAGCTGACTATATGTAGACTGGATCTAGTGTATAAATACAGGCGGACAAGCATGAGTACTCAACTTCCACATTATTTCAGAGAATTATAAATTACATATATGAACTTAGAATGTATTTCCCATGAAACTTGTAACAGTGGAAGACATCAGGTTCTTGGGAAGGTCCATAAAGACCTTTCATAGCAAGATGGATAAACCAGGTTCTAAGGATACTATGGTCCTCACCATCATTGAGACCATTTCTGTTGGGAAGGTGGATTCTACTCACCGCTGCTTCTCTGGGTTCCCACATAAGCAGCCCAGTGTGTATTCAGTTCTTTGTTGGGACACTTTTGTATGTGTTGCTGTTACTAGACCATAAGATCTTTGAAGGCAGGGCTATGCCTGAATCATAACACTATCTCCATATTACATTGCCTGACAAGCACTCTGAAATGCCTCCTTTATGTTCCTCCTCTGTCCTTTCTGGAAGGAGACAGGAAGGAGAAACAAGAGAAGGTAGAGGACACTTATAGGCCTTCTTTTTCCACTTCTGTCTGAAATGTAGAACTTTAAAGTTATCAGAGGGCAAGATGATACTGACTAAAGTTAGCCATATGAAGAACGGAGCCGGAAGGAGGTGTTGGAAACTGTCTTAAATTCTGTAATCTGTTGAAGAAAGAAATATTGTACTATTACTATGGAGGTGAAGAGCTACTTTCTGGTCTTCAGTGAGCACATAGAAGATGAGCCTTTGGGGACTTGTCCAGCCAGTTTTTCCTTTTCCTCAATTAGAGCAATGTTTTCTAAACTACCTTTGGCTTCAAAAGCCTCACAGTAACTAAATGTCATGAAGTTGTAGGAGAATATTTTGCCGGTATGTAGGCTCCATTTGACAAAGTCTTGTTGCCTGAGAGCATGGGCAGTGATAATCCAAATAAGAACTAGTTATGCCAGTAAAGGCCCAAGAAAACATGTTAGTCAAGACAATGGTGCAAATAATTCTGATCATCAGTTTCCTCCCTTTTAATGTCATGAGGGGAAAACAAAGATGTTGACTTCTTGGCAAGATTTATTTTCAGCTAAACTTTTTGACAGGAGTGATTTTTTAAATTTATTTGCAAAGTCTTGAAAAATACAATTCCTGAAAAATACAGATTATAAAAAGAAAAAATAGCAATCATGAAAAATCTTAACACTGAGGATTCACCATTATTAATAATGTAACATATTTTCCTCTACTCTTTTTTTCTATGTCCCAATTTTTCAAGTAGCTAAGTTATATTCTCTAAACAGTCTTGATAAAAATAAATGTGAAGTCTGTTCTTAGATTAAGCTACAAAATACAAGATCTTACACTTCTAAAATTAATTATGAAGATGATCAGATTCAGGGCTATTTTTTTAGCAGACATGTTAAATGTGGAATTCTCTCTTTAGGGAACACAAAACCATCAATATCTAAAAGTTAATTTAAAGGGATAAGTATTTTGGGGAGTACCTGAGTAGCTTAGTTGGTTGGACATCTGACTCTTGATTTTGGCTCAGGACATGACCCCAGCATTGTGCTCAGCCCACACTGAGCATGAAGCCTGTTTAACATTTTTCTCTCCCTCTGCCCCTTTCCCCTGATCATGCTCTTAGTTCCTCTCCAAAAAATAAAAATAAAATAAAGGAAAAAGGAAAAAATGGAAAAAAGAAAGGTATTTTTAAATTTAAAAATCCATAAACATAAGATAAACATGTATTACAATAAAAGTTTACATTTTTATGCAACCACATTTTAGGGGAGAATTACTTTAAAATGGGAGGGGGGAACAAAGAATTGACATTGAACACCCAACTCACATCACCGTCCCTTCTCTTAATCAGTGTCCGGGCAAGAGCCAAGAAAGAACTGGGGCAAGGAGCTATTTTTGTGTTCTATGTTCTTTATCTCTGGGGTTTGCAGGAGAAAAGGTGGCAAAGAACTTCCTAACGGCTGTTCTTAACTCCTGCTTGTTTGGAAAGTGTTATTAAAAAATAATGTTGGTTCTAGTTATTTTTCTCTTAGGATTTAGCAAACAATGTCAACTTTCGTTTTCTATTGAGTTTGAAGATAGTGTCTGATTTGTGTGTGTGTGTGTGTGTGTGTGTGTGTGTGTGACAATGAAAGCAGTTAGCTAGTGAGAACGGTTTTTCAAGTGAGCGAAGATGTGTTCCAACTCTCGTCCCTAAGACACCTGTTACCCTGGGAGAACCACTTGTCTAAAAGGCTTGACAGCACTGTCACCTCAAGAGTTTCTCATATCTTCTCACATCTTTTCTAACAAATATGACACCCATCTTGGGGGAGGCAAGGAGTGACTTAAGTCCTAATGGTTAATTTTCACAATCATTGAACAATTCACAATTTGCATAGTATTCAGTGGTCAAATCTAGCTGATTGTAGAAGGTGGGATGGAACTGAAAAACTGGGCTTTTTATCAGATTTTGATGGACGGGACACAATACTCCGCTAGAGACACCAGTGTCCATGACATCATGGGCTGCACGTGGGCATGGAGATGCCCCAGCCAAGCACAGCCACTTGGTGCCTGGTCACAGGCCAAGCCCATGATGACAACAGGATACATCGCTCTCTGACCCTGCCTGCTGAAGTCCACTGGGAAAAATCAACAGGCAGGGATCTCCCTGGAAGATCCTGAGACAATGAACAAATGCAAAGTTTCAGCAGGTTCCTAAGACTGTGTTTATTTTAGCATTGGTTCTCATTCTAAAAATTGCTGCTGTGATCTCTGTACTTTCAGTGGCTGTGGAATTTTTGTGACCTTCCTCCCCCAGATCAAGCAGGGGCACATGCGGCAAACAGAATGAGGGATGGTCATGTTGCTGGCTGGGGGCGGTGGGCCAAAGGTCTCATCCCTCACACAAGAGTAGTCTCAGTTTGTGCTTATCAGCAAAATTAATGATAAAAAGGCAGATTGTGTGGCAAGAAATCCTGTAAATAGTATGAGAATCCAAGGACACACGTTGGGCAAAGATGATCAAGGAAATCTTTACAGAGAAGCTTATATTGAAATAAATTAATTAAACCTGAGATTAAATCAGACAATGCTCCAATCTGGTTTATTACAGCACATATAATAATAGTTAGGGGGAACTCATGGACTAAAAGAAGTCAAGGATCTAAGATTCAGTTTCTATTTTTCACTCATTCATTCATATTCTCTTTCTCTCTGCATCCCATTCTCCCTCTTCCATCCACCATCTACCAAGAAAGTCCCATTTGATTTACTTAAGCTACCTATAAGCCTAATTCAGATGCACTGTGCAGGTATACACACAACAACATTGTGCTTACCATCCCTGAGTCTTAGAAACTTCAGCTGAATGGAGAAGTAAGTGGTTCATAAGCTGTGTCCTAGAGGAAGAATTTCCTCTGCCCTTCAAAGTCCTTCCAGCTGGACTAGGTGACATAAGACAGATTAACATGAGAAAGTCAAATTTAATTTTGTACAATGGGGAATCTACCCAGAATCTATGGATATGGAAATTGCAAAGACATGCAAAATGAGGTATATAAGTCATTAGGAACTAAGGAGAAGGAGGCAGGGGTCTGGGATTTCAAAGGGAAGGTGTGCAATTCACAGGAAGCTGAAAAAAGAGTAAATGTTAGGCAAACAAATGTTGCTGAAAACTCCACCCTCTTTTATTTGGAAAGAAAGAAGCAAATGTTGGAAGAGTCTAAGGAGTGATTCAGAGGTGGTGGAGTCATTCCATAAGAACCTGGTAGGAAGAAGGTTCCCACCTGTGCTCTCAGTCCATGATTTTTACCCACAAATGCTGTTGCCAGGCTTACACAGCTGCTCACTTACTGGAGTCTGGATCCGGTGGTCACTGTGAACTTCAACTCAGCATTTGGGTAAATGTGGGCTCTTCCTTCAGCCAGGTCACTATCATCTGTGTTTGTGTGGGTGTGTGAATAAACCTGCAGCAAGGATTTTATTATTAAGTGTGAGAGAGTTTATTACTCAGGCTCTGTTTTTCCATTTGCTGTGTACTTTAATTCCTGATTCAAATAAACAGAGAAATAAGTTGCCACTGTGCACCTAGACTTTAAATATAAAATAAGAGTATTTTATTTTCATTTTAAATGCATTTCTGGATGCCTTTAATGCATTGGCACCTGAGCTTTTTGTTTTATAATCCTTGTTAGCGAGCAATTTTTAAAGTAATAGGGATGTACCTTTTCATTCTGGAGGCTTGCTGAGATGTTCTGTGGGGCTCTGCCAGCCTGAGCAGCTGTCCCCTGCCCCTCTCTGCCTGCCTGTTCCCCTCTGTGAGTTCTCTGGGGCTCCCCCAGGATATTTGTACAGACTGAATTGTAGTGAGCTTTCCCCTTACCTTATCCTTCCATGCAGTGTTCCCTTAAAGTTTCAAGACAATAAAGTTCAAAATAAAAATTTACATGGTCTATAGGTACTGCATATTTTAGTAAGAGAACGTGGACTAAAAAAATGTAAATGAGTGGTCTTTTATTTCCTGTCTTCAAATAAGGAACTTCCCAAATGCCCCTGCCCTTGGATGGAGCAGTCTGTGATAGCACTGAAGTGAATAATTCTATATTTGGCAGTTTTATATCAAAGCAAGTCTCATAAACACAGCAGATGTACGTTCTGGGAAACTGCCATTAGCAGGCATCTGGGGAGTTATTTAGTGGTTATTGACAGGCTTGAGGATGGGGGCGGGGAAGGATGGGGTACCCAGGACTTTCCCCCTCATTGTTTTATTTTTCCGATTGTCCCCAAAGAAAAATATTTCTGAGTCTGAATCCTTAAATGAACCTTTTATATTTAAACATTTGTGGTGCTTTTAACTGTGAGAAGCCTTTGGATCAGAGATTTTCCATGGGAATTGAGAAAAGTAAGCCTGGCCTCTTTCATTGTTTAAATTCTAATTGTTTCTAAGAGAAAAGCATTTGAGGAAACATGCTTGTGGCCTCTGAGTGGCATTGTCTACTTTTGAAAGTAGATTTAGGGGATTTTCTATGTGAAACCAATAAAGTGGTTTAAGTAATTTAGAGCTAAATTATTTCTCCCCGGAAAACAGCCAGGTCAATGGCCTGGGAAGAATGGAAGGGCCCAGGGAACTCACAGGTGGACCAGCAGTGTCTTGCCTCCCCCCAGCCTGTGACCATCCAGACCCTGAGGGTACAACTGGGCTTTTCCAGCACAGCAGACCTAAACTGCTCACACTGTAATGTTTCTCCTCTTCCTGCTCCTCCAACCTTCTCTCCTTTTTATCTTGGTAACAATTACAGTTGTAGCTTTCCAGCTGTTTCTCCTTTAGAGATTTGAGCTGGGGCTTGAGAGACTCTTGGTATTAGATTTCTGAAGTGTCTTTCTCCTGGAGAAGCAGGAATGAGCAGATTGGTGTGAGCAACCTAGGGTCCTGCTTCATCTACACTTAGACAAAGGTGGAATAGCTTTTTACAGATTACTTAATATCTTCCTGCCCCCTCCCCCAATCTGTAACATGCCAAAACTTAGGAGACCCCATACTGTTTGCTCATGGTATAGTAAAGATCTGTTTAGTCTCTCAAGTTTTTGATCCCTGTTCACTTAAAGCTCTTAGAGTTCTTTCTTATCTTCTGTGGCTTTAGGCTACCCTCTCCCTGCTTCACCACCCCTCCCTCATGACCATTCAGTCTCTTCTTAAAGCCAGAACCTTAGCTGCCGTTTAAGCTCCATAATTAATTACTGTACATTTGCTGGATGTTTACTGTGTTTTCTAGTATGCATATTATATCACAGATATTTGTGTACATTGTCTTATCTCCCCCACTTGATTGTAAATTCCTTAAAGATCAGGCATTTTCCTTCCAGTCTCCCCAGAATAGCACCTTGCCCATAGTGAGTGCTGAATAAATGTGGCCAGCACTACGGCTTTCAATCGATTTGAAAAAAGAAGTGTAAGTGATAGATATGTTAGTTATTAGGCATGTAGTTTCAGCACCATTGTGTTTCCATTTGTTTCCAGAAAAATGCTTATTAACTGTATAG
>NW_027530975.1:437045-536494 GCF_008692635.1 Crocuta crocuta
TTTATAATATATATTTATATATTTAAATATTTTTGAGAGAGAGAGTGCACACGTGCAGGGTAGGGGCATAGAGAGAGAGGGGGACAGAGAATCCAAAGCAGGCTCTGCACTGACAGCAGAGAGCCCCATGGAGTTGGGGAGTGGGGCTCGAGCTCACAAACCATGAGATCATGACCTGAGCTGAAGTTGGATGCTTAACCAGCTGAGCCTCCCAGACACCCCTTCTCCTTCTGTATTCTTATCATTTTTTCCCTGTACATCTCCACTTACGTCTGGGGTGATGGGATTTGTTCAGAGATCCTTGTTACTTGGAAGCTTCTTATTTTCCCATGAATATTTGTGACTAGTAAAAGGGAGAACAGAGTGGGTGAGAATCTCTCTTTCTCCCCTTCATCTAGTTCCTATTCCAGTGATTGCTATTATTTTTATATTTTCCTCTCTTTTTCTTCGTATTTAGAAAGAATTAAGCTTCACATGGTTTTTTGCAGGTAAAGTGAGTTAATTTTATCCAAAGAACCTGCATTATTAAGAGTCCATTTTTATGTGAAGCACTGGTTGTAAATGAAGTGGAAGGATTTGCATATATTTTGGAGTTTGGGAATTTGTTAAAAAAAGACTCCGGGGAGTGGATCTTAGATGCACCAAACATTTCACGGATGTGTTTTTTGAGCATTTATCTTCCTCAGCATCAAACACTTCTCCCTAACTAATCTTTGCTTACTATTTTTATGAGAGCTAAAAGATAGTTCCTTCAGTTTTGCATTGCCTGCCAAAGCTGTAACACATGAGGTCTTTGTAGGTCTTTCTCCAGTAGCTGAAGAAATCCAGCATTCAGACTGAGTAGACATCTTGCAGAAAAAGATCTTTTTCTGATTTCTCTGCTTGAATTCATGAAATCACAAGTTAAATGAAGGGTTGAAGTTCAAGTAGCAAATAAAAGGCCAAGTGTAACACCAAACAGTTTGCACCAAAAATGTTCTGCATTTCTCTCCTTAAAGCAACTGTTGCTCAACTAAGTTGTGTTGGTGTTTTCTCCTTTCCTGTGTTTCTCTCATGAGCCTGTACTGTCACCACTTACTCAGCCCTGGAAGAAGCATCCTTCAGAAACCAGTTCATGTTGGGGAGACTGAAATGGCCATATAAATAGGTGTGAGAGAAACGCATACTGCTCCTGCATCCCTCCTTCTTTAGAACTTAGAGTCTCACATCTTTTAGTAGATCTTTCAGCTTTATCTATGTCTCTTTTCTCTCACCATATAGTTACTGAGAACTGATCTTGTATGTGTTATTCTGTTCCAGGCATTGTGGACCTATATAATCTATTGAAACTTATTTCTTGTTTTCTTTTAGAGACACCCCTTCTATAAAATATGAGTGTTAAAACTACTGTTACTACTACTACCGCTAATGCCACATGTCAGATACAGGGACTTTATCCCAGGCACTAAGATAAATCCTTAAAGTATAATATCCCATTTAAACTTTTCAATCCTCTGAAGTGGCTGATGTATCTCTTCTCTTTAACAGCTCAAAAGCCTGAGGTTCACAAAGGTTAACTTACTTGTCCTGGGTCACACAGCTAATGTGTTTCAGAGTTGAAGTTCAGACTCAACTCTATTTTACCAGTAAGTCGGTGTCTTTAGTCACTACCTCCTGCTCTCTCTGGAGATTGTCAAATGCCAATACTTCCTGAAACAGCCAGTTACATTTTTAGCCGGATGTGAAGTTTTCTTTCATACAGCAGATAAGACAGGTGCATGAATAATTAAAACCCAAGGATCTGTAACCAAACCAACGTGAATTCGCTCCTTGGTGAGTCAGAAACTGCACCAGGTTGAGTTGTGGCACAAAGAAAACTTCTATTTGCACCAAATAAGGAGATCACAGGGAATGGTTTCCAAAGCCGTGATGTCTCAAGAGAGGTTCATGGGTTCCTTTTATTTAGGGTTAGGTTGGATATTTAGATAGGGAAGCCTCATCACCTATGTAGAGGAAGATACACCTTAAGGAAATAGGCCTACACACACATTGTATGTTATGTAAATAAGGCTGAGGCTCCCCTTGGTCTGGGAATTTAGTATTATAATGAGGTAAAGGTAATTGTAGGTCATACCAGAGGTCACTCCATGGTCTATCTGCCCAGTGCAAGCCAGGGTTCGCTTAAAAGTTCTGGGCCATTGGGTCGCCTTGTCGTGTAGTTACCATCACCTGGTGGGTGGTTTCAGGTTTCATTTGCCTGAGTCCAGAGGAAAGCCAGAAAGAAGACTTGAGGGGAAAATGTAAGACAAAGGTTAGTGAGTACAAGCAAGTGGGCAGTAAGGGCCAGATCTTGGGATCTAGCTGGTGACAGATCCAGGTTTTTGTAACACCCAAAATCATGATGGACTGGCTGCGGTGACAAAGACTTAACTCTTAAGAGTTTGCTTGGGGTATAGCAGCAAGTGAGATGGAGGAGTCCCTTTTGCCCTCCATAGGATTTGTAATTTATCCTCGCTCTGTTGCAAATAATGTTAAAAAGAATGCAGAACCCTAAATCAGTGTAGGAAACAAAGCCATTTCTTGGCTGAAACTTTCCAATACAAGGGAAACAAGCAAAGCAAAGCATGGTGCTGGTTAAGGGGCTGAGAGAACAAGAGTTAGACGTTCAAGGTCACATCTGAAACCATAGAGCCTATTTTTCACTTAGGCTAAAGAGAAGCCATGTTTCAAAGTAGTCACATATTTTTTAAATGTTTAAGGGCAGTGATTCTCAAAGCTTGGTGCCCAGGCTAGCAGTCAGCATCACCTGGGAACATGATGAAAATAGGAATTCTCAGGCCACATTGCACATCCACTAAATCAGAAGTTCAGGGGGGGAATCACAGCAATCTGCGCTTTAACAAGGAAATTCTGATGCAGATGTCAGTAAAGTCTGACAACCACTGGATTAAAGTGTACCTTTTTTCATCATTACAAATCAGTCTGATGAAGGAATTGATTTATGGTGTCAACTCACCTATCTGGTATGGACCATTTATTTATTCATTCACCCTTTATTGCTGGGCACTTTCACAGATGTCACTTTATTTCATCCTTATACTAATCCTGTGTGATGTTCTTATCCCTCTTTACAGAGAAGCAACAGAGGTTCAGAGGTGTTAGGTGACTTACTTGACATTACATAGCACATATCTGTCTTGGGATTTAGCCTAGGTTTCTGGACACATGCTCTGAGTTTAGACAAGATATGCCACCCCAAGATGCTCATGGTCAAGCAGGAAGACAGCTACACAGTGAAAATTAGAAAACCGTATCATCTCTACATACTTGTATTCATAGTAGTAAAATTAACCTTTTCAACATACAGAGAGTTAACCAAATTAATGTTTTTTTGTTCTTTTAAACACTTCCACATAAATCCTTTTCAACAAGAGATAAATAAAGAGATTAGGCATGGAGTCTTTTGTCTACATTTTATAATCATATAACACAATGTAAATGGTTATATTTTAAACCCACAAGGCTTTTGAACACGAGCAAGCATACAAATTCATTCAGTAAACATGTGTCTAGTGTGTACAGTACTGCATTAGGTACTCAGCAGAAACTAAAAAAAATAAATAATAGATGGTTTCAACTCACTTAAAAGGTTCTTTGTATGAAATCAGAAAACAATAAAAGAATATCAGGGCCTAAGTGATATGATGTAATAGTGGTTGAGTAAAGGGTGAGATCAGTGAGGGTCAGAACATCCATTCTCTCTAAGTAATTCAACCCACCAGTGTTTTTGAGAAGAATAAGTCTGTGTAATCAGCAAATTGAAGTTTGTTATGCTGGGCCCAGGGCAAAGAGGCATGGAGTGCAGCTTATTCTGAGTGGGTGGGTGTGTGTGTGAGAGAGAGGGAGAATATATATCTACACTTGCATATATATTTCCATTTTGTGAGAGTAGTAATGCACACGTAAAATCTCAAGAAAAATTGCTAGATTGCCTCCTAATTAGATGTATCCGTTAATACTATATATTTTCAAACAATGTATGATGATCTCTGTTTCTCTTTGTCTTCCCCAATACTAGGTATTTATTATCAATACTCTTAATCTCTACCAATTTAGTAGGCAATATTCCAATTTATTATTTTTGTCTGTAGTTATTGAAAGATTTATAAGTTTGAGTAATTTTTTAGATGCTTATTTTGTCTTTATATCCTTTGCCTATTATCTTTCAGTGGAGGGTTTTCTTACTTATAGTATTCTTTGTACTGTGTGGATGACAGCCCTGTGTTGTAGGAGTTCCTTATATTTCTTGCTGTTTGTCCTTTCATATAACCTTACATTTTTTGTGTGCCATTTAGAAGTGTTACATTTTTATATACACAAATGTATAAACTGTTCTCTATCAATTTTGGATTTTGTTTTCCGTTTAGAATTTCCAGCTTCAAAACTAGCCAGCTTAATAATTAAGCCCACTTAATAGCTATATTAGCTATAATTCAGTTTTATTTCTTCTGTTTCTACACCCACAGGAAACCCTTTCTGAATGATATTTGTCTTGGCTTCCATGTGGAATATAAAGCTGTGGACATGATATTAGACACCTGAAGTCAGTTCACCAGTTGCTTTGAATGCTTTATTTCCATCTGTTCAAATAGTTACCTGTTGGATTTTGAATGTTTAAAGCAGGTAATTTAGGTGGAAATGGCAGGGAAGGGCAGGCAGGCGGAGCCTTTATGGAGTTGATTTAAAACTAAGTGGTTATTAGGATCTGCCTCTACCTCAGCCCCTTTGCTTGCTCAGCTTGGAGCAATCAGTCCACAAGGCCCTGGTCTATTCAGTTTCAGAAATGGCACTTGCCCTAGCTCACAGTGTCATCCCTGGGCCAGCAACACAGCAGCACCTGGGGGCTTAAGAGAAATACCAGTTCTCAGGCCCTGCACCAGATAGACTGAACCACAGACTCCCAGGTGGACTCAGCAGTCTGTATCCACAAGCTCTCCAGGTGATTGTGAGGCCCGCTAAAGTTTAACAAGCGTGACTCTTACAAGACAGAAACTTAACCCACAAGCACATTCTTCCTGCATCTCCTTTCTTTAGTTATGACTGCATCATATGCACAACCCATCACAATTTAGAGGAAGATACAAGAGATCTACCACCATTTCACAGAGGAATCATTTATGACCGTTTACTTTTTTCAATATATTAGTAGGGCTTCTCATAATCTAAACATTTATCAGCTGTTAGAAGTATTTATGGCTACCTTCTTTGAGAGATGAGGATTTGATTTACTTACACGTCCTTTCCTTTCTCCTACCTCCTCCAAAATTTTTATCTCTCATTTTTATATATATTTGGTTCTTCCAGATTACCTTCATAATTTTGTTTATTTTTATTTTCTTAAGTTTATTTATTTTGAGAGAGAGAGAGAGAGTATGCATGCACATGAGTGGGGGAGGGCATAGAGAAAAGAGAGAATCTCAGCAGGCTCCACACTATCCAGCACAGAGTCCAATTCAGGGCTTGAATCCACAAACCATGAGATCACAACCCAAGCTGAAATCAAGAGTATGACACTTAACCTACTGAGCCACCCAGGCACCTCTACCTTCATAATTTTATTTTATTTTTTAAATTTTTTAATGTTTATTTATTCTTGAGAGACAGAGCATGAGTGGGAGAGGGGCAGAGAGATAGGGAGACACAGAATCCGTAGCAGGCTCCAGGCTCTGAGCTGCTAGCACAGAGCCCGACGCTGGGCTTGAACTCATAAACCGCAAGATGACCTGAGCCAAAGTCAGACACCCAACCAACCATGCCACCCAGGTGCCCCTCTACCTTCATAATTTTAAATGATATACTTTAATTCTTAAGTTTTCAGTCATTGAGTTAGTACGATGTTAAAGAAATTGACATCCAATTATCCACCTCCTCCTTTTTCACTCCTTCTTTGAGATAATTTTAGATTATCAACATTTCTATTTTACTATGATACATTACTATAAAATTAATTTGTTTACACATTGCTTTTGAATATTGGAAATAGTGTTGCAAAGCATGGTTATATACAAGCAATATTAACTGAACAGTGAAGAAGTACAAATGTTCTTTGACTTAATGCTTTGCCTACCTGTTTGTGTCTTGTCCTTGATTGGTTACCTAGGTTTAATTTACAGTCACTTTATCTCATGACATTTCCCAAAGTGTCTTCTGTAGATATTAAGCAAAAATGTGACAAAGTGAGTTTGGGAAACACTTAAAGTTAAACACACTACTACTATAGGACTCAAAGCCTTTGATTTCTAATGAAGATCATTAATCTTTGAAAGAGGGATTGGTATATAGCATTTCTCAAATGGAACCCCTTTTTTGTAAGGCATCTCAAGGAATTAGTCTAAAGTAGAACATACCATGGAAAGTGTTGCCCTGTGGGAATTGTAAGTCTTTTGCTCCAGAAGGCCTCCTTTCTGCCTACATTATGTACCCTGCCTATTACCTAACTGGTCTGGTGTGAGTCTCAGACTTAGTCAACCACTGTTCACCAAGATCCTAGCCCTGACATCTGGACTCAAGTATGTTCATTTCCCCTCAGCTGCCATACTAGCTTCTAAGAGGTACATGCCTATGATCTATGATGTAGTCAGGTGCTACCAGCACCAGTTTGCCTGTCTGAGTGCTCATTCACTGATTTTCTTTTATCAGATACCTTGATTGTGATTTGCATCATTCCTAAATGCTTGGTTTCTTTTATTTTTTCCCAACTTATCCTAGAGATGATAAACTTAACCAGCCTACTCAGAAGATATTTTCTTTCTGAAAAGCAGAGTCATCTTACAATAAAACAAATCGACTCAAGATTCATGTTTTAATATCTGAATTCTTATCTACTTAAATAAAAAGGTCCGTTATTTTGAAAAGGAGCGTTTTGGAATATGGCAATGTAACAGACATTTCATTTCAATACAGTTCAGGCTTTAAGAATAAATTACACCATTCTTCAGGACAAAGACCTAGGCAAGCGTATTGCAGACTGTAGGCACACACAGTAAGTGGACATGGAGTGGATGTTTAATAAAAATATTAATTTTGAAAAAAATGAAAACTTTTTTCCTTCGCCTACAAATTCAATTCCTTTTTCCCCCTTTCTCATGGATGTGTACTTGTCACTCAAAAGAAAATAGGTTTATATTTATCTTTCTGGAAGTTGTCCTAGCTGAACCACCTTTGGGACACTTTATTTTATAAAACTGACCACAGTACCCCAACCTGATATTCTCAAATGAAACCTTTGTCTTGTGGATTAACTCAGTCATGAGATACTTGAAAAACCAATCCAGATATTTTTAACCTAAAATTAGCATTTCCTGTTTCCTTTTACTAAATTATTTTGTGTAACCATTCATTTAAAAAAAACAATCACTCAGTGCCTACTCTGTTTAAAGCACTATGCCAAGCAAAGGACAGAACTCAGAGATGAATAAGGCATTCTCTTAAGTATCCCTAAGTACCCTAAGTAGCCTAAGTATCCCTAAGATATCCACTGTTTAATTGGGAACATCAGACGTATCCATACGTACATAAAATGCAAAGCAGAGGCATGCCATGTAACAGAACCAAGAATACAGTGATTCCAGGGATGAAGAGTTCTCTGAATACAAATAATAACTGTATTTAGGTTATTTTAGTGGAACCTCTTATATTATCCAATACATTAATGATGCTTCCTAACTGGTAGATAGTGGAATATAAAGAAACATGGAAGCTTGCGTGTGCCCTTGAAACGCTGATCAGGAGACAAGTCATGAATACAAAAAAAAAAAAATTGAGTAATAATAGAAGTAACCAATGTAAGCCAAAAGATATATGAGGCGTCATGAAGCGAAGCAGAACATGATTAATCACCAGATGAACAGATTTGCATTTCAAAAACCCTCCCTACTGGTTTCCATTGGTCTTTCACACTTGACAAGAAATCAGAATGTCCCAGACAGTTAATAATAAAATACTAAAAGTGTAGAGCTGAGCAACCCATGTCAAGGATGGAGAAAAAGAAAAGGTCAGAATCCTCAGGGACAGAGTTCCTGACTAAGGAAGAGGTCATGTTTGGAGTGATTTTGAACAGATGCTAGAAGGGATAAGAGGCAGACAGGATAAAATAGAAGAATGATTTATAATTTCTGTTCTAAATAACCCTGAATTTGAGTCCCATGTCTACAAGTTTGCTCATTTTAAAGTTTTGTGTAAATTTTGTAATCTCGTAAGCCTCGGTTTTCTTGTCAGTAAGATGGGATAACAATAGAATCTATTGGACTGTTGTGAGGATAAAATGAAATATTGCACATGAAGTGCATGGAGCAGGGTTTGCATGCCCTAGAAGCTTAGTCAGTGCTGGTGGCTTCAATACTGCTTCCATTTTTACTATTACCTCTACAGTCTCCTCCCTGATCTGTAAAACAAAACAATAATAACAGTACCTCCATGTGGACTTTGCCAGTGAGAATTAAATAAGTATGCAAAATGTTCAGCGGGGACTGCAGCTTACTATCATACGAGGTATGAATTTCATGGCTCCAGAAGAAATCAACCCCCTTGTCATCATCATAGATATGTAGAATTCTTTTTTTAATGTTTATTTATTTATTTTTTAGAGAGAGAGAGGGAGAGAGCACGTGCGTGTGTGCTCACACTCGGGGGAGTGGCAGAGAGAGAGGAGAGAGAATCCCAAGCAGGCTCCATGCTGTCAGTGCCGAGCACAGTGTGGGTCTCAAGCAGACTCAGGAACTGTGAGATCATGACTTGAGCAGAAATCAGTAGTTGGACACTTAACTGACTGAGCCACCCAGGCGCCCCTAGATATGTATAGTTCGTTATTAGTACATTTTCTTGAACAAAGAGTAAATCCTCCCAATTTGCACAGTCCTAGTATTTGTTAGCATTGAGCGGGCCAACAATGAGTTCATGTGGAATTTTAACTAGTACCGCTACTGCTGTCACCACTACTAAGACACCTAGTATTTTATTGCTCCTCTTCCCTGCCCCCAAAGGTCTCCACTGTGCCCTGGAAGGGGACAGTTGTCTGGACAAGGCGGAAGAGCTTCTCTGCGTTTGGTTATTTCATTTAATAGTTTCAAAAACTGTATAGGATAAATATTGTGCTGTGGATTTTGTAGAAGAAAATGTTCTGCTTCTTGCTGAAAAGCCCATGGCCCTTAAGTGATAAAGCTGGAATGTAAACTGAGTCTGCCTGATTTTTTTTTTCTTTGATGCATATGGCCTGCCCAGATGAAATGTGCGTCCCTGCTTTAAGTGACAGGGAGAATTGTGCAAATACCACATGAGAGGGTTGTATTCAAATAAGTATGTGAATGTGAGATGGTGACACATTTGTAACCTATGTGTGGCTGCTGAGGAATTCCCATTAACATGTGCAGGCAGAGGTCATTGGTGGTCTCTCCTTCCTAAGAGAGATGTAGTGGGATTCATAGAAGGCTCACTGAGGTTTTTATTCCTCTGATTTGTTTTCATTTTATTCCACAGCCTAGAAATATTCTTGGCCTCTGAGTAGATTACATTTTCATACCAATGCGGAGGATTTAACTCCCACAGATGTTAATGGAAGCCATGCAGCTATGCAGCGCTTTCAAAATGTACCACTTAATGTCTGAACCTTTTAATCATGCTAGAATTTTTTTTTCTAGCAAATAGACAAAAATCTATTTTTATACTAACAAAGAAAAGAAACAAGCACACAATTCTGTTTCACTCTGCTCTTGGAGTATATACTGATTTTCTGTTTGGAAAGTCACCAAACATCTGTGAAGCTTCGGATCTCCCAGATTCAATGGCTTCGTACTTAAATACAACTGCCATGTATTTGGAGATAAATACCAAACAGAATCCTCAAATTTTTCTACAGTAAACTTCTATAGAGAGGGGCTTAAATGGCTCAGTTGGTAAAGCCTCTGACTCTTGATTTCCATTCATGTCATGATCTCAGAGTTCATGAGATCGAGCCCCACATCAAGCTCTGTGCTGTCAGAATAAATAAGCTTAGGGCGCCTCAGTGGCTCAGTTGGTTAAGCGTCCAACCTCAGCTCAGGGCATGATCTCATGGTTCAGGAGTTTGAGCAGGGCATGATCTCATGGCTCATGAGTTCGAGCCCTGCATCAGGCTCCGTGCTGACAACACAGAAGCTCAGAGCCTGGAGCCTGCTTCAGATTCTGTATCTCCCTCTTTATCTGCCCCTCCCCACTCATGCTCTCTCTGTCTCTCTCAAAAACAAACATTAAAAAATTTTTAAAAAGAATAAATAAATTTAAAAATTGTTTTAAATATTAAATGTCTATGGGGAGAAGTTTTCTAAAGTGAGTCAGCAGCAAGCCCATATCAGGGATGTATTTAGAAAAGCAACATAAAGATTTTACCAAAGAATAGAGAACTTTCAGCCCAGTCTTCTCTATATTATGACTTCATCATAGTAGAAAATAAAACTAGCTGTCAGTAGACCCCACCAGGGCTGGGAAAATACCATTGTACTCCCATTGCTTGGAACATGTTGACATATCATAGATATGCCCTGATACCATTGACATTACATGACAACAATAACAAAAAGATTCGATATGCTCTTCAGTTTGAAAAGTGAGTTTATTGGAGTGCCTGGGTGGCTCAGTTGGTTAAGCACCCAACTTTTGATTTCAGCTCAAGTCATGATCTCATGGCTCCTGAGTTCAAGCCATACACGGGGCTCTGTGCTGACAGCATGAAGCCTCCTTAGGATTCTCTGTCTCCCTCTCTCTCTGCCGCCCCCCACTCACTCTCTCGCAAAAGCATATAACCCTTAACAAAACAGATCTACACATATTAAGAAAAAAGAAAAGTGAGTTTATTGTATATTTTTCTTTTAAAATTACTTCTCTAAGTGTGCTCCCTGGATCAGCCACATTGGTGTCATATGGGCACTTGTTAGAAACGCACATACTTCAACTCAAACCTGAATCAGAACCTGAGACAGGTGCCCAGGAATCTATTTTCTCAAAGCTTTCCTGGTGATGCTGATGCAGACAAATATTGAGAAGCACTGGTCTCAAATTGGCCAAAGTACTGAGTTGACCTGAGTACCTTTTGTAAGCTTCCCGGGTGGGTGAAGGTTTATTATAGCCTGCTGTCCATTCACCATACTAGTCAATTATATGTGATCATACTTTGTCAGTCAGTGCTCTCTTTCACACTTCACTGAACTGCAGAGAAATTGTTCCCAAGATTCAGGAAAAAATCAGAAATGAGAGAGAACAAAGGAACAAGTGCACAGACCTCAATATGCAGGTAAAGAGGTCAGGCATCAGCCTTTCTCCTACCAGTTCACAGCAACAGTTCATGGCATTTTTGAACTATGGCACTGAGGTTGACAAATGGGGCTAGACAAAATCTTGTACAAAAAGTTAAATATAAAAGCAGGTAAGGGGCTAAATCCATGCTACTTTATTGACAGTTACGTGCAATCTGCTTTTAGCTGTTATACCACCTCAGGAATATGTGTTTCTGTCACAGCGCTTACCAGGATGCATGGGAATTACTCATTAACCTATGTCCATAATTCTGTGAAAAGAGAGAATACAATCCTTTATTCACTTTTGGTATTCCTTAGGTATGCCTAAAATATATGAGGTGCAGGAGTACCTAGTTTTCCTGTGCTTTGCTTTACTGCACTTCACAGATACTGCATTTTACAAATTGAAGGTTAGTGGTAACCTGCATCAAGCAAGTCTACTGGTGTCAGTTCTCCAGCAGCATTTGCTCACCTTTGTCTCTATTCACAATTTGGTAATTCTTGCAGGATTTCAGACTTTTTCATTATTATATCTATGTCTGTGGTCAGTGATCTTTATCGCCACTGTAATTGTTTTGGGGCACCATGGACCGCACCTATTTGGGATGGCAAACTTCAGTGTTGTGTGTGTTCTAACTATTCCACCAATAGGCCGTTTCTTCATCTCTCTCCCTCTCCTCAGGATTCCCTGTTATTTGAGACACAACAATATTGAAATTAGGCCAATAAATAACACTACAATGGCCTCGAAGTGTTGAAGTGAAAGGAAGAGTCACATGTCTCTCATTTTAAATCAAAAGCTAGAAATGATAGAGCTTAGTGAAAAAGGCGTGTCGGAAGCCAGCATAGGCCAAAAGCCAGGCCTCTTGTGTCAGTTAGCCAAGTTGTGAATGCAAAGGAAAATATCTTGAAGAAAATTAAAAGTGCTACTCCAGTGAACATATAGATGATAAGAAAGCAAAACAGTCTTATTACTGATCTGGAGAAAGTTTGGGTGGTCCAGATAGAAAATCAAACCAATTACAGCATTTCATTCCTTAAGCCAAAATCTATTCCAGAGCAAGGTCCTAACTCTCTTCAGTTCTCTGAAGGCTGAGAGAGGTGAGGAAGTTGCAGAAGAAGAGTTTGAAGTTAGCAGAGGTTTGTTTATGAGACTTAAGGGAAGAAGCCATGTCCGTCTTATAATACACAAGGTGTGGTAGCAAGTGCTGGTGTGGAAGCCGCAGCAAGCTATGTAGAAGATCTAGCTAAGATCATTAGTGAAGGTGGCTACACTAAACAGATTTTCAGTGTATATGCTTAACCGACTGAGCCACCCAGGTACTCCTAGATTTTCAATGTATGTGAAGATGATGCTAGGACTTTCATAGCTAGAGAGGAGAAGTCAATGCCTGGTCTCAAAGCTTCAAAAGACAGGCTGACTCTTGTTGGGCGCTCACACAGATGGTGACTTGAAGCTGGAGCCAGTGCCCATTGACTATTCGGAAAGTCCTAGGGCCCTTAAAAATGATGCTAAATCTCCTATGCCTGTTCTCAGTAAATGGAACAACAAAGCCAGATGACAACACATCTGTTTACAGCATGGTTTAGTGAATATTTTAAGCCTGCTGTTGACACCTAACTGCTCAGAAAAAAAATTTATTTTAAAATATAACTACTCATTGACAATGTGCCTGGTTACCCAAGAGCTCTGATGGAAATATATGAGATTAATGTTTTTGTGCCTGCTAACACAACATCCATTCTGCAGCCCTGGGTCAAATACAAACTTGCAAGTTGTATTATTTAAAGAAATATATTTCATAAGACTATAGCTGCCATAAATAGCAATTCCCCTGATGGATCTGGGCAAAGTAAGTAGAAAACCTACTGGAAAGGATTCACCATTCTAGATGCCTAGCTGGCTCAGCCTGTAAAGCATGCAACTCTTGGTCTTGCGGTGTGAGTTTGAGCCCCATGTGTGATAATGGAGTTTACTTAAAACATTTTTTTAAAAAATTTGAATCATTGAAAAAGATAAAAATATCAAAATGAACAGGAGTTTGGAAGAAGATTCCAGCCCTCATGGAGGACTCTGAGGGGTTCAAGACTCCAGTGGAAGAAGTCACTGCAGAAGTGGTGGAAACAGCAGGAGAACGAGAATGAGAAGAGGAGCCTGAAGATGGGACTGAATTGCTGCAATCCCATGATAAAACCTGAATGGAGGAGGAGTTGCTTCTTATTGACGAGCAAAGAAAGTGTTTTTTTGAGATGAAATCTACTCCTAGTGAAAATGCTATGAATATGGTTGAAATAACAATATAGGATTTAGAATATTACGTAAATTTAGTTGATAAAGCAGTAGGGCTTGAGAGGATTTTGTCCAATTTAATAAATTTTTTAAATGTTTATTTATTTATTTTGGGGGGAGAAAGAATGCATGTATTTGCACGAGGGGCAGAGAGACAAGGAGACCGAGAATCCCAAGCAGGCTCAGTGCAAAGCCTGATGTGGGGCTCAAACTCACAAACCATGAGATCATGACCCGAGCTGAAAGGAAGAGTGAGAGGGGCGCCTGGGTGGCTTAGTTGGTTAAGCGTCTGACTTTCGCTTAGGTCATGATCTCGCGGTTCGTGGGTTCGAGCCCTGCGTCGGGCTCTGTGCTGACTGCCAGCTCAGAGCCTGGAGCCTGTTTCAGAGTCTGTGACTCCGTCTCTCTCTGACCCTCCCCTGCTCACGCTGTCTCTCTCTCTCTCCTAGAAATAAATAAAACATTAAAAAAATTTTTAAAAAACAAGAAAGAAAGAGTGAGATGCTTAACCGACTAAGCCACCCAGACACCCCATACTTTAATTTTGAAAGAAATTCTACTGTGGGTAAAATGCTATCAAATAGCATCACATGCTACAGAGAAATCATGAAAGGAAGAGTCAACTGATACAACAAACATCATTGTTATCCTAGTTTAAGAAATTGCCACAGCCATCCCAGCCTTCAGAAACCAGCACCCTCATCAGTAAGCAGCTATCAACACTGAAGCAAGATCTTTCATCAGCAAAAGGATTACAACTCACTGAAAGCTCAGATGATGATTAGCATTTTTTTTTTTAGCGATAAAGTGTTTTTAAGTTAAGGTATTATACACATTGGTTTTTTAAAATATAATGTTATTGCAGACTTAATGGGCAACAGTATAGTGTAAACATAACTTTTACATGCATTGGGAAACCAAAAATTCATTTGACATACTTTATTGTGAAATTACTTCATTGTGGTGGTCTGGAACTGAGCCTACTATATCTCCAAGATCATGTCTATACTCTATAGCTATCTGTTGAACTGAAGCAAGTCCTTTGGTTTACAGAAAGTTTCATGTTTGCCAAGTATGATGTCACCAAGTAAAAGAAAAGCAGACAAAGAACACAAATGAGGAAAAGCTTAAGAGATTATGCAGCCAGAGGAGAAGCATGGACTTTAACGGGGAAAATATTCAGTGAGACCCAATAAGAGAAAATGCTGTGATTGGAAGTATGAACTTGGATTTGAAAAAGGAAAGGAAATGGTGGGAAAATGTGGTGTTTGGAGGAAAATAGACTGTGTTGTGTATGAAGAGGAGAATGTAGTGTTTGACAAGAACAGAGCATTCAGAAAACAGAATGGAGCAAGATGGGGCAACCAAGAAAAGACTTGATAGAAGATATGAAATACCATGAGCAGTAGGAGAGAATATAGAAAGCATGGGGCAGGGGGTGGGAATGAGAATTTTATATTTATTTGGTCATCTAGACTTATGGACTTTAGAGTTCATTGTTGTCTTACTGTTTCATCATCAAAGGAAAGTCCAACTCACACGATGAAGCCATCTGTCATGTCCCCACAACTGCCCCACTACCTTCCCTGAGAGCCCTCGTGGGATATTTTCATCTTTGGCAAGACAAACTGTTTCTCTTCAACTAGTTTTAGAGGCTTCCTCTCTTTTATTTTTTTTTGTTTGTTTGTTTGTTTTAAAATAGTTTATTGTCAAGTTGGTTTCTATATAACACCCAGTGCTCATCCCCACAAGTGCCCTCCTCCATGCCCATCTCCCCCCTCCCCCCCACATCCATTAGTCCTCAGTTTGTTCTCAGCATTCAAGAGTCTCTCATGGTTTGTAGAGGCTTCCTCTTAAGAAAGGCCGCTGAGCAGCAATCCCTTTCTTTGGCCTTGTGAAGTGTGTTCCTAGAAACCAAGAGGAAGGGCCAGTGGACTCCAGGGTCAGGGCTTCATCCAGGAGCCATCACCGTCTACCTGATGTGTGGCAAACTGGTCCAAGGAAGGATTACTTTTCTTTGTCTCAGCATTGAGTACTTTTCTCACTGAACACACGGTTTGCACTTTGGAAGTGCTCTCAGCCAATTTCCAGGGCTGCAGCTGGGCCTGAGCTGTGGGGTCAAGAGCATCAGCTGGTATCAATAGATAGGCAAGTTGTTCTTTTACAATGTCTTAAACAAATTTTTTTAAAAGTTTAAATAATTCAATGTTACTTTTTTCCCTTAAATTATGTTAATCTTGGAAAATGTAAATAAGCAAAAAGAACATAAAAATGTTGTCCCCAGGTCTCACCAAACCAGAGATAACTGTCCCCACCTTGGTATTGCACCATCTTGTATGTATATGTGTGTTTATGTCCTCACAGAAGTAAACATATTCCTTCAGGACAATGCATTAGTGGGACTGTATATTGGTCTTATACTTCATGTTCTCCATTGTGAACTATCAGCTACTGTAATTTATTGACTCAGCGGATACATTATGAGAAAGTGAGATTCTGGGTTTTCAAGGGTTCCCTCTCATGCTCACATTTTAAAATTTCCTCCTAAGTTCTTTCACAGTGCCCTGCCAATATGCCCAGTTCTCTTCTAATCTAAATTAAGCCTGGGTCATCCCAGGATCCCCTCCTCAGTACCTCTCCCTCCCTTCTTAACCTCACTTTTTGGCAACCTCACCCTGGTAACAGCCTTACTTCCCAATCTGCTCCATGTGACTTTCTCATAGCTCTGTCCCCAGGTTGCCCTCTTCCCCCCCCCAATTAGATTTAAAATATTCTCAGTTTTTACATTATATCTCTGCCCCCAAGAGGTAGCTGTGCAGCTTGGGGCAAATGTCTCAACCTCTCTGTGCTGTATTTGCCCCACCTGTAAATTAGGGATAATAATAGAACCTACTGCGTAAGATTTTTGTAAGGGTTGAATGGGTGAAAACTCATACAAAACTTAGAATACTACCTCAAGAAATAAATGGTAATGATCATATAGATGATGTCTTATACCTGTTTATTTCATGCTGGTAAGTTTCTGAATCAAGGCTTCTGGGTTCATTAAACTTCTGATCACTCCAACCACAATTGCTCAAAAGTCAAAGTTCCAGGAACTGTCCTCATTGTCTCCATTTATATAGTTTGACTCTGCGTTAGTTGCTATCCTATAGCTGTTTGTAAAGGCTGGAATTCAGATGGGCCGACTTTCCTCATTCTCTGTGCCAAAGAGAAATGGTCCAAGTCTGACTTTTGTAATTGGCAGGGGCTAGAACCTGGAAGAGAACAACTTTCAAGTTAAGTGCTGCCAAAAATATGCCCTCCCCTATAAGGAAACAATTTGTTCTGTAGAGTATGTATGTATGTAATTGTAGAATTTGTGTGTGTATATATACATTTGGGCTTACCCCACATTAGCATTATGCTTTGAAAAAACAAAAACTCCTTTAAAGAAACCTTGACACAAAAAAATAATGAGAATAAAAAAGAGAAAACAAAAACTCCCTTTTTTGTGCTGCTATCACAGTATATTTTTTGAACTTCTACCAAAAAATTCCCCTTCTAGGCAGAAATTGTTTATGTGTATATGTATGTACTATTCCTACAATAGCATTATTCCTTTGAGAAAACAAATGTTTTCTTTTTTGCAATTGGTTAGAGGCTGAATGTAAAGTAGACACGTTTGTCTTTAAGATTCATATTTGTAGCCCTTACTTCCCCTGATACCCAAAACCTGCCTGATCCTGGGTGTCCAGGGACCCCTACTGCTGAGTTGGGAAATATCTTATGCCTTGGAATGTGTTCTTTTTCCTTAACGACCCTTAGACAAACATACACATATCCCTTTCCAAATGTTCCCTTTCCTCAAGGTGACATGAAGTCTCCAGAACTTTAGCTTTAATAAATATCCAGGTGTCTCCTTGGAAGTGACATTAACAGTAAGAATTTAAAGCCATATAAGGCCACTGTTTCAGATCTCCAAATCTGATGAAAGTGATACTTTCTACTCCTAGATAAACACCTATATCTAATAGACACATACTTTTTGGGGGTCATTAATATCCTGACTTTGACCCATGGAGTCCGTGTTAATAAATAAAAAACCTTAGATGATTATTTCTATCATCATAAAATGCTAACTTGTCCATATTTTTATCAGTCGAAAGGGACAGACCTTGGTCCTGTTTTGATTTTTAAGATAAAGCGTTTCTCATTTTCCCTAGTTAAGTTAAACCAGAAGCATTTTACTAGATCACAGCAGACTTCTGAAATCCACTATGTGACATTAAGAACTTGCGCAAAGTTTGGCGAGGTCATTACTTTCCTTAGCACCTCCTGGAGCCGGGGAGGCCCTGGACCAGCAACTTACAGACCCATTAGAGAACTTGCCAAGGAAGGAGTCAGAGTCTTTCCGTTTCCACCACCTGCGTGAACTGGCCACCTCACTTTACTTTTTGAACTCTGCTAGCTAGTGTGTATTTACGGAAGCCAGGGGAAACAGGATTGCCAAGAATGAAAACTTTAACTACGTGAGTACATAACTTTGTGAAGTAGAGGGGAAAAGGAGAATTCTAGTGGCTTTGAGATGCTGTCTTATATAGATCATTTTTAATCAAGGGAAATCTTTTCCCCATCATACATTTTAAAGTTAAACAGTTTACAAAAATTATTAATGTGCTCAAACTAAATTTATGAAGCCATGTAGATTGTGTTGAGTGTTGGTAAAAATCTTTATTAGGTGACAAAATACAGGATAATTGGTATCCAACATCTCCATGACTGCAAACATTGTGTAAGAGCTATGAATACGAAGAGAAATTAACCTAATTGCTATCATCTGCTTTATAACCTTTTCTAGGTTAGTGTTAATTTCTGCTTTTTCAAAATTCCAGGGAGCACTGAGCTAAGGAAATGAAACAAAACACAGCTAAACAATATATATTACACATCATTAGTGGACAGCTGATGGAAATAAAGAACAGAGTAACATAATTAGAAATTAAATAGTATCTATGATTCAGAATAGCAAAACATCTGTGTCTTGTTTGGTAGAAAAGAAGAGAAAATTTACTTTATATACCCTATGGAGATTTGGGGACCGCAGATGTAGATCCACATGACCCATTTTAGGGTTCTTTATCAGAATTAAAAGAATAAAAAGCCTTTAAAAATCTCTAGTTATAATGTTTTATACCTCAACTCCTGAAAGGAGTATATATGTATGTACATACTTTAAAACAGACCCTGCCAAAGAAGCCTAAAATTTGCTCAGAGTTACAACACTGGAATGGTATGGTTTATTCTTATTTCTCTTTATCCTCCCAACAGATCCATTCTCTTTGTGTTGTAATCACTCTTCACAGTTCACTGATTCCTCTGATACTATCTTGAAGCACTGATTCTCAGAAGGGTCGAAATTAAACGGCATTTTCAGAAACCCCAGAGACAGCACGCAGCCAACAGCCCTCAGACTCGTTGTTGCAGAAGGCAATTATCAAAATAGAATGATGCCTTATTAGATATGTCTTAGAATTTTAAAAAGCGTGCTTTTATCTTGTTCTTTCCTGGGTGTCTGCCTGTGTTCCTTTTTCCCCCTCTTGGTAGCTACTGCCAAGCAAATGTGGCAATACTGACAGTTGCCACTTTAAGCGGCCTTGCCCTTCCCTTCTGTTCCCCCTCCATGTGTCCCTTTCGCTGGGCCAACTATGAGGTGACTGCAAAATTGGTAAATATCATTCTAAAAGTTGGAAGAGAGAACACGTACTCCATGCACTGGATGCTCGTATCGGAGTGGTGAGCCAACATCTGCAGACACAGCCTTTGCAAGATTCATACTTGAATTAAGTGAATATGTATTTAGGGTAAATTTTTAAAGGAAAAGCACTGTGCCATTTTCTGTCCACATTGTATTAAAGTATTTTGCACATAATTAAGCTGCATATGTCTACAATAGGAAATCCCTAGTCATTCTGAATAAAGCCCTGAATTGCTTCTTTACACTTTTTTCAATTTAGGAGCAGAACATTAAGGAAACAGGGCCATTTGCATGTGCTTATAATGGCAGAGATGGAGGAGTGTCTTAATTAGTTTTAATCATGAAAGGAATGGTAACTAGTTGATGTCAATTTATGCTGAGCTTAGCACAATAGAAAATGAGCTTAGGCTGCAACAGAAAGAAATTGAGTTACCTACATGGATAAATTTCCTGATGCTGTGAATTGTTCAAATGAGTTATTAAGAGGCTGAATGTGTAGTTTACAAAGGAAGAAGGTAGTGACCCTATCTGAGATGAAGGGGGAGATGAGCCCATTTCTTTCTCCTTTTTTTGATTCACTATCTTTAAAAGGGTTTCCCTGCAAGAAGTAAGGTGCGTTTAATATTCATATCTGAATGAAATCAGGTCACCCTTGAGCTTTAGTTGATTTCTAGTTGTGATAAAACAGTATACTTTAATTTAGAATATGAACTTTATTTTTTAAATCTTCTGAAAAGACAGGTTAATGTGTTTATCAAAAAGAGTGACGTGTGTGGGTTCACAGTGGAAGAGAGGTCAGCAGAAAACAGATTCGAATCACAAGCAAGATTGATGAATGACCCTGTATGTCAGTAACAGTGACTTTGTTTTTTGTTGTTGTTTGTTTGGGTTTTTTGGGTTTTGTTGTTGTAGGGTTTTTTTTATGAGCCTGGTTTAAATTTATAGTGGGATTTTCCTCTGTTGACATTTTAACTTTTACAAAACCTATGGAAGTAATTCTTCTCATTTTTGGAAATAACCAATTTAACGCCGACGACATATTCCATCACAGGGATATAGTTCTTTTATTTAGCCACTATTGTTAGACATTGCTTCTATTGTTCCTTATTGTGAGTTATGTTGCAATGAACATTTACTGACAAATCTTTGCCCACATTTAATATCCTTTCATTAGCAATAATACTTTTAACTCCATCTTTATCTCATGATCTAAAATTAATACTGCTTTATAATTAATTTCATAAGCCTACCTAAGGCTACAGAAGAGATATTATGGGATTCAAAATGTCATGGAGACTTTTCTTATTGTATTAATGAATCTTACATTGTTTCATCAATTGTCTCCAGGAAGTATCACAGCTGAACAGACTTGAGTTTCTTATCTTGGCAATATCTACTTTAAACAAATTTAGCCTAAATTTGAATAGATAAAACAGATTTAATGATGATGATACACCTTTTGTTTATTTTTAATTGATGTATAGTTAGCACACAGCACTACATTAATTTTAGGTGTCCGACATAGTCACATGACAACTCTATCTTATGCTATGCTCACCAGGAGTGTACAATACTGTTACACTATCATTGACTATATTCCCTATACTGTACCTTTCATCCCTCTGACTTACTCATTCCATAATTGGAAGCCTATACCTCTCATTTCCCTTTATTGCATGCTTTTTAGAAAGAATTGTTTTTAAAGAGATGATTCACCAAAGATTTGACTTAATTGTTTAAATGTATTTTAAAAATAACCAAATTCATCACACTTTAATGTACACACACCTTCCTGAAAATAAATCATTGGACTCTAACGTAGTTCTTTGCAAACCTGACTGAAGATCCAGCTTTCCTGAGAGATGCCTTAACAGTACCATTTACTAGGCACACTAGAACAGAGTGCCCACCAGGTGGTCCTGGAGAGTTGATAGTCTTAAAATTTGACCAGGTGATTTTGACGATTAGCCAGATTAGAGAGCTGTGGGGCCAAGGTCACCTTTTAGCCTTTATCCTATGATGCTCTTTAGATTTAAAAAGACATCAAACAAAAGGAAAGAGGCCTGGAAGAGCTAGGAGACGCTGAATTAAGGCAGCACCACCTTTGAGCTTTTCTTTTCCTTCCAAGAAATCTCAAGGCTCTCCCTGTGTCCTTACCCCTATTCTTTTCTGGAACTTTAAAGGGGACCATTAGGGACTCTGGATCTAGAAGATTGTGTAGTCCTTATGGACTGTTTTGCTTCACTATGTGGAGAAAAAAAAAAAGATTAGTAGAATGTGGGAGTAANCAAAAAAAAAAAAAAAGGTTTTGTATAAGGCAGCATATACCAACCTTCCGCTGTTCTAAATTTACATACTAATATGTATCATATCTACCACTTAGAAAAACAAACAAAAAATAGAGCTTGCTATCCTAAGAGAAAATTATTCGCCCCCTCCCTAGGACTCCTAAAGAAGAGAGGACAATCCCCCTAAATATTTATTTACTAAACCCATTGCCTGCACTGAATATGGGCACCCGTGAACATCTATTAAAGGATGTGCACAGAGGTGAGCGAAGGCATGATCTGACATCTCACATTCCATTAACCCCATAGTTAAATCTCCCTTTCCCCCTCCCGTTCCATGAATATTTGTATGAAAACTGTTATGCTCAGATAAAAATAAATACATTCTGTCTCTGCCCTGATGAAACTTACTTTTTAATGTGAGAGTAAAGGCAATGAAGGCATCTACCTCTACCTGTTCATATAAACCCTTGAACAGTGTCAGCAGGATGGTCAGGGAGAGGGAGGTGGTTCAGTGATTTGGCTGATTCTTACATAACAAACAGGTGGTGATGGTAGAACAGCGTCCGAGCATCCCTGTCTGTGACTGAAAGGAGAAAAGGGGTGTGATATTAGACACCAGATAGGAAAAAAACCACTTTCTCAAGGCCAAATATTTAGACATGGAGGGAGAGCCAGAATGCAAGAATCAATTTGCACATCAGGATAGAGAAGGATCTGGAAACAAAATTAGGTAGATAAAGTACAGGGTCCTGGTAGAAATTTTTCAGAACTTTACCCTTGATCTTGACTGAAATGATACATGGAAGCTTTCACAATGCAACACACTGGCACTGGCGTTGGCTTTCTTAAGCAATTGATAACTTACTGGAAGATATCTGAGCCCTCTTCTAGGAGAAGACTGGAAAAACAGGCTTGGGAAAACCACAGAGAATCCAGTCTATTGTCCATGCTACATGTCAGGCATGGGAGGTGTGAAAACCCATCCCTCAGAGTTATTTCAAACCATCTTACCAATACTTATGGTTCACTGCAGCAGGGAAAGAAAGCCCTGGAGGGCCTCATCCTGGCATTTAAGTGTTCCAGCCAGAAAATTATGTATAATTTCCACCACAATCCTTGGAGATAATATCCTCTTACAAGCACAGAGAGGAAAAGCAGATATAGGCAGGTATTCCACGCTTGTGTGGTGGACAGGAAGCAGGGCCCAGGAATCAGGAAATAGAGAAACCTTTGTCTTACATGGTCTCCCTGGATGCTTCCTCTGGAATGTATAAAGCTGAACAATACTTAAGACTCATTGTCCCGTCTTTTAAGATTCATATGTCAAGGAGAAAATGTCTGGTTGGTCTGGCTTGGTTCAAGTGCTTACTATTTTACTTCAGTAAGCGGGAAACACTGTGGGCAGTAACAGTGGATGAAAAGCTAAACCAAGAGGAAATCAAGGTGCTAGGAAGCAGCTGAGGATATGAGTATGAGTTGTTTACTGGATAGCAGATACCTACCTCTGTTGAGAGGTTACCAGGAAGCCTCTCATTTTGGTATTCACCAAATATTTATGGAGTACTTCCTATGTGCTCTTCTAAAAATTGTGGACCCAGCAGTGAGCACAACAGACAGTCCTCCTTCTCACTGAGCTTACACTTTTGATGGTCAGGTAATCATGGTTGATGGATTGTTTGGTGGTGTGGAAAATATTCTGAAATTGTGGGAATAGGAAGGATTATATGGGTAGGAAGCCAACATGAGACCTCTGGAAAAAGAAAAAAGAAAAAAATTTTTATAAGACTTAAGGGCATTTGTGTTCCTCACTCCAGAAGATTTCTAAATGAAACTGACTGGCCACTTATTGCCAGTGCTATAGAGTGATTGCATACACTGCACAAGCGAGGGAGATGCAAGACACCCTTTGCTTAGGGCCCTTCCAGCTCAAAAGTTCACTGACTCAATGACAGCCCCATAAGGCAGTGTTGCCACTGGGAAACAGAGACATGCAAAGAGGGAATTGGGCAACATTATCATCAGGAAAGAGACATTTCCTTCTGGAGACTGAGGATTTCAGAGCTTACATGGAGTGGGATTCTAAGCTGGAGGACCAGATGAACACTGTCCGTTTATGACCATACTCGGGAGTCTCTACCACCACGTCTACTCATCTACTGCTGCTACATTGTCTTCTCTTCTGCCCCTAAGTGTCCATCCATACTCCTAACTAAGGCCATACTCTTGACATGTGTGCTAGATCCTTTTCTTGCCAGCTCTAGGTCCTCAATCCATCATTTCTCCCTTCTCTTTCTGTTAGTTTTCCTCTCCTTTGTGGGTACTTCCAATTAGCATTCCCATGTGCAATTTCTCCTTTCATAAACACTTTTTGTCCCTGTCTTCTTCCAGCTTCTGTCTCATTTCTCTGTCCTCCCTCACCACCAAGCTCTCCTAAAGAGCTGTTCCACAAGCCTCCTCTTCTTTCCCTCTCCAGCCAGGCATCTATCTCCCTCAATGCTTGAGCAGCACTGCCTTTGAGACACTGTCTTCAGTTAGGACACCTCTCTGCTGATTTTCAACCTACCTTGTTAACTACCTTTTCTCATTCTCTTGGCCAATCCTCCTCTCTCCAACTTGCAAGTGTTGGCAAACCTCCGAGCTCAGTCCTTAAATGCAGCCCTTTTCCATTTACCTTTCTTCGTTGGTCATCCCATCCAATCTCATGGCTTAAAAAAAACTGTCATTATATTGATAGCTCCCAAATTTGTATTTCCATTGGGACCTCTCCCTGAAAATCCAGGCATATATATCCAATAGCCTACTCCAAATCTCCATTTGTATGTTGTCGCCCCCTCCATATTTTCTCAGAACTGTGCATTTTGGCCTGACTTCTAATTGCAAACATCTGTGATTTTGCCAGAAGACTTTCTCATCTGTGAGCGTCTGTATGAGGCCCATGTATGAAGCTGAGTCAACCCTTTGTTGGGGTGCCCTTCAGCCAGTGACTAATGGAGGCTGATAGATAAATGCTCCAGTTCCCTCACCTTAGGGACCTCTTGCCCCTGCATAGAGGTATGTTCTGTTTCCCAGGGCTCTTCAGAGACTCAGCTCCGTTTATGGGGCGCCGGGTGGCTCAGTCAGTTAAGCGTTCGACTTCGGCTCAGGTCATGATCTCATGGTTTATGGGTTCAAGCCCTGCATCAGGCTCTGTGCTGACAGCTAGCTGAGAGCCTGTAGCCTGCTTCAGATTCTGTATCTCCCTCTCTCTCTGACCCTCCCCTGCTCTCTCTCTCTCTCTCTCAGAAATTAAAAAAAAATAATAAAGGCTCAGCTCTGTTTATCTTTGGCATCAACTAGCATGGTAGTACAATCTACATAGGGCCCTTCCTATATTTGTCACATTTTTCCAATTCCCTACATTTCTCCAATTCCCAGTGTTTCCTGGGATTATCTCCCAAATATAATACTTGCACTCAAAATACTTGTCTCAGGGTCTGCTTGTGGGGAAACCCAAACTAAAGGCAGATACCAAATAGGTATCTCACCTCCAACATGTCCCAAACCACACCCAAGATCTTTACCCGAGGCCTTTACCCTCTCCTCTCGTGGTCTTGTCTTCCTCAGTAAGTAAGTAATTCTTCTGGTTACTGGTCAAAAACCTAGACACGTGTCTTCCTCTCACACCTCATACCCAGCTAGTCAGCAGATCTACCTTCAGAATTCATCCCTTATTTTTTTGTCCACAGGATTTTACTCTCTGGCATAGTATAATGGTCAACATTTTAAAATTGTTTGTCTCCATACAATTAAATGTACTTGCACAAGGAAAAGAAATGTCCATTCATTTCATTTGCTGTTGTCCCTTCAGTGCCTAGAAGAGAGCCTGGAAACATAGTCAACCTTCAAAAACTATTTGCTTAATGGGTTGCATAGATGTAAACAAATGGCTAATGAGAAAAGGCTTTGGGGGTGAAAGTATGAAAGGCCACTACCTAGACTCCTTCAAGATTATACATGTAGCTGTTTACCAAACCAAACTTTTTGTTATTTCAATATTTGTACAATTAGAAAAAAGCCCCCTGGGGACTTTAGATACCTGTGGTTTACAGTATAGGAGCTTACCACAGTAGGATGCTATGTTACAAAGGTGGAGAGAAATTCTAGTGAATAATTTTTCATAAGGAAGTCTGCCTCTTCCTACCTCTACTACCCCAACAGTTGTATGTGTTCAGCTCTACACAGCTATTCTCGTAGGTATTTTGAGAATAAATTTGCAATTTCCAGGACCACTTTGAATAAGTAACATTACTCTCAGGGTTAGGAAATGAACTGGCATCATGAGCCTGATGATCAACAAGGGGCAACTGAGGAGGCAGGGTGGCATAGAGGTTAGGGTCCTGGGCTCTGAAGTCAGCCTGCTCATTTCAGTCCCAGCTCTGTAGCTCACCAGGGCACAATCATGGGCAACACTATGTGACCTCTGTAATGTCAGCTACTGCACTTGCAAAATAGCGGTGCCAATCTAATGAGATCATTGTGAGGATTAAGTGGGCTAATACATGCAGAACACTGAGCAGAGTAGCTGACACAGAGGAAGTCCTGAGTAAGTGTGAAATATCCTTCTCTGGTTGGTTTATATGATTACCTATCATATGTCCCAGACTATAGTAGCTCTCAAGATATAAGCTCTGCTTTTGCACAGCATTATTCTTATGTTTGTATAAGGCTTTCTCTATTTTTAAATGCTTTCCACATTTAATGTTCAAAATAATACCCCTGTAATCAGAAGCGTGTGTATTATCAACTAGCTTATTATAATAAACCTGGGGGCATTGCAGAGGCACATGCTGGGAGGATTTTTGTCACTCTACACATACCCATTAGAGATTCTGAATGACCGTCACACAAAACCACTCCTCCAATGGGATGGGGAGGGATTGTGTCCCACAGAGTACACCCTGTTCAGTGGTATTTCACAGTGTCTTAACAAATAAACCTTTTCTCTCGACTCACAGTGCCCTCCCCAGAACAGACAGGAACACCATCTCTGTAGGTTTTGCCACATCCTATCTGTTACCCTCAGATCTCTGTAATCACTGAGGCTCTCCAGTGCTGTGCCAAGAGCAAATTTTGAATACAAGCCCATGGAGGGCTGCAGTGCTAGCTTCTGTTCTTTATCCAGCCTTGTCTTTCTCTGCCCATACATATCCAATGTGGGTGAAATGAGGGGCAGAATTGAGAAAATATCACACAAATGGTTCCAGGCCACTCCAAACCGAAATCGTAGGTGGTAGTAGAGCCATTACCATCAATGTATGCACAAAGCCTAACTCCGTTGCTATCCTACAAAGGAAAGTGGCTGAAGTGGAGAGAAATTCACTTGAAGGAATAGGAAGGAGAACCTTGAGGAGGTAGACATAATCAATATGCACAAGAAGCATCAAAGGCTGAAGGAAAATCAAGTCCATTTTCTCTAGAAATTCCTCTATCGCACCAGGTCGAGAAACACAAATCCAGACTGGTAAAGGGAGTTGGAATGATGTGGGAAGAGAATATAGAAGCATATGTAGGTTATGATTAATCATCATCAGTAATGCATAGGCATGATTTATGAGAGGTAGAACTCTTGGGCTGCTCACTATACTAAATATCTATTAAATCTGATGATCATAGCTTTTTGTGGTCCAGTAGAGAAAGATTTCTCCATAGCAAGAGAAAAGCTGTCTCCAAAGACTTTGCCACTGTAAGTGGAATATCCCTCAAGAATGTAAGTTCCTTGGAAGCAAGGCTCCATTCACTGTATAGCCCAGCACTGAGCACAATGCCTGACACCTAGTAAGTGATTGTTATGTATTTGTCAAATCAATAAAGGAATGCATGTTAGAGAGAGCTGGAGGCTTAAGCAAAATATATAATAATATACTAAATAATGGGAATAGAATGGAAGACATATTTCATTATAATAAATTCTACATCGCCATCCAATTGTTTTTCCCCAAACTGGCATTTGTTGAGTTGTTTTGTTTCCATTGTAATAATGGGAAACTATGTTAATATGCAGATATTAGAAATGAAAAGACCTAGTCCACTCAGATCCAGTTCAGCCTCCTGATTTGGCGAAAGGTTGTTAATTTCTCTAAGGATAGTTTTCTTTGTTTATTAAAGAAGAATTGTAACACCTGTAAGAGGGCCTCCTGTCTCAGGCACTGGTGACTAGTTCACAACACCTTGGAAACTATAAACACTCCTCTACAAATGTATAACTATTATAACAGCCTACATATAGTGCCTTTTTTTTTTTTTCGAAAAGCCGGAATTTACTATACAATCTGGTAGTATTTTGAAGGAGTTGATAATCATTTGTATTAACACCAGTTCAATACTCTTCTGTATGGATGAGCAAGAGTGCAAGTATTAAGGGTGGGTAACCTGCTCAAAGTTAAGAAGTAGGAAGGAGCAGAGCACATTTTAAACCCAGGTAGTAGGCTCACTGAACCATGACACCCACTGCCACTACTTTTTTATGAAGACATCTAGTCTGTTAAGGACTCATAAATTTACATAACTCTCCTTGTTCTGTTTCTCATTCCCCATAGTTAACAGTTTTCACTGGATAAAGTACCAGGGTGCCCAGAACTTGCCTTAATGACAACTTAGAAGAATCCAACTATTCATAAATGTGTTCTCACTGCTCACCTCATTAAGAGAATTCTTGAGTTTTCCTGGAGTTCCTCAGGGGCTGTGGCTGGGTCCTTCATTTTGCCAAGTTTCTGATCCTGAGGGAGCCCTCAGTCTCCGAAAATCTTATGTATTGTGCTGTATTGTACAAATTAGAAAATTGAAAGCCTTTTTTTTTTTTTTTTTTTTTTTTTTTTTTTTTCCNACTTTTCCATCAGAATTCACCTCCCCTAGCATGTAGAGTGAAAGCTGGGGAGGTTTCCAACAGTCCTGAAGTATAACCGTTGCAATATTCTGAAATATCACCTTCTGGCTCATTTATCCATTGGTGAAATTTTGCTAGAAAAACCTAAAATAAATCTTTACCATGCTAGTTAGGGAGAGAATGTTTGGTAAATGGGGCCAGCTCACGCCTAGCTCAGTAAAACTGCTGTGGATTGCTCAGCTTAGAAAGGAAGCTAGGGGGAGGCAACAGCATATTATTTTTATTTTAGAACTTTCCCAAATTCTGTAGAACAAATTTAAACCAGTGAAACTAAGTCTCCAAATTAAATTGCACCATTCTTTCCACAGTGACAGGTGGAGAGATTAGACAACTTCCTTCATGTCCATTTTCATTACTAGTGTTTTTACAAATGACTCATTTCTAACAGTGATTTTGGCAAAAATCACAGGGATTCTGGAAACTGCTTTTACATTTTCATCAATATATATTAGAATTACGGCAATCTCAGTGGACTCCAGCCTGGGTTCAGTGCCAGAATTTTTGGGTTCTTGGAAGGTCCTCAGATTTATTGGGTCAAACAAGCAATCTGCTTGTATGTTTTATTTGCACACCCTAGTGAAACATCAGATTTTAAAATACTGTAATATACAAACGCTTTCATGACAGATTTAAATAAAAACAAGGTAATATCCTAGGAAATATTAATAAAAACAATGCTGAATAGAGAGTCCATTCTGTTTATCAAAGAACTCCTTAGATATTATTTAAAGATTTCTTGCGCCAATGTCTTGTCTCCCCTCTTCCTCTGGCCTCAGTGGCTGTGACTGTTTGAAATTCTTCTACACCTACTCCCAACCTCTACTAACTTCTACAGTGCCAGGCCATGCAAGAAAACAAGAATAGAATGGATAATACGCTTTATAAACTGAAAAATTCTGCATTCAGTAAAGTTGCCATTAATAAGTGAATCATATCATCATGTCCTCTATGCTTCTATAATTGTATGGGATCAGAAGTCAAAGTGAGCAGAAGTGCTTTACTGTTAAAGTTAGAATCATGTAGCTTTTTTATGTGCCCCTCATAAATGGGGCATGCAAGTGTTTTCCTTTCAGATCAGTCCTTCATCATGTATTTCCAATTTTTAAATTAGTCATCAACATAAAAAAAAATGGAGAGTTAACTCAAAATTGGATTCACATCCTTTCTTGAAATATTGGAAGATGCACTTATAGCATGGCTCCCTGACGGTCTAGAAGAACCACCTATCATGGGCTTGAGCTGAGTGGGCCCTGCCCCATTCAGATGCAGCCTGTACCTCCAGTCAGCTGGGCCTACGCTTCCTGCAGAAAATGTTATTCACCCAGAGAAAGCGAGGCTCCTGTTTCCAGTCCTGATTATGCTTTTACAGTTTTATATTCGTGTGACTGTTTCACAGGAATATGCTTATTCCTTTTCTGGTGAGTCACATATTACTCATATGACACATATTTCCAAGACTTGTCTGGTTCAGACCTGGCTCTATTTACATAATACAATTGAAAAATTGCTATTTTTAAGGGTTAATTTGGTTATCTCCTATTGGATTTACTGCTCTGCAGATTCTTCTCTCTTTAGAATAACACAGTAATAAAGACACTTTGCACTGTTCACTTGCAGAACAACAGTGACTTCCTACAATGTTACGAAAACTGATTGGGAAGATGAATGCACAATGCTTAGTGCAGTGCCTGGAATACATCATAAATGTTCAGTTAATATAACTAGCATTAAATATGTCTGCCTATATTGAACACATTAACTAGATGAAATCTTATGAAAATGATCCAATTTGAAATTTTGATAATTTGGTTTTTTAACTTGGTTTTCTCAAAGTATCCCCCATCTGAAGCTCCACAAGTACTTGTTATTTATTCAACCCCTCAAAAAGTATATACTGACTGTTAGGCACTGTTCTCCATATGAGGGGTGCTGTATTGGGGCGCCTGGGTGGCTCAGTCTGTTGAGCCTCTGACTTTGGCTCAAGTCATGATCTCATGGTTTGTGGGTTCAAGCCCCATGTCAGGCTCCGTGCTGATGGCTCAGAGCCTGGAGCCTGCTTTGGATTTCCTCTTTCTCTGCTCTTCCCCTGCTCATACTATGTCTCTCTCTCAAAAATAAATAAACATTTAAAAAATGACATATGAGGAGAGCTCTATTAACCAACAGGCAACCTCTTGTCCTAGGGGATTTTACACTTTAGCTGGGTGATAGACAATAAACTGATAGTGCTGCATATTAATTCACATAGAGATAAGAACCAGTAAGAAAAATACAAAAGGGCACCTGGCTGGTTCAGTCAGTAGAGCGTGCAACTCGTGATCTCAGGGTCATGAGTTTGATCCCCATATTAGGTGTAGAGATTACTTAAAAAAAAAAAAAGTAAAACAGAGTCAGGGCTAGAGTAAGGGATGGGGTCAGCTATTTTAGCTAAAATGTTTAAAATAGACATCTCTGAGAAGGTACATCTGACATACTCTGATCAATTAGAGGTGATTTATAAACTTTATTCAATGTAATCTGTTAAATTATTTATTCTCGTGTTTATTTGAGACTTCCTTTTTGCAGGGATATTTTTGTAAACACAGGACATATCATGATAACAGAATTTAATGAACATGGTTTGAAAGTAGAGGAGGAAATATTTTATAGTGGTGCTGAATTGCATGGAAAGAGCCAAGGTCAGAGAAAGACCAACTGAAGATTCAAGAAAATGGAGTGATTGATGGTGAAAGAAGTTCTGGAGGAAATGAATGGCCCCAGAGGGCAGGCAACGAGATAAGCATTGGACAGCCTGAGAAAACCAAAATATCCCAGCTTACCGTTTTCTGAGATAAAGACAACTAATGGTAAAGGGAAGTCAGCACTTTTTCCAACTGTGCATAAAATATTAGGCCCCTGAGTCAAGGGAGGCTCAATTTTTTTTTCAATCCTGACTCTCTTTTAGGGTATTATTATATTCATATGATTGTTGCCCCAAAATATACTTATTTCATTTCCTATGACTCACACGTTACTCAAAAGTCACTTGTTTCCTGTAACTTTGAGACTACAAAGTCTCTTGAAGATATTTCTTGAACAGTTGTGTTAACCAACAAAGCCACAGCCCTCATCATCCCTACAGCCCCAGGAGTAAGTGCCATTTCCAAACTTGCTATGCTCATTTCTGTTCTGGTCACTTCAGCAAACAGGTCTTAGGTGTGTGTGAAGTGAAATAGCAGCAAAGAGGAATAGGCCACCTGGAGATGGCCTTGGAGATGAACATCAACAAGACTCACTTTCCCTGCAAGAGCACCCCCATGTCTGCTATGGGAAAGACCCAGGCATTTCCAGTGAGGCCTTGTTGATGGAGCTCAGTGATGGAGCTGCAAAGTTTACTGTCTAGCATGGCCAGGCTTGGGATTGGGAACTGGGGCAACCTGCAAGGGAAGAATCCACTGAAGGTCACAGCTCTGGCTCAGCTGCAGCTGATTGTTAGCACGCAGAGATGAGGGGCTAGTTTTGCCAATGCATCTGACTTATTTCACTTTACATTTATTTTAACGAGAGCATGTGAGAAGGGAAGAGGGGCAGAGGGAAAGAAAGGGGGAGAGAGAGAATCTTAAGCAGGCTCCATGCTCAGCGCAGAGCCCAATGTGGGGTTCAATCCCATGACCCTGAGATCATGACCTCAGCCAAAATTGAGAGTCCGACATTCAACTGACTGAGCCACCCATGTACCCTGAGCATCTACATTTTTTAAAGAAGAAACAGAAGTAGGACTTTTTATGTGAAATCTCTTTATTTGAGAACATTTGCAATAAGAGGTTTTTAAAAAAATTTTAAACGTGAATGAATGTTTTAATGAAGGAATACATAGAACCCACTAATGAGCATTGTGACTTTCAACAAGTCATTTTTCCTGTATGGATTTGTTACGTCGGGAAAATTGGGTCCCATGGTCTCTGAGACACCTTCCAGTCCTAAGATTCCATGTTTGCCACTTGGAGACCACAGCTGCATTGCTGACATGACAAGGTCAGCAGGTTATGGAACTGGCCCAACTTACTCACATAGGTCCCTTTAGTGCAGAAACAGAGCATGCAGCACTCTGGCCTTTCTGGACCATTAGCAAATATACCAATAGGAAGTAGACACTTTCCACATTCAACAGAAATTTATTGAGGGCTTGCTCTGCACCAAGCCCCATGCCAGGAACCATCATTCGGCTTCTTTATATGGATAAAGAGATTTATTCTTTCCAACTCTGAAATGCAGGGCTCTTAGCCCAGTACTGGGCTCAGAATAACAGCTCGATAATAGTTAGCTTTCCTCTCCACCTTCCCTAAGGCTGTCCCCATAGAACTCTATTTGCTTCACTTTTTCCCTCAGCCTAGGATGAGCTCCTCTTTAGCAATTTTAAGTACCCTCAGAAGCCAGCTCCTGCCTGCCCTCTTTCGTTTCTGCCTACAGACCCTGAACTCTGGTCCTCCTTCTTCACTCAACAAATATTTATTGAGCATCTAGTATATTCCTAGTCTACGTATTCCCCTGAACAAGACAGATGCAGCTGTGCTTGTACCAAGTAAAATTCTGTGGGAGTTTGAGAGGAAAGGAAGAAACAAGCTAGGAACTAGCAAATCAGAAATTTATCAAATAGTGTGAAATAGAAAATAATGGTGACACGAGGGTTATTTCAGGCCCACGTTAGTTTGAGTGGCCAGGAAGGGCCCATGTGAGACGATGCTATTTATTCTTTGGCCTCATTGATAAGAAGGAACTAGCCTTGGAAGACCTGGCAGAAGGGAGCATTCCAGGCAGAGGAAACAGAAAGTGGAGAGACACTGGGGCAGGAATAAAAGTAGCATTTTGAGGAATATAAAAGAAGCCTGTGTGGCTGGAGCATAAATTGGAGGAACTGGGAGAGGTTAACAGGTGATGTCAGTATAGACTTTTAAAAATTATTTTATGCACTCAAGTTTTCTTTCCCCCCAATTAGAGTATAATTTCTTTAAGAGAATAGGACTGATGTCTTTTCTGTCTTCTGCTTAGTTGATATTTAAATGATATGGCAAAGAAGAGTTACATTTCAGTGTGGTTTGATTTAGGAATATTCAGAATGGGTGTGTCTAATGGGTGTGTCTAACCTAGGAGGTTTGAAGGGGTGTGTTCTTGTCCAGCTGCTATTTGAGCAGTGCATGTGTGAGGACAAATGATCGTCCCTTTCTTCCCAGTTCATCCATGTGCTGTTTTGACTGCCTGTCGCTTCTGAGCCAGTAGCCAACAGACCTCCATCTGGTTTAGAAGATAAAGAAGCAGGGATGTTTCCACAAGTCTTTGTAATTAAACCACCACCACCACAAGATGGCCTTTCTCCACCATGTCTGGCACTTGATGAGAGAAGGCATGCCTACTCCCATCTGATAACTGCTACTTCCCAGCCCCCTTCATCCTCTGCTGCCTGAGAGATTAAAGATGGTTGGAATGCAGGCTGGAGTAATTCAGTGTTCTCACCCCTTTAAAGAAAGCACATGACATACTCCAGTCCTCTGCAGAGCAGCAGACCATCATGTGACTTGCTCCACTTGATCTTTTGAGTTCCAGAGTTGAGGAAAAGGACATTGCAGATAGAATGATGTGTGAAGATGTTTAGTTATACCCCCCCCCTTTTAAATTTCTAAGGGAAGAATACTTTCAACAGAATGAAGCTAGCTTCAATAATTCTATCATTTCTACACATTTTATGTTAGGATCTGGGACTCAACATGATCAGACTGCCTGTCCATCTGGGGTAGGCGTTGGAGTTCCTGAGTCTAGAGTTGCTTCTTAATAACTTGTTACACTTATTTATTAAATTCTTCTGTCTCCTGCACTTTTGTTAGTGAATGCATTTTTAGTTCCTCATATTAAACTATTATTTACTGTTCTCTCTAATATATTCAAATCATGCATAATTTCTTCCAAGGAATAACTTTTTGGAATACAGTTAGTATTTCCTCATTCATAAAAGATAGCCACTTTTCCTTAAAGAATTATCCACATTTAATATGTCTCATATAATATATAAGTGTGTGTGTATGTTTTTGTGTGTGTGCGCACATGCATGGGTGTATGTTGATTATAAAAGCTGGGCCGAGGTAAAGCATTTTAGCTTCTTCCTTTCACTTGCGAATGTTCATCTTCCACCTGTACATCAGACCCATAATGAGAGCTTTGAAATTAGAGTTGAATAACCATTGGAAGATTCCTAGAAACCTAAATCATTGTGTGCACATGTATGTGTGTGCACATACATGTTAATTCTATATATGAGAAGTTTTTTTTAAATGTTTATTTATTTTTGAGACAGAGGGAGATAGAGGATCTGAAGAGAGTTTAGCACTGACAGCAGAGAGCCCAATGCAGAGGTCAAACTCATGAACCACAAGATCATGACCTGAGATGGTCAGCCATTTAACCAACTAGGTTACCCAGGCACACCTATACTATAAGATTTTTAAATAAATTAGACACACTAATTTCTGCCTGATAAAACACAATTTAGAAAACTGCTAAATGCTGGACTGTGGAGTAATTGATTTTGCAGACTTAACTCCTATTTCTCTTATTTACCTTTGTTTTTTTTTTTAATTTTTAAATGTATTATTTATTTTTGAGAGAGAGGTAGAGACAGCAAGAGCAGGGGAGGGTCAGAGAGAGAGGGAGATACAGAATCTGAAACAGGCTCCAGGCTCTGAGCTAGCTGTCAGCATAGAGACTGACATGGGGCTGGAACCCACGAACGGTGAGATCATGACCTGAGCTGAAGTCGGACACTTTACCGACTGAGCCACCCAGGCGCCCCTGCTTTTTTTTTTTTTTCCTGATGGTTTAAATAGAGAATATTTTAAAGAGTTGGTGTATTTCTGCTAGTGTTTTCCCTTTACTTGCAAGTGTTAAACAGAGTAGGTTAGTGTTCAAAGGCAGAGTACCTATACAAGTTATTCCAGCCTTCTAAATCATTTCTGGAAATGTGTGTGGATGTCATAATTTGTGGATGCCCAACTGGAGTGATGTGTCGTTTCAAGGAAGCACGACTGTAAGCTCACCATCTTTAAAGATTTTGTTCTCAGGCTATTCAAAGTCCCCAGAGTTCATTATGTTTTCCAAATCACAAGCCTTGATTATGCACAATAGCAGAAACATAGTCAATTTCATCTAGCTAAGAATATTTACACTCAATGGAGCCCTTCAGAGAAGGGGGAAAAAAGTGATCGTTTCATAATCAGTTTTGAATTTTGCATGCTTCATGTTTATGTATTATACAGCATATGACACAATGCAGAAATATCTTGCTGTTCTGTTTCTTCAGGCTACACTGAACACAGCCTTAGAAGTCCAGAAATAACCTGGCTTTCCTAATGCAACTCAGGCTCATAAAACCAAGGTGTCTGTTGTTAATGAACAGCACCTTTTATAATCTGTTAGCTGGGAAGTATGCAGGCATTGGGAACGCATGTATATGAAGGGCTGATGACAATGTTACCACACATCATTTCTTCTCTTGTATCTTTGCTGAGAGGACCCTGTTTTTATTCTCCTGGTGTCATTTGCACATAAAGCCACTTGCAAAAGGAAAGAAAGAGGGAGGGTATGTTAAATCCATCCATATCATTTCTCTTGGAACACGAGACTTTGAGGTAGTGCAGGAGCGGGGATGTATGGGTGAGGGCAGGAAGCTGTGAACTCAATGGAAGGCAAAGGTCTGCCAGACATTCAGTTCAGAGGAATTTGTATCCTTTCTGTTGGGGATAAAGCAAGCCCCCTGACAGTTTGGAGAATTGGTCATTCTCACCATAGAATCCCTTGTTTCATAAAAGTAACCACCAAGGTAGCTGTTGTGTGTCCTCGCCTAGATCGGGTATCACTGGATTTTGAATGGTAGTGGCATGAGGGTCCCGGGAATGGAAAGAAATAGGACCACTTTTCCACCTTTCCACTCCATCACGTTGAGTTCCTGACCCCCACAAAAGCCATCCAAAACCAGGGTCCCTCCAAAGTCAAGGGTCTCCTGTCTAATCTGGGTCTCTCAACTTTTCTTTTATCCTTTATCTTGTCTGTCTCTCTGCTCATAAAGGAGGGTAGAATGTGCCCTGATGAAGATATGGAAATGTTGAATACAGCCAATCCAGATTACTTTGCTGTTTAAAAGCTCCCTTGTAGATTAGATCATTTGCCCTCTTACAGGCTCAATGAGCTGCTTTTTCCATGTGTTCCTGTGAACAATGCCTGTGTCATGGTCTCAGCTTGAATGAAGGGACAAACAAGGGAAAGAGAGAGCACACTTTGTTACTACAAGTTTTCAGGAGTCAGATCAATGATGTAAATGCTGTTATCATCTTTTTTTTTCTTTTTGAAAACATTTTATGCTTTTGTTCAGTACTGAACAGAGAAAATTATGCAGAATCTAGGTTGTAGTGCTCAATGTTTTGTATGTGATGCACACAGAGAGGATAGAGAATAGTATTAATATTTTAAATTATTGTTCAAAAAGATACAGCTAATTGGTGAATGTGTTCTACTGGATGGTAGGGAGTTTCTGCTATTTTCCAATCTCAAAGATCAGACAGCATGCTAGGTACACAGGATACTTTCAAAAATGCATCAGAGGGATATAACTTCCAACCCCCTGGTTCTAGATTAGGGGCTAATAAGTTTTCTCAAAATGGGCAGATATCATTTTCAGTTTTGTTGACCATACAGTTTCCTACATACTCCAATAAAACTTTGTTTGGGAACACTGAAGTTGGGATTGCGTGTTATCTCCACGTGTCATGGAATATTATTATTCTTTAATTTGTTTCTACCAAAATGTAAAACCCAGTGTTGGTTCAGGGGCCATACAAAAACAGGTCGCAGATCTGTCTGTGTGCTAACAGTGTAGTTTAAAGAACCCTTATCTATCCTGTGAGGTTGGTGACATCTCAAGAGATACCAATCTTCACAATGAAGAAGTCGGTATGTGGGAGCCCACGTTCAGGATGGAATTGTGGGAGAAGGCAACTCTCCAGATGTTTGCTGCATCTTGAAAAGGATCTGTGAAGCACCCAAGGTTTCAGGAACTTCCAGCAGAGCTATAAAAGCCTTCTTCCCCTTCCTTGAAATGGTTCTGACACTGGAGATTATCTCTGAATTCCATTGAATATACAGATGCTACCAACCTCTTCTTGGTTCCTCTCTGCCTCTTCCCATCTTCGTGAAACATGTGTTGGGCACATTCTTTGTGGAGCCTTTGGTTAGAGGTTGGGGACACACAGAGGCAAGCAGCACATGAGTGTTCACAGCCCGCAGCAGTCAGGAAGCTGTGTGGAGATCTCACCCAGGTGAGCAGCCTGTTGGAAGGGATGTGCAGCCATCCACACTGCCCACCCAAACTTCCTTTCTGCTCACCAGTCCAAGAACCAATTCCAGCTGGATAACTCCTGATTCAGGGTGGGTTGACACAGGGTTGGTTCCTAGTCAGGAACCTGGGTTGGTAGAAAAGACCATAACTTCTAAACTGTCCTGAATTTTAAAGATCCATCCAGATAAGTATTACCGGGCTCTGCTTTGAGCTAGTAACTCTTCTTTACACAACTTGGTACAAGTTTCTGTCCCTTTGTCTGAGGCCCCAAATGCTGAATACCAGAAGCAATGCTCATACCATCTTTCTTCATGAGCATTGCCTTTGTAGAGCAGTATTCATGCACCTTGAAAATCACAAGTTAAATCTCATTTTGCAAATTAAATCCCTATGTAAACACTTTAAGTCTTTATGCTTGTTATAGGAATCCCATCATGAATTCTAGGGACAGCAGTATCTTTGATTCACAGTGTGCTATCACGGAACTACTCGGGCTTCCATTTCTTCATCTTTGAAAAGATGGGGGGTGATTAAATGATCTCTGAGATTACACAATTTATTCTACTGTTTATCTTTTGTGTCAAAAATGTATTTTTAAATATTGGATTTCCTTGAGGTAGGGCACAGTTTTTCTCATAAGATGTGGTAAAAGATCTGAACATAAGGTATCCCAGTATGAAACATTTACTGTTTTCAGCAGACTCTCCGGGCCCCCAGTTCGGGCTACACCATCCTCCCACATCAGTCTGCATGCACCATTTAGGGATGTTAGCTTCTATCCCTGCTTCTCCTTTCACAGCTGCAGTATCTGTGAGATGAGCAGCATTAGTTTAGGAAACAAAATGTCCTGGCCAGGGGGTGGGTTGGAAGACACTATTATGGGAATTATTGCTCTTCTTACTTAGTATAATTATAGAGCATTTTTCTCTAGAGATTTCCACAGAAAGGTTGAATCAGTTGGGATTATTTATCCTAGGGACGAGAAGACCAGAGGGGAAGGGATAACTCAGTAACAGTCTGGAATGTTTGGAAGGTGATAGCCAACTATTCTGTCTTCTCACTGAAGACAGGAGATGAAGAAATTGGTGGTAGAGGTCTAAGTGAGATGTGAGGAATAGTACCTTGCCAGTGAGCATGATTAAACACCAACATGAGTTCCTTCTGGACAGGTCTGGGTGGATAGGGGGCTTGGATGACCTGCCTGAAGCCAGACACCTCACTCTCTGGTTTCCATTGCAGACACCAAGGACAGCCTGTAAGATCCAGGGGACAGATTCACAGGCCTGGACACCTAGGCCCCCAAAATTCTGATAGACAAGGCTTGGTTAACACAGGCATAATAGCCTGAAACAGAACAAGAAATACAACAAATGTTATCAGAAAGATGTCTGAAGCTCCAGAGGAGAGAGCTGGGCTTGGGTTTGATGGAGTTTGCCCTCAACTGGGCAATGCTTGGCCTGGGGAGGGTGAGGATTTCTTACACCAGCCTCACCATCTCCACAGCATCAGCAAGAAGATGGGACTTTTCTCCCGCATGTTAGGTGCCCACCCTGTATGTGATGACTATATAAATGAATGAATTCAGGGGAGAGGGAAGAAAGAAATGTACAGTCAGTAGTGAACAAACTCCCCTGGGCATTTCAGAGCCATGCCTGGCCCTTCCCAGACTGCTACCCCTCTCTTGGGTGCTGTGTGCTACCCTTGGGTGTCACACTCCCTTGGGAATCACTAACACTGTGGTCAGAAGCACAGGCTCTAGGGCAGAGGCCCAAATTCAAATGCCCCTGGGTAGCTCAGCACCCAAAGAGTGAAACGGACTAAGCAGAGTAAGACAATAGGGAATTTGGGGGGCTGAGGTGGAAATCCATCACTCAACACTGGGAAACTGGCCCAAGGGAAACAGGCCCAGAGTTGCCAGATCCTTGCTTTTTTTTTTTTTAAACAAGAACTCTAGATTTTAATATGAAATTTCTCAATCTTTAAATGTTGGCAACTAAAATTATTTTTAAAAACACAATGAGGGCCAAGAAAATATGTGTTTGCTATGTACTGCCAGCGTGACCTTTCCTTTAAAATAATTTAGAATTAGATTCAAAGCTTGACTATTTAATTGCTGTTGACCTTGGCAAGTTATTTAACGTTTCTGAACTCTGTTTTCTCTCTCACAAATGTATAAAGATTGCTTCACAGCATAGCTGTGAGTTCTAAAAGAGCATATGTAACAAATTAACATAGTACCTTGCATGCAGAGTATTTAATAATTATTAAATAATAATAATGGACATGATTATATTATTATTAGATTGAACCATATGAAATTCCTGGAATACATATGGATTTTACCTATAAAAGTGGCAGTTTCATGTGGTTCAACATAAAACTAATATAAAATCCTACTCCGTATACATTATTATTATTTTGCCATCATTAAGTTTACCTACTTACTCCCTAAACACGTATTTATGATCCCCCTCCCCTGCACTCTTTTTCCCACAGCACTTATCCTGTTTATCATACTCAATAACTTATTTATTATATTTATGCCTTATAGTCTGCCCCACCTCTGCTGGTATATAAGCTCCATTTAAGGCAGAGATTTTCTGTAATTTGTTCATTGTCTTTCTACCCACCTCAGCCCAGCGTCTAGAATTATGTAGTAGGCTCTCTGTAAATACATGTTGAATGAATAGGCTTGCACACTGGCCTTCCCAAAGTTGAATTCCATCTCCCACAGACACTTTCCTCAGGCTTTACAGGTTTGAGAAAAACTATTGATTAGAACTGTTCCAAATAAAACATAAATGATGATGAGAATCTTATGATGAAGGGTTTTGGGAAGCTTTGACTCGATCTCAAGTATAACGTAAGACTAGTGAAAAGTTGCATAATGATCACCGGCCCCAAATCTGAAAAACTGAATTCAACTAGTAAAAATAAAAGATACCTAAATTGAAGAAAAAAAATTGACCAGAAGCCTTCACTGAGGCTTTGTTCTACTTTGTTTTTCTGGTCAAATACGTGAGCTTTGTATGATGCCATATTTTTAAAAAGATGGAATGCATTTGCCCTTGGTTAAAAGGAAATTCAGTTATTTCCAGATAACTCTTCATGGCAGTAAAGTGTGCTTTCACTATGTGTCTGTGTGTATGTGTGTCGTGTGTGTGTGTGCGCGTGTGTGGGTGTTTGTCCGTGGGTGGGTGTGGGTGTGGGTGTACATGGATACATATATTCAGTAGTAAAGCTATTGCAGCAAAAGAAGTTAAAATCATAAAGGGCAGTCCTTACTGGATTCCAGAGACAGAGGAGAAAATGGCGGTATTGTCTCTAGGAGGAATGCCAGAGCAGCACGCATACAGAGGAAAGCGCTGATAAGCAGAATGACAAAAGCCGGTTTCATGAGTGATTCCCAGCAGCTAGGGTACACTCCCGGCTGATTGCCCTGCTATTTTCAGTATTCCACATATCATGACTAAATCCACAGAGCTTGTCTGGAGGCCACAAATATGGTAAGTCAGTGGGTAATTCTGGGAGCTACTCTATCATTTGTAAGGCACCTTCCATGCTCTTGTCTGCCCTGCCCACTCCTTAGTTCACTAGTTAAGAATATTTTTAGCAGCTCCTACCGTTTTACCAGGAGATAGGGGAAACCTTTACATTTCCCAAGGCAGATATTTTTAGACTCAATGCTCAGTCCAAAGTGTTAACTAATTGAGTTATCAAGTTACATACTTGGCCACAGAGAATGGCAGTGGAGGAGGGAGAGAGCTTCCCAGAACAAGTAAGCCTTTACAGTTTCCGAATGAAATGCATTTTCCTTAAAGAAATGCTGCTTGGGCCTGAATAGTTGTGTCTTTTACAAAATGTGTGTTGCCAGACAGGAAGGAGGCTAACCTGTGTGCACCATGGATCGCCTGAGTTCAGTATGTGTAGGACAGTGGGCTGTCCTTTCTGTTTTGCTCGGATCCAGACTCTAGGTACGTTTTGTCTCTGATGTAATCTGGAGTGTGCCGGGCTCAGGCATGTCTGAAGATGCTTAATGAAATGCAAAAAGACTCTGAGGAGTTTGGGGTCCCAGAAGGGCATAGTGGACCCAAGAATGTAAGGTTTAAATGTTCACACTTTTCTCAAGAGAAATGTGAGGGCTTTAAAACTCAGCTTTGTCTGGTTTATTAATTTACAAGGGGAAGTATGGAATTTTACTGTTGGGGAGGAAAACACTGTGGAGTTAAAGGTTGTTTTTAGAACTCATGTAAGTGGCAGATGGGGGATGGGATGTATTTGGAAGTTGGAAAATGTAATTTTGTTTTTGTTTTACTAGAATTGCACGTAATATATCATCTCATTTAATAATGTGAAAGAATTAGCATAGTAAGTCATTGTCCCCTCAGGGATACTGGATGGGGAAAGGAGGTGAATACTTGCCTGATGTGTGTAAAATTTTGAATATTGGATTCTGAGGGATTCATACAATACTATTTTGATTATGGCACAGTTTGAGATTTCATGGGAGCTCTTCTTTCTACCTGTGTCTTTTCATTTAGCACCAATTTATCTACTTATGATAACACACATATACTCATATATGTACTTTGCTATTAATACAATATATTAACCCTGAGCACCAGATGACCACTGTATGCAATAGTTATGATGCCCAGAAGAAGACATCATAAAAATGTGGACATTGGTGCTAGTTTTCACAGGCAGGCAGGCAGACATGCTAATAGTTTTGAGAAAAGAGCTGTCATTTCATAATGTTACAAAAAGCAATTCAGATAACTCTCTTACAATTTTGAACCTTATTTTAAGTGGATTCAGTTTTAATCTTTGTAATCTTAGAAATAGGTTCATCTTTTAGCAAAAAATATTCTTTCATGCATTTTACTGAATATTGCTGTATTCTATAGTAGACTTTTATGAAATTTTAATCTCAGTGAGACTTCACAAGCACTCTGTGTGCCTCAGAAAAAGGCCTTTTCAAATTAAGAGATTCATTATAAAGATATAAATATTGCTCATGAATTCCAGACATTAGTGGTAATTTACTAGTAATGTAAGCATACTGACAGAGATGAGCCCTAAAAATCATTTTATGTCACTCTAAAAATAATCAATTCACCCATCAAAAATTATGAGCTGTACTGAACGTTGAATTTCAGATATGCATTTTGTTCTATTAGTTATGGAACCAAAAACTTTACATATAATCAGAATGACATTTGCTAATGACCTATTGAGACTTGGCTTTGAAAAATACTAATTGCTAAGAAGTTTCAAGCTAAGTGAAAATATAACAAATCTTAAAGGACATACTTGAAAAGCTTGGCCTCTAAGAATTGATGAGTTATTAAAAAAAAAAAAAAAAGATCTGAGATCCAAAAGGAAAGCTCAAATAAAAGCAAACTATCTTGTTTCTGCCTCGTGTCAGAATATATCAACTAAATGGTGAGAGCATTTGATCTCAGCCCATATGTGCAGCGTTTTCTGTTTTGGTGGGCATGCTGTTTAAAAAATGTGTAATAAAACGACAGACTGAATTTGAAATTATCCTGCCCTAAGCAGTGACTCTGGAAGGGTACTGACCCGACACAGATCGCACAGAAGTCCCATCACAATAGAGAGTAGCATATACTATTGCTGCCCTGGGTTTAGTTGGACAATGAATAAGAATTATTCATCTCCTGGTTTCGCCTCTGACTTGAATGGAAGACTGAACAGTTTGTCTGCATGAGCTGAACTATGGACAAAATCCTTGCAGAGAGGGTATAGTAGATAATTACATTTTCACAAATGATCATTAATACCTCCTGCTACTTCTATTTGGCTTGTGGTTTCTGTAGTATTGTTTAGAGATTTTCTACAGGATTACTTAGTCTGTGTTTTGGGAGAAACTTTCTGTGATTTTACAACTTGTAATTGGGAAACATTTGCAGCACAGACCTTCTAAAAAGGTAGAGTGTGTGTACCTCTGTCAATTTTAGAAATTCTCATGGGTTGCAAATCAAGTCTTTATGAAAGAACTAGTTTTGCCATAAATGATTTATGAAAAATTAACTCTTAAATAATAAGCAAGCCCCCAGAAAAGCTAGACTCTGATATTGAGCAAAGGCCAAATTTAATACAATTTTAATGTGCATTTCAGAGGCAGCTAATGATAAGATCTTTCAATAGCTGTGAATTATTTTTAAATCCTTTAAGGTTACTCTGTCATACCAAACGGAAGTTCTTGGTATCATTTCATTTTCTAGCTTCAACTCAGATGGGTTCTATTTTGTATGTCTGGTTTTCAGTAATGCATTAATAAATACACATTGAATCTATAATTTTATTGTTCATGATTTTCACTTTAGGAAGCATAGGGCAAGTGGGAAAATTCATATAGTCAAACTCAGGAAAGGAGTCATAATACCTGTCTTTTTGCTGCTGAGACTATCTGTACAGTTTCTTGTTTTAAAATGGAAACTTTTAGTTATGTAGTAAGTATAGTACTTACTAACTACATGTGCTTTCTTCTTTGTGACAATGTGAAGATACTACCTCTTCTCAGTTATAAATATAGATGATGATCAACCCTAAGCAACATTTATAAGACAGAAGAGAATTTTAAATCTAAGTGTCCTGTCACTCTCTTTATAATACATAAGCATTTTTAGTCACAAAGTAAATATATGCCAATTCTTTACTCTAATACAAATATTTGTGTCTTTTACTATAGTCCCCAAATATATGACAAAGGCTAGTATTAAGAATTAAATCATGTCTTCTAATTGGACTACTGATAAGCAGTAACATAAACTTCAGAGCGTATCAGGCAAATACCTACAGTTACTGTAGGTATATATATATATATTTAAGCATATAAATCTATAAGGAATTTAATTATTTTATTTCAGGAGACGTTTTTTACTCTCACATGAAATACAGATCTAAGCAGACATTTTAGATGCTGTCTTCCAGATAATAATATTGGAAGTGAGTGCTTTTTTCCTTGATCAAGTGACAAGTAAGCGATGCAATTAATTTAAAAAGTAGAAGTCGATAACGTTAAAAATTGCTTTGTAAAATATGGTTATGCATCAGCTTTTAGTCTCGAATTCTTGATTATATTGTGTCCTAATTCAGCATCATTCTGATACTGAATTGACTTATATGTTTCCAGAATTCAATGATTATTCTGTTGTATTTTGAAAACACTTGTATCAATAAGATAAATTCTACTTTTAGAGTCCTGTAGCTTTTCAAACACAGACTGTGTCTTACTCATCTTTTGATCCTCAGAATTAGGCACATATTGAGCACTCAATAAATATTTGTTAAAATTTGTGGACAACCCCTTATCTCTGAAGAGTGTACCCTCTCATCAAGAGTAATTGCTCAAGTATTTTAAGCATCTCATCAACAGAGTATTTGAATTAAATTGAAAATAAACTGGTATCATAAAGCTGAAAAGAACCAAAACTACTTAGTAAACTAGATTTAAAATAATGTTTGGCCTTCTAGTCACAACTTGGTCTTATAATAAGACACACTGTTTCTAAATGTTTAAATTACTTGGAATAGGAAAATATACTAGTTAACTTTTCATTTAGGTGACCAAAATTAGTCTCTTATTGGCAGTCTAGAATTTTCCCAGAATACAGGATTCATATCTATAATTGTGTTTACACAATAATGACAAATTATCTACAAAGAATATTCATGTTATCTTTCTGAGATGGTGGCACCACTTGCAATGAGATAGGTTGTTTATTTCTCACATGTCCTTTCCCAGAACGTTAAGTTGATGTTCTGGGGACAGTTATCTTGCTGGAGAAGAGTGATAGTGTCAGATATTTGGAGTATGTGTACATGGCCACTTGGAAAGAACCTACATAGGAAGAGGGCTGCAGTAAGATAGTGAACAGGCAATAAATATGTATTTAACTGTTGGGAGAATCCATAATTTTATTGGCAATGAAAGTAGTAAATAGGTACAGTTAAAGTAATCCTGGTCTGTACTTCGCAAAAATAGCAGCACTGTACTTATTTACACTTTGTCTTCCTGCCCAAGCCTATTGCCCAAGTTATTCTGTTAAAAGGTAGTAGGCTTTAGGTGACAACTTTGCTGTAGACCAGCCATTCTCAAAATGTGTTCCAGGAACCCCTGTGTATTCCGAGACCCTTCCAGAGTACCTACGAGGTCCTTCCTTTTCTTACTATGTTATCTATCTGAGGCTGGATTCCTTTCACATATTTGAACCAAAACAACACATGGCCAAAGACTGAATGCAGCAGTAGATAAGAGAATCTAAATATCTTCTCTTGTCAGGTATTAATGAGATGTGCAAACCTCTGAAACAATAAGTCTTCTCACATTTTTTGTTTGTTTTGGAAAACGTTATTTGCCATAAGGTAAATATTTTATGTAATGTGTGTTATTATTTTAAAATAAATTGTATATTTAATTCTTAGTTTTATGTCCTAATATGATAAATAGCAATCATTATAATCCTCTTATTCAAAAGGTTTTTGGGGGGTCCTCAATAATATGTAAGAATATAAAGGGACCCTGAGACAAACAAGTTAGTGAACCACTACTCTAGACAGAATGCAGTGTGAACCTTCTCTGGCCTGGATTGTATCCTTAGCTTAGTTGCTGAAAGCACTGGTCAAATAAGGTTGAATTCATACATTCAGTCCCTGTGTGATCATTATGTGCACTTGACTCTCATGGTAATAGTGATAGCCAAAGAAGCTAAAAAAAATTAACTTAAGAAAATTTTAAGGTGATAATAATAAATAGTATTAATTAAAGGCCAACTGTGTGCCTGGCCATTTCTAACTGCTTTGCATATATTATTTCCCTTAGTCGTATCAAAGGCTATACATGTTAAATGTTACTGCTATTTTCATTTTATAGATGAGTAAACCAAGCTACAGTGTATTTAAGCCCCTTGTCCAAGGATACATAGTTTGTAAATTGTAGAGACATGTTTTAAATGGAAGCATTTTGGCCACGGAGTCTGAATTCTGAAATCATCAAGGTATATTGACTTGCTCATAAAAAGTGATAGATTAGATCTATCTCCAAAAACTTAAAACATATAGCAATCTAGGTCTGATTTAGCACCTGTATCTTTATACATGAAAGATAGCTTCTTAGATACGAGTGTTTATTCCCATGATTCTTGCAGTGTGTCTTAGCTGTTTGATTATAATATAGCTGGAGGTTTCAAAGTCACCCACCATGTTGTAACTACTTATAACTGCACATTCTAATGGTTACCTTAACTTCAATATAAAGTCTACTCTTATATGTTAAACTTTAAGTAATAAAAGATAACATCCTTCTTTATATTTACCATGTGTTTTCTTTGTATTTTTGAAGTTTTTAAAATTTATTTATTTTGAGAGAGAGTGCACTTGGCATGCGAGCAGGGAAGGGGCAGAGAGAGAGGTGAGAGAGAATCCTAAGCAGGCTCATGCTGTTCACACAGAGCCCCCACGCAGGGCTCGAAACCATGAAATCATGACCTAAACTGAAATCAAGAGTCAGACGCTTAACTAATTGAGCCACCCAAGTGCCCCTCCTAGTACTTTTTAAAAGACCTCTTGCACATCTGGGCATTACTTGCTCTTGCTCTTTCTCTCTCTCTCTCTCTTCCATTTTATTGCATTCAGTGTAAAGATGTTACATCTTCTAATTACAAATCTTGTCCAGGAAAATGTAAATGCCACCTGGAGATTATTTAATATTCCCAGGTCATTCTATCTGTAAACCTACCCATCTATCTCTGACTTCCTAGTGATTTAACTTATTTTAAACTATGTTTTTTTATTCATTCAAATAATAACTTATTTATCTATATTTTCACCCAGGGGTTCTATAATCCCTTTGTTGATGATAGGCTCGAGTAGCAATGAAAAATTAAAATGGAAAGAGCAATAGCATTTTGGTACATTGGTGTTAGTAAGAGTCAGTATGAAACTGTGATCCCCAAAATCCCTCCCCAAAAGCAGATAGTTTCATTCCAGCTGCACCAGCTGGCACACAACATTTTAGGATGATAAACTCAAGAACCCTTCATCTCACTAGCTAATGCCTCTTCTCCCTCTGGTGCCGTGGACCTCACCCTTCAATTCCTCTGGGCTTTTAACCCCAGACCTCTAATTATCTGACCAGGAAGCTAAGTCCAATGTATTGTGATTTCCTGGCTGATCCCTACCATATAAGGTATATTTATGCAGTGGAAGAAACTATGTAGATTCACAATATTAAGTCTATCTACACTAAAAACCAAGCTATTTATTTTCTAATCTCAGAAAGAAAAAGAAAAAAAGAAAAAAAAACTGTTGGGAAAATGATCATCTATTCAAGTAAACACTTTCTCTTTTCTCCTGATACCTAGACCAATTTTAGCTTATCACTGTTTTCAGTTGCTATATTTAAGATGTGAATAGTTCGCTGGATTAAATATTTTAGGACTCATGCCAATGCCTCCTACATAATAAGGATCCTTAGGCATGAAGCCCTGTTCTGATTCATAACATACCAAATAAATGGAAAAATCCCAAACAGTTGACGTGTCTTATATAATCTACCATGTGTAAGGCCAGAAGTAGCTGCTGTGTATTTCCTAAGCGATAAGTAGCAATATCTTATTACAAGGTACATTTCTAAAATGTTTTTTTAATGTTTTTTTATTTATTTCTGAGAGAAAGAGAGGGACAGCATGAGCAGGGGAGGGTCAGAGAGAGGGAGACACAGAATCTGAAACAGGCTTCAGGCTCTGAGCTAGCTGTCAGCACAGAGCCCAACGTGGGGCTCAAACCCACGAACCATGAGATCATGACCTGAGCCGAAGTCGGACACTTAACTGACTGAGCCACCCAGACGCCCATACAAGGTGCATTTCTAAGGGACTTTGCAATTCTTTGTTGTTTAGCCAAGCTGTGCAACAAGTTGCTGCCTGTTTTAAATTCTTTTTTTAAATTTGTTCGTTTGTTTGTTTAGAGAGTGGCAGAGAATCAGAGAAGGAGAGAATCCCAAGCAGGTTCCACACAGTCAGCACTGAACCAGATGTGGGATCGAACTCACAAACCTGAGTTGAAATCCAGAGTCGGACACTTAACCAAATGAGCTACCCAGGCACCCCTTGCTGCTTGTTTTATAAAAAAAGATACAGACTCCTAGACTTCAACTGCATAATACTCTCCCACTGGGGCTCAGAACAGCTTCATTTGATATCTAAAGAGACAAAGCTGTCTGTTTCTAGCCATCTTCATGCAACATGGGTCACCATGTTTAGATGTATCCCCGGGCCCCACGGGATGCTTGGGATAACTGTGCATGTAGGGAGTTACAAGATGAATGGTGGTTTGAGGAAAGGAAGGGTGAATAAGTAGACTTTGGAGATCCTATTCTTTATCGGAGTCTGGCAGGAAAGTCTTCAGCCAAGAACTGATACTGGTTCAAACCATAAATTTGTCGACCTCTTCCTTCTTGCTACTGTACCATGAGGCAGGGCGAAGAACATAAAATCCAGGAAGTCCTGATTCCTGTTTTTAGCAATTTCCTAACTAGGTAAGCAAATCATACTTCTCTTTGCTTCAGTTTCCTATTTGTACAATATAGATGGTACAGTAATCTATGTCAAAAACCAAAATGTGTTAAAAAATAGAAATGTACATTTTTTTGGTACTACAAAGTAAAGCTATATATTAAGACTAAGATTTAATCATTACTATATTGAATCTTTACTTTCCAGTGTACTAGTTCAGGGCTCTGTCTCTTGAGATTATTTAGTACATATTGTTGAGGTGAGTCAAGGGCACTTCTATAAATTACTCTCCTGCTCTAACAATTATAAATGAAGACATGATGGGATACATGTCAACTGATCTTTCCAGGGGTGGGAGAGCGAGATCATTTAAGACAGCCACTTCCTCAGGTGAACAATGGAGTACGGATTATGCATCAAGTATTTTATAGGCAGCCTTGCTCACGGGGGAGCAAAAGAGAATTTCTTAAAAGACGTTTTCATGTGGGAAATAATTGAGACAGATGAACTAGATGAAGCATAGCAAGAAAAGAGAAGGGATGACTGATAATGAGAAAGTTTAAGACCGTGGTGGCTCTATTTGGTTTTTGTTCAGCATTCGCCTTTTGCCCAACAAATGGAAAAGGCTTTCAGTCATATGTTTCGGAGAGCCTGGCATCCACCAAAGTTACATGTTACAAACCAACACTAACTGCTGATTACTTTATGCAACCTTCAATTACATTCTTGTTTTATCTCATTGGGGAAGATAATTCCCCAATTAATAAAAATGATTAAAATTTCCAAAAGAGCTAAAACTTCCTCATGTTAATATTCCATCTTTGTGGATTAAGGTGGGGTGGGGGGGAGGAAATTCACCAGGGCTGTGATATATTATGAATTGTTAAGCACTGAGAAAACTTGTGGATAGACTTGTTTTTTTGTTCTTTTTTTCTTTTTCCAAAGCAACGTATTACCATTTCTCTTGGGCTTATTCATCCCAAGAGATAACCAGAAACATGTCTAAACACAGCAGAGATTTCAAACAAGCCAGCAGATGAATCTGCCTGGAAAACATACATTTCAGAAATGATTTCTCCATCTCTGGCTACCTTCTAGGTTTATTTATTTATTTGGATCTCTATATTTCAGAATAACAAAAGATAAATATTTTATGAATTTTAAGGTTAACGTGTCCCTGCTACATAACTCTATTCTTCTGCAAGTAAAGACAAACTCCCCCTGTACTAAAAATGTCCTTGAATGGAAGGAAATGAAGAGATCATGTTTTTTTCACTTTAAACGTCAAAAATATTTTGGATAAGATGATACACAGCTCTTTCTACATCTTGTGTTAGGTTCTCTGACTAAAATGGAACTTTCATTAACACTTTTCCATTTGTGTTCATTTGGGAACAAACCACTTATTATTTGCTATGAGAGTCCTTTCACATTGCACAATATCAGGGAGGAACCCACTTGTCATTTAGTTAAACCATTCTATTCTATGCATTCCTGACATCATATATACCACTCTGCCTAATATACAAGAGTGTTTGGATATAATCTGTGTCCACAGCCCACTACGATACCCTGCAACTTCTATAGTGTAAGGAAAGTTTTTTAAATGAAAGTTTTTGGTCAAAGTGGTTTGAAATTCTGTCCCAGACTACTACGAATCAGCACATTAGATTATTAGGACATACAAAACTTTCTTCCCTGGTACTAATGATCTCGTATCCCTTGAGAGGGAGGTGAAACTCGCTCTTTGAAATCTTACTTTATTTATGTTCCTAGAACATTTCAGACAAACTCAAATAAATCCTATTTTGCAGCTGAACAGAATTGACTTCATGTTGAGAAGTTATTAGAAATACCCATTCACCAATAACACCCGATGTGCTTTTCTTTTTCCTGTGGGAAACATCTTTCTTCTCTGTATTTATTTTTATTTCTAATCAGTCTCCAGGAGAATTTTTAGGTCTCTGAATTCTGGGTGAGAAAAGACACTGCAAGGGGCCTGGATTCTGGGTCTTCCTTTTGATGTAAACCAGATCATAGTAGACAGACTTGATGAGAGTGGGTTTTATCAGCCTGGCAAAGTAAATCCTTAAAAACACTGTCTTTATAAAAACAAAAGCCTGCCAGCACTGTATTTATTTTTTTAACTGGTTCCCAGTCCCCTCTACTTAAAGATAAAGATTGAAATGTTGTTTTGCCTTTAAGCTTTAGAGGGGCTGCTGTGCACAGACACCCTGGCAGATCTGAAACGTGCAACAGCAGGGACCTTGCTGGCAGAAGTCCCAGTGGAAAGACGCTAACCATGCCTAACATGTGTTAGGGGACAGTGACCTCATTTTCAGGGATGAACTAAGGTTAGTTCCAAACAAAGTCCTTACAGACAAAGGCAGCCTTGAGGCAATTGGAAGGAATCTCTGGAGGCAACCCCTGTCCTTCTGGTGGTTTTGATAGAGATGATTACAAATAAAGATAGCCTTTAGAAGCATTTTCCTTACTGGTTAACCCTCATCCCCTCCCCCACTCCTCCCATTGCTGATTTATAGATGGAAACCCGCTGGTTTATTTCCAGTAACTAGGTAGTAATTAAATCATAAAGAACGAAATCTTAGTAATTCAAGATCTGCCCTAACTAGAAGTGTTCTAGTTTTTTTCAAGCACTTGCCATACAGAAGACACACACACAAAATTCCATTTTAAGATCTCTGCACCCCCTCCCCAAAACACACACCTAAAAAGGACTTATCTGCTAAGATAAAGACCTAACACCTCTGGGTGGGGTGGGGGAGAAAACCAGTCTCCTAAAGATTTGTGGTTTGTTGACAGGAGGCAGATTGTCGCATGAATGTCACAGTTGTTGTAAGTTGCGCAATTGGTCACATTCTTCTGAAATTGGTCAGAAATTAGATCACTGTGCTAGATATCTATAAAATAACAGCACACAATATCATACTCTAAAATATTTGGAAACTTTGAGAAGGCATTATCTGAATGGCCATGTCTCTGGGTATAGGCTATGATTCTCCTGGTCTAGTGGGTTTAAAAAAAAAATCCCTCCTTTGTTACTGGCGTCCCCCCCACATGCTTGGGTAGCACTGTGGCTTCATGTCCAATCTCAAAGCCTTAAATTTGGAAGAATGTGACTCTCAAGCTACTTTTTTTTTTCTGTTGAACATTGTTTTATTCTACATAAATATAACAGTCTTAGATTTTGAGGAGTTCTACAAAGCACTTCCACTTATATTTCAAAATTAAAATTGACATTAAATCACGAATTAAGGAGCAATAGCAGAGGGCTTTGGGATTTTGATAAGCATCCCCCATACTGTGCAAATCTCCTTCCTGATTGAGAATAATTTACAAATCTGGATTACTTTGTTCACCAAAAATTATTGCCCAATAATACCAAGGAAAGCCTTCCATATTTAGTTTCTGGGTACAAAAGTTTGCTTCAAATGGTGGATATAGAAGAGTGAAAGAGAAAGGTGAGAGGCAAATATAAGTCAAAATTCAAAAATCTTAACATTCTCTTCCATGAAATTATAAATCTGTCAGCAGACCTTCAGAATGCCTCTCACATTGTTCCTTTCTTTTCCATCCCACCTGCTATCCCCCCAAAGTATCCGTATCATATACAGCCATGTTTTTTCTTTTTTTATTGCAGTATAATTAATATATAATGTTACCTTAGTTCCAGGTGTACACCATAGTGATTCAACAATTCTATTCCGTATGCTATGCTCACCAAGATAAGTGTAGTCACTACCTGTCATCATACAATGGGATTACAATATCATTGACTATATTTCCTACTTTTCTTTTCATATTCATGACTTATTTATTTATTCTACAACTAGAAGTTTGTACCTCTTTTTCCTGTTTCTCTATTACAGCCATCCCTCCCCCCACCCCAACTCCCCTCTGACAACTACGTTTGTTTTCTGTATTTAAGAGTCTGGTTTTTATTTGTTTCTTTGTTCATTTTTTCTTTAGATGTTATATGTAAGTGAAATTATATGATAATTGTCTTTCTCTGTCACATAGAGCTGTATTTTTACTATCACCGAATTCAGTGGTGCTCATGTCTGGTTGCACATTAGAATCATTTGAGCTGTGTTTATTAAAATGTCTCATCTCAGACCAATGGAACGTCTGGGAGTAGAGCCTGAGTGTCTGATTTGTTTTCTTGTTTATTTGTGTACATCTTCCCCTGGAGATCCTTGAGGCATAATAAATTGACAACCAGTGACCTACAGCTCTTTCTGTCTCCATTTTCTCCTACGTGAAGATGCTGTCAATTAAATGGGCTAAAACATAGATTTACAAATTTCTTCCCATTCATCAAAACCCTGCACTGTCTCCTGATATCTTTGTGATGAAATTAAATAAAATTTAAATGCCATTCCCAACCTCTTGTGAACCTCTCCTTTACCAATCTCTCTAGGGGCCCTCCCCTTTTCAATGGGTTGTCTATTTGCCATTCCTGAAACTGCCCCATTTCCATATCTCTGCCCATTTTCCCTTCCTTCTTTTCTCCACTGACTGGGTCCCCTCTAGAATTCCTGCCTCTCCTCTTAGCTGTTTTCCCAGCCATGTTCAGTGTGCAGAAATAGCTCTTCTGAATAGCGTCTATAGACTTCATCATCTTCCCCAGGTTCTTGTACCATAAATTCTCATTCCACCTGCTGTTTCCAGTCTGCATAGCTAGATTATAAGATCACTGAAAGCAATAACTGTATCCTCAAGGTTGAGACCAAGTAGATGTCACTGCTTAACTGCCAGATATTGAACCCTGTACTGAATATAAACCCTTAATCCTCATGATGAAATAAACAATGTAAAGTTCACTTTGAAGATTTGTTTTACTAATTAGAAGAGATATAATATTTATTTCTTGAAGACCCAGACTTGTGAATTCATGATCTACACAACCCCACAGTGAGGTTAAGAATGTGGATTTAACTAAACAGATTTATTTATTTTCTGCTTCAATATCTGCATGGTTGAATGCTGGTTGGCATTCCCATTTAAATTAGTGCATCCAGTGTGAGAAAGCAAAAAAATTGGTGCTCTTCCTGGGCCATATTTTCTGAGGTATGATCAGGTAACAGGTCTGTTAGATCTGGCCACCCAGATCATTTTTCTGGATATTTTTATTAGAAGAAACTTTATTAGAGATGTCTTAGAATCTTCTTGAAGTTAACTTCTTGAAAAGCAGAAAACAAGGTTAACAGAAGACCTTTTATGCAGCAAAATTTATATCAGTAATTATTTGGTTAATTAAAAAATTGTTAATAACCAAGAACATTAAAAGGTGCATATATTTGGTAAATATTTGATTGTTACCTTAAATCACATAAATGTACATCCATTTGTCCAACATGGATGTAAAAATGAAGGCTTTTCTCTGAGTGTGGATCCCCAACTATAATTCTCATTGGCCTTCCATACCATAAATGCTCTTTCTAGGAGTTCCACTTTTTGTATCTTTAAAGGAAAGCTAGAGATTAATGTAATCTGTGAAGTACTCTGAGTATAGAATCTATCTGGATTTTTCCAATTTTTATTTTAGCCCTTTACAATTCTCTCATTCCTATCTGATTCACCAGAAATATTTTTAGGAAATGCTTTCTAATGTATCTTTCCAAAGCATTAAATTTAGTTTTCATAAACATATTCTCTCTCTGCACTGTTTTATAGTTTAAATAATACTTAATTAATTATGTAATTACAACAACCAGGACCACTGGTGTAAACATGATAAAAGAAAACTGCAACGGACTACCAGTATGAGTAGGAGCATCTATTTGGGCATCATCCTATGTTGGACAAANTATATTCTCTCTCTGCACTGTTTTATAGTTTAAATAATAATTAATTATGTAATTACAACAACCAGGACCACTGGTGTAAACATGATAAAAGAAAACTGCAACGGACTACCAGTATGAGTAGGAGCATCTATTTGGGCATCATCCTATGTTGGACAAAAGGGGTGAAAAGAACCCCTTTATTGGTGAAAAGAACAATGACCACATTCCAGCAAATATCTGTGAAGTTCTAGCAGTATAGCTGTCACTCCGATGATGCTAAATAAACATGGCTGCTCTTTTCTCCTTTTTTACTCAAGGAATGTGAGTTCTTTTTCCTTGTTTATATTACTCAGCATTGACCAAGGAAGTGTTAGAAAGTCAGGAATAAGGGCAGAGTTCTATGCCCATGTCATCATGAATTCGAATCTTGCCTCTGCAAGTTTCTAGAAAACTGTCCTGGGGCAAGTTATCTAACCTGACTTTCTCATCTGTAAATAATAGACATGTTTATACAGACACAGACCTGTGAGAATAAATTTGGGGTGATCTACAGAAAATGCCTCACATATTAGAAGTGTCCAATGATTGTTAGTTATGATACCATGTTATTAGATATCAGAGCACTTAAAGACCTCCTGATTCATAAAGCAAATAGATTGCAGGCCTCACTTGCATACACTTTCTGACAGTTGTTACTAAAGCAAATACATTGCTCCATAGGTGATCCCAGCAAGCATCACAAAAATTAGGTGCTTTGCCCAAAGTGAATTAGGAAACCGTAGTAATCTCAGACTCATTGAGCATCACCCCTTTTATCTTCTCTTCAAGTGTGGAAGAACCCAAATTCTGTCACTAGACTCACCTTTCTTTGGTGAAATGGAGAGACAGCAAGAAAGAGCAGACAGACATTTTTGGTTCCCGATTGAGTTGCTTCAGGCTTTCACTTCCTGAGGAATATTTAGAGCATTGGACCATGCAAGGGATCAGCATTTCTTGGTTCAGCATTTACTGGGATTCTGTTAGGTAGAACTCTGTCCTGAGCAAGACAGATGGAGTGACAGTTGAACTGGTCCTAGGATTCTAGTTGCTAGGCCTGTTGATGAGGGAGAGGGAGTGAGGGCCAGTAGTCAGCATTACTGCAGAGAGATGTCCTGGGTGACATCACAGTGACAGGAAATTATGGGTCCTGTCTAGAAATAATAAGTCTGAGAAATGAAAAGCTGTCTAGATTGCCTTCAAGATCAGTATTTGTGTTTTTAGTTCTGGCTGGAAGTGTTCGTTTGGGTCAGGATTTAAAAGGCCAAAGAGGCTCTGCCATAGCAATTGAATACATGATTTAAAAGCAGAAACACTTTTTACAATGAAACCTGCCATCAAACAGCAACAGATAAAAGTGTATCTACTTGGGGTGAAAATGCAAATAGGCATAAGTAAATCAGCCATACTCCGCCTCACTCTTGATCTTAGTATTTTTGTCTACTAGAGCTCCATAGAACTGCTGGTATTCAGGAAGGAGCCTGGGCTTTTATCAAAGAGTTATGGCCTTCAGCCCTTGCTGCTTACTTATTAGCTGTATGACCTTGGGCAAGCCACTTCTTTCATGAAACTCAGTTTTTCACATCTGCAATGCAGATTCCTATCTTGATTGAATTTTTAAGAAATAAACACGAACAATGCATGTGTAAAAATAACATTCGTAAAATGCTTAATGAAGTCTCTGACCTATAGTGGGCATTCACTAAGTTGCAGTTACTGTATTTGTCATGATTTTCTGAGAACCCTCAAGTGGTTCCTCAGTGAGCTCCTGAGCAGTGTTCAGTGCTTCTAGAATATTCAACTAGAGATAGTGTACTGGCTACAACCTCCTGGAGGTTTTTAGAATGATCTGGGCATCACATGGCTAGGGCCTGAACTGGGCAATTAGATCAGGGTGAATGGAACAAAACTGAAAAGTTTAAGCTTATCTCGCTGTAGGGAAAACTAAAATGTTAGCCTAATGATAAAAATGAGTCCTTTGAGGTGCACTTGTAGACTGGAACAAAAGTAAGGGATCTGTAGAGGTAAAAATGACATAAAAGCAAGAACCAGTTTTATTTGTCTACATAGACACAGGGCCCAGGAGACAGAGCCTAGAACATGCCCCAAGTGGGCAGTCTTATATGAGATCCCCTAATAAACTGGGCCCCTAAGGGGTTGGCTCCCAATACAGGAGTGGACAGGAAAACCTACCACAGAACAAGAGTACCAAACACTTGCCAGTCTCAGTTTGTCACCAGCTGGAAGGAAAAAAAAATTTCCATGAGAATTTGTAACCACAAGGAATCCCTCATCTCCATACCAGTTTGAAGTCTAAATTTATCTGTGTAGTCTTTAAAACAAACAAACAAAAAAAAACCCTCAAGGCAAGCATTTATTTTAAAAATAATCTCGGGTTGATCATGCCTGTAGGCAACTGGAAGAAGTAATGTTAAATTCATCTTTGGAGTATGGCACAGTTAACCCAGGCCTGAAGGAATTCCCAAAGATTAACTTCTAAGGAATATGAAATCAAAATCAATAATCAGAATCCACAGAAAGTGTAAATTGGTATATAATCACTTTGAAAAACAACTTGCCATTCTCTAGTAAAGTTGAGTTAGCACATAAGAAGTGACGCAGCATTTACGATAGGTATATACCCTAAAAATCCTTGTCTGTTTGCATCAGGACTAGGGCCAGAATGTTCATGGCAGCCCTATTCATAGTAGACCCAAACTGGAAACAACTCAAACATTCATCAACTCCACAGTGGATAAATAGATTGTGTTACAATCACATAATGGAATCTTCTGCAGCCGCAGTGATAAATCAACTGCAGTTATGCATGTCAGTGTGGATGACTCTTAGAAATACAACATTAGACAAAGGAAGCATGTCACAGAAGGATCCATAATGTATGATTTCACTTATAGAGAGTGCAAAGACAGTCAACTACATAATATTTAGGTTAGGGAGGTTTACATAGATGTTGAGAATGATTAACTAGAATAGAGGGTGCCTTTGGAGAGCCAGTCAAAGAAGGGCTCATTGGAATTCTAGGGAGCCCCTTGTAACCTTCATTCTTGAGTTTACTGAACAAGCAGCTGTTTCTGCCATTATTTTTCTTTAAGCTATTCATATATGCTTCAGGCATTCTTTTATATGTATGATATACCTTATGATAAGTATTTTTTAAAGGAGGATAAAAACTAAAAATGCCCCTAGAGGCAGAATATTTGATAAGGACACACATAATTTTCTTGAAGAGAGTTTGAGGGAAAGAATAAAGAAGAAATAAGTAATCAAAGATTCACACCTCTCATCACACACACATACACACACACGATTTGTAGCTTAGTGTGGTGACAAATGTTAACTAGACTTATTGTAATGATCATTTTACAATATATACAAATACCAAGTCAGGAAGTTATATACCTGAAAGTAATATGATGTTATATGTCAATTATATCTCAACCAAAAAAAAAAAAAAAAAAAAAAGGAAGCAAATCAAAGTTGTATGCTTGAGTGGCTAGGAAATCTTAGAACCTTTAAATCAAAATAAGAAAATCAAAGGGATTTATGATTCACATCTCTAACATTAGTACCTAGTTGCTGCAGCAGAAATGTTTATTGCTGCAGTGAATGTCAGGGAATTGGGGGACATGGAAGTGGAATCCAATGGGTGCAATATACATGCAGAATGTTAGGCTTCAAGAGAATGGTGGAAACCACAGTAGTGAGGAGGTCACTTGGGAATGAGCACAGGAAGGAAAGAAATGTGAGTTCTGAAAATAGAAAACACCCATTTCTTAGTGATGGTTTGGGACAGTGAGAAACAAAAAAGAGTGAACAAAGACATGAGGGAAAGACATTCAAGAAAGAAAAGGGGGTCAGTACTGTCAAATTGTTTAACATTAAGAAAGGACAGAGCTAACATTTAAGTAATGGGATTCGATGATTGGAAGGTCATCAGTGATTTTGGACAGAGAGGTTTGACTGATGGATGAGATAAGCCATACTGCCAAGAACTCAAATATGAATTAGTGTTAAGGATATAGAAGCAGTGAGACTAACCCAGACCAATCCTTGAAAATGTTTGATGCTTACAGTATGATTTTAAAATAAAGTTATAATCATTTATTGAGTACTTGCTATGCACTTACACTAAGCACCTTATATAAACAAGCTAATTTCATTCTGATACTAGATTATTTTATGCCCATTTGACAGCTGAGAAAATGGAGGCACACATAAATTAAGAAGTTTGCCAAAGTTGCTTACTAAAACTTACCACTAATAAGTAGAGTAGCTGGGGTGCAGGCTAACAACAATAGAGAAATAGAGGAGATCATCATTTGCAGGAAGTGCTAGATAGAAATGTGGGGGGGAAGTTTTTGCTTTGTTTTGGTTTTAAGTTGTTTAAGAAACACCTGAGTACATTGGTAAGCAGAGAGCAGGCACAAGTAGAGAAAAGGACCCTGAAGCATACAGGAAGGATGATCTTACCCTTCATCCCAGATAGTTGGGAAGATGAGATAAAAGAGAAAAATTCAAGAATTGGTAGATCAGGTATTAACAGTTCTCAGAATTGCTCCCTGAGGTTTAGAAGCAATGGAGCACAGCTCCGTTACATACTCATTGAGCCTCCCCAATCTACATTTCTTTTGCCAGTCCACTATTAGCCTGATCTTGAGCCTTTAACTAAACTCATTGAAGGAATTGTGGTCTAGAGAGGATATATCTGAAAGTACTTACACAGTGAATTTGATGGTTGGATGGACTTATGGATGGATGTAAGATGAATGAATGAACCAAGAGTTTCCAAGCATAAACTATGAAGCAAAAATTTATTAAGCCCTTTCTCAAACTAGTGATTAATAGCCTACACTCTGGAGTCAGACTGTCTGGGTTTATATTTCTGCAACTCATAAGTTCTGTGTCCCTGGGAAAGTCATTCATCCTTTCTAGAGCTCAGTTTCCTCATCTATAAAATGGAGCTAGTAATAGTTGTTATTTGTATTAGTTGCCTAAGGCTGCCATAACAAACCACCACAAACTCAGTGGCTTACAGCAATAGCACTTACTCACAGTTCTGATGGCCAAAAATCCAAAATCAAGGTGTCCACAAGGCCACACTTCCTCCAAAGTCTCAAGTGGATAATTCTTTGTGTCTTCTGACTTCTGGCATTTTTTTTTTTTAACTTTTTTTGTTAATGTTTACTTATATTTGAGAGAGGGAGAGAAGGTATGTGGGGTGGGGGCGGGGGGGGGAGGACAGGGTTGGCAGAAAGAGAGACAGGGACAGAATCTGAAGAAGGTCCCAGGCTCTGAACTGTCAGCACAGAGCCTGGTGCAGAGCTCGAACTCATGAACCATGAGATCATGACCTGAGTTGAAGTCAGACACTTAACCAATTGAGCCACCCAGGCACTCCACCTGGCATTCCTTATCTTGTATCAGCTTAACTCCAGTCTCTTCCTATATCTTTACATGTTCTCTCTTATGTATCTGTATGTCTTGTCTTCTTTTTTTTTTTTTTTTGAGATATAGTTGACATATAACATTATGCTAGTTTGAGGTGTACAATATAATGATTTTGTAGTTACATATTTCCTCTTCTTCTAAAACTATCAGTCATTGGATTTAGGGCCCATTCGAATCCAGTCTGACCTCATCTTAACTAATTATATGTGCAAAGATACTACTATGTCCAAATAATGCCATCCTTTGGGGTTACAAGTGGACATGAATCTTGGGGAGACACAACTCACTACACTACTTCATGGACATATTATAAGAAGTAAACTAATATAAGAACTCATGGAATTAATACATAGTAAGTGACTAATATAATGAGGTTAATGTAAGTACTTGTAATAGTGTCTAGCATAGAGTCAGAGGTATGAGGTATTAGTTTATTACTTAGGTTGGCACTCAGGAAATGCTTATTCATTCCAGTCACTGCTTTCTGCTGAATAATATCAATATTCCAGCATAGGTGGAAATGCTGAGTTATTAGATTAATCCATAATAATGCTTGACTCTATCCTTGAAGCTATTTCCTTGAAAAACACACGTGGTTCATATTTCTTTCCTGTCTAGTAAAATGACTAAGTAGACATGAAATGGTGATGAAAGACATTATAATTTTCCAGATTCTGCCTTCAGATTTTGATCATCTTGGGGAAAAAAGTGCTGACCTGCTTATATTCATTTTGTGCCAACTGACTCACGAGGCATTGATCTCCTCTGTATGACTTTTCACGTGGGAGAGTTCACCTTCTCATGAGACCTGATTTCCTTCCTTCCATACGGCTTTGTCTACAACTGGCTTTAAGAGGCACTGTTTTGATAGCATGCTTAAGACTAAAAACCAGGCTATAGCCTGTGTAGAGTAACTCCCAAGTTTTTGATGAAATGACAGCTAAGAGACACAACACGTTGATATTGAGCCAAATATAAAATACATAATTTTTAACATTAAGGAGATAAAGAGCATCATATAGGTACTACAGATAGAATTTGGCGAAAAAAATAGGGAAGAATCCATTATTTACCCTGCCACTTCAGCAACATGATTTGGTAAAGTGTTAAGACTGAGGTGAAAGTGAGCCTTCACCTGCACCAGTCTGTTTCGCTCACTTCTGTGCAGCCAATTATCAGCATTGACTAGGGCCCCATCAGTGTTCAGCAAACATTTGTAGAAGGAAGATGCAGCTGCATTATTTGCAGATGGTTGAGAATAAAAAGAGGATCTTCTTGGTTCTCTTTCTGAAGACAGGAATAACCGCACTCCCTATGTTGTCATTTTTCTTCAAGGCAGATTTCATTTTCCTCCTCTTGCTTTTTCTTTGTATTTTCCTCCCTTTTTATCCCCCATACTTTTTCTTTGAAGTCTAAAGTAGCTGATTGTTCTGTATCAGTGTGTTAAGCATGCCTGTGTGTAACAGAGGGCTGAGAAAAGTGAAGAAAATAAATTTTTGTTTCTTCTCTTTCTCTTAAAGTTCTCAGGTGATAAGTTAGCTACCTTAGAGAATTATTTGATACCAGGGTCACTGAGTGAAACAGATACAGTGAAAGTATTCACTGGAAAACTCATAATCACTTATCTACTGCTCATGGATTCATGTTCTTAAACATGTTCTTAAACATGAATCCATGAGCAGGGTTGGCAATCCCAAGCCACATGAAATCAGTGTACAAATTAGGTATGCATGTGCAGGTTTGATGTGTATATGCAGATTTGGTGTATGTGTGTATATATGTGCAATTGTTGAAGGAAAATAATTTTTTTGTAACTATAGTTAATCTCCAAAGAATCTGAACTCCAAATAGGTAGAGAAACACTGGATTAGAAGAGTTGTTTTATATTGTTGTATTTTGTTTTGCATTAGAAATTCTGATGAGAAAATTTCAGAGAGGAAAATGGACAGTATATAGTTGTCAAAGCTTTTCAGATGTGGAATCAACTCGAAGGCTTTCCTTGAATTATGATACCCCTGTTTGAACTTCTTTAGTGGCTGTTTTTTTGCACTCAGAGTCAGAATTGGGGATGCTTAACTCACAGTTGTTATCTCTGGCAGTTGAAATATCCAATAGTGATGTAATTTGTTCCCAGAACAGCCTCAGAGCCCTTCTGGGCAAATTCACTGATAAGTCATTGAGCAGGCACAAAGAAGATGATGTTTTATGGTACAATGAGCCATCCTCACATAGCTAATTTATTTCTAACTGAACTTTAAACCAGACAAGCCCACCACCACCACCATCTCAAAGTAGCAAGCCTCTACAAAAAATGTATTTTATTTTTCTTAAAATTCCTGGAAACTTTGGTTTGTCCTTTGTCTAATTTGAAGCTGTATCTCTTGTCCTCCTCTTACTTGACCCTCTGCTCTGATTAAATGATTTGCATGCTTGACTCACATCCCAATTTTATTTTAGCAATAGCTACGTGTGTTCCCAGATACCCAACTCAATCGCTTAGTTTATCATCTCTGGCAGTCAGCTTTGTATTCTAGCAGGTTTCTCCATTTAAATAGCTGCTGCTGCTGCTCTTGTGAATAAAACTTCCTGAATTGTTGCAGGCAATATTTTAATTAATACAGTTATTTCCATACAATTTACCTATTTATTGATTCATTCATTCACAAAACCATTTTTAGGCACCTGCTATGTGCCAGGATGCTTCTAATTGCAGGGGAAACAAAAAGATGAATGTTATACATATAGTCACTGGCCTGGGAAAGGTCAAGGCATGTGATAACTCAGGCAGGCCTACAATCTGTAATAACAAATTGGTTTTCTCTTTATTTAGAGCAGTGGTTCTCAGCTGGGGAAATCCCTCCTCCCCAACTGCCAAGGGAAATTTGGCAACTCAGGATATATTTTTAGTAGTCACAAATAGGTGATAGTTGGTAGAGGCCAGGGATGCTAGTAAACATTGACACCAAACAGGACCATCTCCCACATCAAAGAATTCCCTGGATCAAAATGCCAGTAGGGGTGCCAGGCTGGCTGAGTTGGTGGAGCATGCAACTCTTGATCTCGGGGTTGTAGGTTTGAGCCCCATGTTGGGTGTAGAAATTACATAAAATAAAATAACATCTTTCTTTAAAAAATGCCAATAGTGATGAGATTGGGAAGGCATGATTTAGACAAAGCATTACTTCTTTTTTTTAATTTTTTAAAATGTTTTTATTTATTTCTGAGAGAGAGAGAGAGAGAGGGCGTGAACAGGGGAGGGTCAGAGAGAGAGGGAGATAAAGAATCTGAAGCAGGCTCTAGGCTCTGAGCTAGCTGTCAGCACAGAGCCGGACACGGGGCTCGAACCCACGAACCATGAAACCATGACCTGAGCCGAACTCGGACGCTTAACTGACTGAGTCACCCAGGCGCCCCAAAGCAATACTTCTTCAGAGAGGTGTACTGCTATAAATGAGGAGAGTGGACAGCATAGAAATGGTGGCCTCTCCTTTGAAGACCTGAGCAAATCGAGTCCTAACTAAATTGACCCACACCAGAACCAAAGACTCTTCTGAGAATGGAATTTCCTTTGTCACAATTACCTTTCCAAGGATGAAGTAGCACTCCTCAAAGATTGGCATCTTGCCGGCTTTCCACATGTCTACCCTTGTTCTTAAGGGACTTACAATTTAGGGAGGAAGAAGGACAGATATACCAAAAACGTTAATGCTGTGTGAGAAATACCAAGACGGTTCAATGAAATTCATGCTTTGGGAGCACTGAGCAATTAATCTGCCCGGGCTGTCTGGGAAAGCTTTCCAGATGAGGTGGCCTGTGAACAGGGGCTTTGAAGGTATTCGCCAAATGGCTGAAAGAAGACAATTTCCTCTGTTATTTAAGCCATATCCTGCATGATTGCATTGATAACCAATGACGAGATGTTTTTGGCTACCCTTTCAGAAAATCCTGCTTCTGTGTTGTTTTACACTGAGCAAGACTCCTTTACAAATTGTGCAGATCCAATTTTGAAGTCTTTCCTCTCACTACCTTCTTTCCATTAAAGATTTCACTGGTATAGGTGGTATCAACCCCACAATCAGAAGTCCTAGTGTTTAGCAGAAAGGCAGTTGTAAGCTTTCAGTGAATGAGTTACAAATTTGGTTTTTGTTGTTTTTCAGTTTTTATGTATTTATCTATTTGCTCTTGCTAATGTTCCTAATAGTTTTCTTAGGTAGTGGCCTTAGCTTGCTTCAAAATGTATGGAAAATACTCTTTACAATTTGCACAGACATATATAAATGCTTTTCACATACATCCTATGTTCTAACACGTGGCTTTGTGCTGTAGGAAAATCCAAGAGAACATCCTACAAATTCCTGTTTAACTAGTAGAACAACATTAAATATATTTGTGAAGCTTGGATTGAAAAATTGGTTGGGATAGTTAAATATGAAAGAATGGAATAGATATTAAATTTCTGTAAATTAGAATAGTGAGATTTTCAGGGCGCCTGGGTGGCTTAGTCGGCTAAGCATCCGACTTTCACTTAGGTCATGATCTCGCGGTTCGTGGGTTCGAGCCCCGCGTCGGGCTCTGTGCTGACTGCCAGCTCAGAGCCTGGAGCCTGTTTCAGAGTCTGTGACTCCCTCTCTCTCTGACCCTCCCCTGCTCACGCTTGTCTCTCTCTCTCTCTCTCCTAGGAAAAAAAAAAAAAAGAATAGTGAGATTTTCATAATGAAACCACCAGGAAGTGATAGGATTTCTCTTGACTCTTTAGGAATTGTATGTTGATTTAAGGCTCCTATATATTATGGGAAATTTTCTTTTTCAGTTCAGGATCAGTTATGACATCACACAAGGGGTAACTTTGTATACTTGAAACTAACTTTTCAAGGATTTATCCTTTTCCTGGTGACTTTACAAAGACCTTTTAGAGTATTTTAATGTTAGAAGCACAGTAGTTCAATTTTAAAAGATTGATCTTAAAAATCTTTTTAGAAATAACAATAGTTCAATTTAAAATTATTGATTTTAAATATCTTTTTAGTTTGGACTATGTGCTGAATTGTTCTAACATGTATATGAGTTTCATTTTTCATCAAGATGTTTTTCTTTTTTCTTTTAGTCTGATGCCAATGCAAGTTACTTAAGAGCAGCTCGAGCTGGACACCTCGAAAAGGCCCTTGACTACATAAAAAATGGGGTTGACATCAACATTTGCAACCAGGTTAGTTGTGGTTATTGTTGCTGTTTAATTGTTTAATTAAGATTTTTTAAATCCAGTCTATAAACTCTTTGAATCTTTCATTAGTTATTACCGAAACTTTCTCTTTTTTGCCCTTTTTTTTCCTGGTTAAATGTCATCAGTCAGATTTTCAAATTACTCTGCTTTGTTAAAGGAGCACTCAGAAATGTAGATATGCATTCTTTAAGAATTCCTAAAATTCAGTAAATAATGATACCAGAACAACTCACCTAATTTTCAAGTACCTTTATTCCTAATTCAAGATTCTATACTGCATACATACAAGTAATTGTTGATGGGATATTATCTTCAGAGTTCTAAGTAGACTGTTTGCTGCTCTATTCTCAATCTACTGAGTAAATTTTCCCCTTCATTCTTAATCAGAATGGGTTGAACGCTCTCCATCTTGCTTCTAAAGAAGGCCATGTAGAAGTTGTTTCTGAATTGCTACAGAGAGAAGCCAATGTGGATGCAGCTACAAAGGTCAGTGTCACATATTTAATGATCTTTATGTCAGTTGACAGATTCAATGCGGATTCACCTTTGATAAGAATCAGGGCAAGCTTCTCATGAGATATTTGTCAACCAACCATGTTCTCTTTGGGAAACTTAGAAACAGAGGGATTCGATATTTTATAAAATATTGAAACAAAGAGATAAAGAGGGTGAGTTGATGTCTCTTTTCATTTTACAGAAAGGGAACACAGCCTTGCATATAGCATCTTTGGCTGGGCAAGCAGAAGTGGTAAAAGTCTTGGTCACAAATGGAGCCAATGTCAATGCACAATCTCAGGTAAACCTACAACTCTATTGCAAATAAATTTTGTTATAATTTATAAATGTTTGGGTCTAGTCCTTGCTTGGTTTATATATCCTCTGAGAATATAATTCTTTAGAGTTATATTCAATGAACAGTTATATGGTTGTAGATTTTTAAAAGTCATCCATCTAGAAAGGGGAAACCTCTTGCACTGTCAGTGGGAATGCAAACTGGTACAGTCACTCAGGAGAACAGTATGGAGATTCCTCAAAAAACTAAAAAATAGAACTATCCTATGATCCAGCAATTACACTCTGAGGTATTTATCCAAAGGATACAAAAATACAGATTTGAAGGGGTACATGCACCCCAGTGTTTATAGAAGCATTCTCAACAATAACCAAACTATGGAGAGAACCCAAATGTCCATCAACTGATGAATAGATAAAGAAGATGGGGTATATATATATATACAATGGAATATTGCTCAGCCATTGAAAAGAATGAAATCTTGCCATTTGCAACATCATGGATGGAGCTAGAATGTATTTTGCTAAGTGAAATAAGTCAACCAGGGAAAGACAAATACCATATGATTTCACTCCTATGTGGAATTTAGGAAGCAAAACAGATTAATAAATGGGAAGTGGGGGGAAAGGAAGAGAGGGAAATAAACGACAAGAGACTCTTAACAATAGGGAACAAACTGTGGGTTGATGGAGGGAGGTGGGTGGGGGTAAATGGGTGATGCATACTAAGGAGGGCACTTGTGATGAGCACTGAGTGTTGTGTGTAAGAGATGAATCACTGATTTCTACTCCTGAAACAAAAATTACACTATATGTTAACTAAAATTTAAATTAAAAAGTAAAATAATAAAAATATTAAAAAGTCATCCGTTTATGAAACTGTATGACTGGTAATCATAGACACATATTTAAGGAATATTTGTAGTGCAGAGTCTTATACTATTTTATAATGCTAGCTTAGGTCCAGCCTCAGTATTTATTAAGTTACAAAGGAAAGAAGAGTGCCTATAAATGAGGAAATGCTCTTAGTAGTTCATAATATTTCAGTGCTTTATTTAGCTGAAAAAGGGAAGAAACTGTTTAATTCTTGTTTAGTAACTAAGGCCTCCTTGTTGTTCCCTGAAACAGATTAAAAGAAAAAAAAAAGAATAAACGTTAAAATTTCCTAAACTAAAATTTCCAGATTCTTTGCTTTGGATATACACTAATAATTCACTCAGTAGGTCCTCCTGTGTTCTCTGAGTCTTGCAGCATGAAGTTCTAAAAAGAACATCAGTAGATTACCATTTGGTAGACTTTCAGTCTAAAAAAATTACTTTAAAATAGGTTTAAAAATTGGTCCTCATAATCCAAATTTTTCATTATTTGAGTTTCCATAGAAATGAGGTTGTATAGGAAGGCAAACATCATCATAACACAGAAATATCCACTAAGAACCTGACTGTTTTTAAAACTGGTCCTTGCTCAAACATTCCTTCTAGTTGGATGTTTTCATCTACCCCTGTGTGTTAGTGTGAACCCCAGGCTTTTGTATATTGAACAAATTGATTATGGAGGAAAGCCACAAGTTTTGCAAGACACAGGATTGCATGAAGTTAGGGGAATGGTGTGGGTGCACAGCTGTGGGTTGTGGTTTTCTGGCAATGTGTAAAGAATTAGTATAATTCCCTGATAAGTGTTTCAAATGAGAATGAGTTGAAATCAAATGGTTTCATGATTTAATAAAAAGATTAAGGGACCAAAAAAAATTAGGTGAGAGTCTTTGGTTTGCAAAATACATTTACAAAAAGACTATCTTTTTTACTTAGGTTGTGAAAATAAAAAGTGAAGTGAAGGACATCAAGCTATCATATAATTTTGTTAGAAAAATTACCCTTTTTTCCCCCAAAGAAATTCTATTTGATTTAGACTTTGTTCATTGTGGGAACTTGTACATGAATCCAGTTATAGCCAATATTTGGTTAACTCATGAACAGTTTTACAATTTCTAGTTTTGTCTTTTAAAATAAAGTCTCAAACTAACTCTTTTCCTTATAAGTATACTCGATTTCCTCATCCTTTTTCTGTATTGATTATCTGTGGATAACACAAGCCTCCCATATTTTATGAGTCCACAGAACTGCAGTGACACCCTCCATGGTTAGTAACATGGCTCTGATGCTGTTAAATATCAGTGTCATGGAAAAGCAACCTCGTAGCATTTCCAAACATGTGCTTTCATGTATATCTACTCTATTGTCTTTAGTTTCTTGTGATTGGACCTTTGATCCATGGTCTATGCCATTTTATTCTGATTCCCTATGAAGGTTTCCTTGGACTAATAATACTTTTCCAGAAAGGAATGTTATTAAATTGAATACTGACAACGACAGTACTTTGAAAGAGATATAGACCAACTGACCATAAGCAAAGCGCCATGCTTTTAAAACATTTTTTCAGATGTTCCTCTAACTTTTTATTGGAAAATAACTAATGTTAAGCTCTGAGAGAGTGAGAGAACTCTTTAATCTATTTTCATTTGATTTCTCCCCCCATGGGAGAAGAAATAAACCTCCTTTTAAATAATGTACACATTTTTGACTGATCTTTAGAGCACCCAGAGTTTTAAACCTCCTTAACAATGTCTGAGAGAATCTGCAGTTGAAATCTAATCCTAACCAGATTTGATTTCAACTGATACACATTCCCTGCTGATGACAAATGAGAAGAACAGAGCCCGGGTAATTCCTTGTTCCTTACAGCTGTGCTTGGCATGCCCTGCCCCACAGTTCACAGTCAAGCATGGCGCCTTCATCTGGACACCTGTCCCCATATGCCTTCTGAGCTGTGTCATGCAGCAGAATGGAGTTTCCATGATAATTTTCAGTGGGAGCTCTTCAGTAGGAATTCTTATAAAGAACAATTGAGATTAAATCCCATTTAGGTGTCAGCACAGAAAACATCTCAGGAATGTTGGTATTCAAGAAAAGACTGCATCCCCGCTAAGTGAAATTTTAACCAAATAGGTAATATTTAATAGCCAACATGAAATCGTATAGTCTCCTGCACCTTCCTTATATATGAAAATTTTCCTTATTTTGAAAATAAAAGTGAAATTTGGCAACAGCAAGTTCTGATCTTATAAACTGAGGGTCTATAAACTAAGAATTTTTAGATATCACTTTAAATTAATTCTTGTCATTGCCTTGATGTTATATCTTAATAAGTTAGTTAACTTTTTCTTATATTACTTAACATTCCAGAAATGATTTAGGCCTACCCTGAGAAAGAAATTGTGTTGAATAATTAAATTATGATTACAAAGAACTCTACTATGATTAAGTCCCTAATACTTTGCACTAAATACAGCAACAATGATTACTAGTGTTTGCAAGTAGAAACTCTCAAATTACATCAAATGACATCCCTCACTCTTTTCTCCTTTTTTCTCTTTATTCTGTAATATTCTGTAATATAATATTCTGCACCAACATTGTTGATAAAGAAGCAAAATCTGTTTCAAATAATATTTTACCATAACCATCAAAATATGGGTATTTGGTGGGGGTGTTTTAAAAAATGTTTACATTGTATTTATTTAAGTTCTGAATATGTAATACATTCACATGATTCTACCATCAAAATGCATGAAAGGACAAACTGGAAAACTTCTTCCCAGTCCACCCCCCATCTGCCCATCCCCACCCATCTCCACTCAGAGGTGAAACAGGTAACTTCTGACTGAGTTTCTGTGGGTCCTTTTCAGACAGGACAAGACCCTTTGATTAAACCAGTGCCTCCTTGGCCTTTATGTGTTTTTAAATGTTTCCTTCCATGAGGAGGTCAGGTCTTGATGAAGTCAGAAAATAGGTGTGATCCAAATAAAGCCTCTCTGACCTTTGACCTTATAGCACACCGGTAATCTAACCCACATTCACAAAAATCAGTATCTCATGTAAATCAGTGCAAATTTGTCACCATGCCCTTATAAACATTTTAATTCAGAGCAGTGCTTCATAAGGTATATAGGCAGGCTGTAGGAACCTAGGATGGATAAAAAAAAATGTACATAGATGAAATGTAAGCCCTTACTTAAATGGAAATAACAGAAGGACTTTCTATTTTATTTTATTTGGGTGGATATTAGGCAGAATACCTAAGTATGATCTATAAAATTGTAGGTCTGTATATTTGCATGCTTATGATAACACCACAATAAATGTCTGGAGCAGAAGGTATTGAAGATAATGTATAAAATCAGGTATCAAAGAGCATACTTTCTCAGTCTTGAGCTGTTCTGGCTTTTGAAAACTGAGTCTATTGTTGCTACAAAAAAAAAATAATAAACTGGGCACCCATATGTTCCTTTCTGGCCAGTTCTTTGTTTTGGAAATTTCCTAAGTTAGGAAATTAATTTGGAAAAAAAAAGCCAGTTTTGTACTTTTTTCTCTTAAAAGAAAAATAATATTCTTTCTGAAATCTGACCATTCTCCCAATGCAGGTGCTATTTCACAAAAAATCATTTCAGCTGTAGGTTTTCCACTGATAATACATTGAAATACTTGTGCTTTAAGCCTCTTTGTATGAGAGAATAATGATCATATTTTTATTCAGTCTTTCCAAAGTATGTTTATAATTACTCCCTAGAACCATAACTAGATGATGTACATGTGTTCTCATGCCATGTTGATCCTTTCTTGATTTTTTAAACTTTGTATTAATTGGGGTTATTTGATTTAAAACAACAGAAACTAACTTGAACAAAAAAAGGAATTTATTGAAATTATGTGGGGAACACATTGAATAGAAAGCTAAAGAAGCTTTTTGGAAAGATTTGGAAACCAGAGAGTTGGGGTTTAACCAGAAGCTAAATGGTAAAGTTGCCCTCTGATAATGTTTTTTACGGATCATTTGAAAGGGAGATAGAGGGATTTGGCAGAAAATGGAATTGAGAGAGATAGAGAGTAGACCTGGAAGAGCAAGCAGAAGATATCCTGCACATGTATCTACAGTGTGGTTGAAGAAGTTCAGGCTAAATTTTCTTACAGTCCAACCAAGACAGGCACTAACTACATTTCAGGGAAGAGGTAGTTCCCCTAAAGAGAAGAGGAGTGATATTGCTAGAAGAGAAACAGATGCTTGATGACCAAAACTAAAGCAAAACAAAATATGTCAAATGTCCACTATACAATGGAAATGTCCTTTGTGGAGGAAAAAACAAAAACACCAAAAACATTTTATCAACATGAACAGCCGAAGTAAAATGAGACCATTCATCCCCATTCAATGCTATATATTGTGTGATTCCATTTATATGAAGTGTTCAGAACTGACAAATCCATAGAGACAGAAAGCAGACGAGTGATTGCCACAGGGCATGGGGAGGAGTGAGTGGGGAATGAGGACTAATGGTACAGCGTTACTTTTTGGGGTGATGAAAATGTCCTGGAATTAGATCGTGGGGATGGTTGCTCATCTGCACTAAACCCACTAAATTATACACTTTAAATGGGTGAGTTTTATGGTATGTAAACTATATATCAATAAAAATATACAAAACTAAAAAAATATGAAAGAATGTGACCATTCAGAAAATGGCCAGCTTTCAGGTAATGGCAATAGAATGCCAAGCACTAACAAAAAAAGAAAAGAGACACGAATGTGGGAAACGATTAATTACAGGGCTCAATCTTGCTGTGATTCTTATCTACATATGATTTTTGAGTAATCACAATTCTACACAATTTACTCTCTGCTGTGGTGAAAATGGCATGTGGAATGATTTAAAAGTTGTGCTTCTTATGAATCATTCTTTGAAAGCTCCAGGTCTGTAAGCTCCAGCATCCATTAAACCTCAGTACCTGGTTTGGGATTATCTTCCTGGGTCATGAAATGTTTGGTTCTGGAATATAAACTCAAGAACTGTCTACATACATCTGGCCAGAAGCTAGGTATTTGTAGGTAGACCAGTGTTCCTTAGGTAATCTTGAACAGCAAACCTCTGCCCTGAATTTGAAAGAATCCACTGATATAAATCATTGATTTTTATGTTTGAGAGAATAACAACTATTTTCAAACTTTTTAAGAACTTTACTCCTAAAATCTGAACCTTCCATCTGAAAATTTCAGCTGATGAGGAAAGACAGATTCTCAGTAGTTTACTAAGCTAAAACAGAAATCCACCCTGGTTTTTACCTTTTTCTTCTTAATATTTTCAACTGTTTACCTTTCTGTGTTTTTTAAAGGGATATTTAACTCAACCAAGGATTAAATGATCTTTTTGTCAAATAAGAGAATGAAAAAATAATGATCCATCTTGGTCAAATAAGTAAATGAAAAAAATAATCAGTAATATAAGGATAATCGTAAAGTACCTTTCAGTTTCCCTCAAAGCTATGGGAAGAGTGCCAAAGACGAAACACACCAGGCACATACACAGATACATGTATGCATGAGTGCGCACACACACACACACACACACACATGTACACATACATTTTGTTGCAATTATTCCATGCTTAATGTTGATCAAACCTTTCATGAAAGAACAGAATAGCAGTAAACTTTAGTGATGTAATTTAAAGGGAAGAAACTTGAATGCTCTGTCATTATTCTCCAGCCTCTAATCTCATGTCTCTAATTTTGAGCTTGGCAACCATATACACATAAACTAGCTTTATGTGTAAAATAGAGTAAGTAGAATAGACGAGCTCTCTGATGAATAAAGTATATATACTATGGTAGATTTGTTACATGACATCAATTTTATCCACTAGAGGATTTTTTTTTCTAATTTTTTTGTTTTATTTTATTTTTGAGGTGGGGGGGTGGACAGAGAAAGGGGGTCAGAGGATCTGAAGTGGGCTCTGTGTGCCAGACAGCAGTGAGCCTGATATGGGGCTGGAACTTACCAATAGTGACATCATGACCTGAGCCAAAGTTGGACACTTAACCGACTGAGCCAGCCAGGCACCCCACTTAAGGATCTTTTTAACTTACTTTTAAATTCTCAGCTAAAAGCCAAAAAAATGATGTCACCAGAGGCTGAATTATAGATAAGTAAGGTAATCATATAGTCATTGATATTTATAATGATGAACCTAAACCTTTTGAATCAGAAAAGTTTGAGTAACATTTCATACATCTTATTTGGAATATATTTACTTTTATTCTTTGTAATTGCATAATGCATACAATTAAATTTCCAGAACATACAATTAAATAAAATTGTATTCTGAAAAACGTATTCAAAGAAAATTTGTTTTAGTTTGAAAAATATCTGTTTTGATGTATATATTTGGCAATAAGATTTTAAAATATTACATAGGTGAAATATTCAAATATTTCATAGATGTAAAATAAGTTGTTCTAGAAAACACACTATGCAACTTATTTTTAACAAAAAGCTTAAGATGCAATGGACACATTCATTTACTTGAATCTAGATTCTTTGGCAGTGGCTACATTTCAGACAAACATAAATATACATATAGAATATATGCGTGTGTTTATATATGTGTGAATGTATTTGTGTGTGTATTCTCAACATGAAAATACTATGGCTTTGTAGAACAATGCAAGGAAGGAAACTTACCAAAAAATAGACTACTAATTGAATTCTGTTTTGAAAGTGAAGTATACCTTATTGCATATTGGTATTCTTTCCTTTGTTCCAAGTCACCCCATCTGTGGCAAGTTCAAAGGTATTTGAAATTAATATAAATCCCTTTCAAATTGTGAACTATTTTAGATTCTTAATTTAATTTGAAAGTGTTACACTTTTTATTTAAAATAGCTAATTATATTGTGTGGGGAATAAAGCTTATTGGGACAATGACCAAATGCATTTTTCTTCAAATCCTCACATCATCTAGGAAAATCCTGTACTCATTGTAGGCACTCAATAACAGGTTGACAATTAAACAAATGTACTTATTTATTTAAAGTGGATCTATTGGTATGAATTATACATACACTATTAACTATGAACTATACCCAAGTTATAAATTGTGTTGTATGTTATGAATTATAAAGCATTTTGAATGACACTTATAAATTCTGCTTAAACTATCATGCTTAGGCTTTCTAATGAATATGAATATCTACACTAAAGTATTATTAAACTTATAATGCATGAGTATTTTCTGAAACAAATAATAACAATACAGTGGAAAACTAGATTGGTTTCAGAAAGCCATAAACAAACATTTTATTTCTTCTTTTGCAGAATGGCTTCACGCCATTGTATATGGCAGCCCAGGAAAACCACCTGGAAGTTGTCAAGTTTCTTCTTGACAACGGTGCAAGCCAGAGCCTCGCCACAGAGGTAAGATGTATTGGTTCTTTCTATGGGTAGGTTCACATGTGTACAGGGAATTTTGTAAGGCTGGAGTTGTTTGTAAGGCTGGAGTGGGAGAATTTGTCCCACTGGTATTTCAATTGTAGTCATATATTAATGTGGGGATTCTTAAGTGTTTATGAAATATACTAGACAATCTATTCTTAGTCTTTAAAGAATCTTCTGTTGTGTAGATATCCTTTCTGCTCTTAAATGGCTGCTTCCATCTTATAATTGAGCTACTTATTTATTATTTGCATATTTGTTTTAGAACACTTTTCTGTTTCTTATAATTTTGCCTCACAGGCAACCACCATTTCAAAATATGTTTGTAATAGTTTGAAATCTTTTTTCCAAATATAAGTTAGTGTAGTTATAATAATTGAATGTATGCATTTCTAAAATTAACTGGATTTAATTCACACTTTTCAACAAAACTATTATGTTTTAAGTGTTAGATAAACATGGTATTGAAGAAAATTTTGTGATCTTGCAAAGAAGAGTTATTTTAAAATAAAAAGTTATTTAAGTCAGTGGGACTGTCTTAAGTAATACAGTTTATTTTTTAAACTAAACGGGAGAGAAGATTATGATTCCTGGTGAACTGTATCACTAGAAATCTATTGCCAGGGCCCCTGGGTCACTCAGTCAGTTGAGCATCCGACTCTTGATTTTGGCTCGGTTCATGATCCCAGGGTGCTGGGATTCAGCCCCTTGTTGGGCTCCACACTGAATGTGGAGACTGCTTAAGATTCTCTCTCTCTCTCCCTTTGCCCCTCTCCCTTACTCATGCTCTTTTTCTCTATATATCTCTCAAATGTAAAAAAAATAACTAAAAAAATCTTTTGCTAATATTAAAAGATGTTGATCTTTGGGTATTCTTTATTTTTAACAAAATAATAAAAACAAATACAGGGTTATCCCTGTCAGAACATGGCTCCTCTTACATTCTGATGTGCTTTCCAAATGGCACAAGAAAGACATCAATAGAGGAATTGCATACAAACTCACCCAGCTTTTGAGATCATGCCTTCTGGGGAAATGTCTAAATAAATGAAGAGGCAGTTTGGACAAAATGAAATACAAATGACCATAAATGTATGAAAATATCCCATCCTCACTCTTGGTCAAAGAAATATTAATTTATTAATCAGTTAAGAAATGAGACCCAAGTCTTTTGCCCAGGAGATAAGAAAGAGAATTGGAGAGTAGAAGAAATTGGAACTTTCCTACAGTATTGGTAAAGTTGATTATTGGTTGCAACACTTTTGCAGAATATTTAGCAGTTAACTGTCAAAAATTAGTATTTACATACCTTTTTATAATTTCGCTTCTAAGAATTTACATTCCAGATATATTAGAAGGAGATGCCAAAATGGTATATGAGAAATTTACCAACAGAATTAGAACAATTTTTTAAAAACTGGAAAGAACCTAAATATGCACCAGTAGGAAGCCTGTTTCATAATGTTTCTATACTCACACAATAACATGTTATTTGGAATTATCAAACATCAAGCAAGACTATATGTACTGAGAGAAGAAAATGCCCATGGTATATTGTTCTTGGTGGTTTATTCTGAGCAATAGGAGAGAGATTTACTTTTCAGTTTATACCCTTCTGTACTATTGAGGGTTTTTATCATGAGAATGTATTGTTTTTATAACAATATTCTTAAAAGCAGGTAAGAACTACTGGCTGATAAGAAAAAAACCTACATTTGGTAGGCATAGAGCAGTGCCTATTTGTTGGATAAGAGAAAAACCCATTCCCATTTTTGGATAAAACTACTAAATAATATAAATACCCTAATGCAAGTGATTTCATAGTACTTCGTTTTGCTTGTGAAGGACAGGCAGTATTCTTTTTTAAACTGTGATGTACAGATCTCTAAGTATCTCTCCTTTAGAAGCAATTATTAAGTCCAACTTACTGCTAAGTCTTTGGCATGATTATGGTTTTTAATTTTTTTAATGTTTCTTTATTTTTGAGGGACAGAGTGTGAGCAGGGGAGAGGCAGAGAGAGAGAGGGAGACACAGAATCTGAAGCAGGTTCCAGGTTCTGTGCTGACAGATCAGGAACTGGAACCCAGGAACCATGAGATCATGACCTGAGCTTAAGTCGGATGCTTAACTGACTGAGCCACTGAGGTGTCCCTGATTATGGTTTCTAAAATCTTTCCTGGGGGTGTCTGGCTGGCTCAATTGGTGGAACATGCAACTGTTGATCCTAGGGTTGTGGAGATCTCCCTTGGGTGTGGAAATCTCCACTGGGTGTGGAGATTATTTCAAAAAATAAAAATCTTAAGAGAAAAACCCTTTTCTGTATTAACTGTGTACTGCATATCTTTTCCATATATATCTTCCTTCTTTTGCTAATTAAACATGAGATAAATGTATTAGTTCATTTACCCCACAAGTAATTACTAAGCACTTATTATATCCCCAAGGCAATGAAGGTTCTCATGGACCTTCCCTAGCAGTTTCTTTTGGCTTATATTTTTCTTTTAAGAATAATTGCACAGAGCGAATCAAACTGTTTAAACTAGGTTTGCAACCAAAATCTGGAGCTGCTAATTTTAGCTATTGACACCTTAGAGCTGGTATCTTTGTGTCTTTAATTGGCTTATTGCAGGAAGCACATTCTTGGGGGTGCTGATGGTATCCATTGCAGTTAATTTTCTGGTGCAAAGTCCTTTCCTTTATGTATAGGCCCTGTGGGTTTAGTAGTTCGTATTAGCAGAAATGTAGCCATTTACTTATGATTCAGAACCAGAAATGGGCTGTCATTTTTACCCTTTAGATTTTGTCTAGGTTTAACAAAAAAAAATTTTTTTAAGTTTATTTTTGAGAGAGAGAGAGAGAGACATAGACAGAGCACAAGTAGGGAAGGGCAGAGAAAGAGGGATACACAGAATCCGAAGAGGGCTCCAGACTCTGAGCTGTCAGCACAGAGTCCTAAACAGGGCTCTAACTCACTAGCCGTGAGATCATGACCTGAGCTAAAGTCAGACGCTTAACCAACTGAGACACCCAAGGTGCCCTCCCCTTTTAAAAAAAAATTTTAATGTGTTTTGTCAGGGTTTTAAAAGAGAGATGCCATCACATTCACTCTTTTTTTTTTTTTTTTTTTTNTGGGATGCAGAGGGAGAGGGAGTGAGAGAATCAAGCAAGCTCCACACTCACACAAAGCCTGTCATGGGATTCAATCCAAGGACCACAAAATCATGACCTGAGATGAAATCAAGAGTCAGCCGCTTAACCAACTGAGCCACCAAGGCACCTCCATGTTCACTCTTAACACACAATGTTCCTTTTGCCTCTCTATCCTTTAAAAAATGTATTTTTCTTTTGTTTTGCAAAAGTAATAGATTATGTAAATAAGAAAGTATAGGCAAAAGCAAAAAGAAGAGCCACTGTTAATTTTCCTTCAAGTGAAAATTTTGTTTATTCACTAAGACCTTTTGGTACATGTTATCTTTACAAAAATGATGTCATATATTTAGACAGTTATGTAGATTAGATTACTCTTCTCATAACATTAAATTACATTCTAAACTTTATGTCCTTAACTGTAAATCTGTGATATTCTTTTGGGGATGTCTTGGTTGTATTCAGCCTTTCTTGTCTTTCTTAACACTACGGGCATAGTCCTTCAAGCTACATTAATGATCATTCTTTCCCTTATATAAGTCTTCTTGGTAAAGTTGAAAGGGGCAGATGGGACTTCAGCTGGATATCGAAGCATGAAGAACAGATAGAATTCATATACATAGAGCAAGGTGGAGGACATTTCAGGGTGGGGGCATAGCATGAGTATAGGAGCCAGGGCAGAAATAGTTTGCACATCCACGGCTAATAAGGAGACTGCAGGAAAGGATTTATATGAGAAGAGCCTGGCCAATATTGTCCCTTAGGTATTTGACCAAAATTTTACACATCCTTAAAAAGAAATATACTGATATGTATTCAGTCAAATAAGTAGTAGGAGCCCTTATCTGGTTTGTCTAGCAAGGAAAAGAATGATGAAGGTGGTGGTTTAGGAAGACAAACAAGACATTAGTATGCAAGCAACTAGATTTTCTCCTCTCCCTCCTGAACACCCTTCCACTGAAGTAGCTCTCTACTTGGAGCACCAGGGCTACCAATATCATGAGCCAAGTGAAATAAGTAACTAGCCAGTTCCCTAGTAAAAATAATTTATCAATATTCTTTTGAGTGTCTAATAATAAAAACATTTCAGAATTCAAATTTGTGAGCCAGTCTTAGGATTTCCTACTCTGTGCTGTTAATTCTGAAGTCAGGAAAACTAGATCATCCACAAATTACTTAACCACAGTGTAGTGTGTAGCTGACTTCTCTTTGTCAGGTCCCAGGGCAATACAATGGGAAGACTCAAAGTATACAGACAGGAGTGCATATCTGAGTTGATCCTAGTCATATTTTGCATGATCCCTGTGTGGTCTCCCTTCGTTGGTCAGAGAAGCCAAGAAATTTTCTTAAAGGCCTTTCTTAAAACAGCAATTACTATGATTCATTAATTAACATATACAGATTGACTATCAGATAAATGCTAGGCAACAAAGTACACTGATGAACCAGATAGGCATATCCCCCAGTTTTAAAATATCAGTTGGGGACACCTGGGTGACTCAGTTGGTTAAGCATCTGACTTCAGCTCAGGTCATGATCTCACAGCTCATGAGTTTGAGCTCCACAGCAGGCTCTGTGCTAACAGCTCAGAGCCTATAGCCTGCTTCAGATTCTGTCTCCCTCTCTCTCTCTCTCTCTGCTCCTCCCCCACTCACACACACTTTCACTCTGTCTCTCAATTATGAATAAACATTAAAAAAATTTAAATATCAGTGGAACCTTGTATAGCTTATTTAAATAAGATCCTTTGAAAATTTTGCTTGGATTTAACCTGAAGTGTTATTGTTTTCACTGCAGTTATTTTCTAGATATTGAAATTATGGTGCCTTTTTTCTCTTTATGTAGTACTTTTATGTATTTTCAAAACTCACCCAGTTAATGTATATCACTTTTTAACAGAAGAAAATCCATAAACTTATTATAAATTTCTTATTATTTTATGCTTTGGTAAATATATAAATATCAGTATAAATATATAAATATAAATGTAAATATAAATATAAATGTCTGTTCACATGTCTGCCTACTTGAATACACTAGCTTTAAGAACCCTAAACAAAAATCGGTCACTTGCTCACATTCTTTATTTGTTAATCAGAAAGAACATATCCCCAGTTGCCATTCTTGACCCATCCATTTATTTGCAGGATGGCTTCACACCGTTGGCAGTAGCTTTGCAACAAGGTCATGATCAAGTAGTTTCCCTCCTGCTAGAAAATGACACTAAAGGAAAAGTGCGTCTTCCAGCTCTGCACATTGCTGCCCGGAAAGACGACACGAAAGCCGCTGCCCTGCTGCTGCAGAATGACAACAATGCAGACGTGGAGTCAAAGGTGAGGCACAAAGGAGGTGAGCTTATCGCGCCACTCTCCTGCGTCAGGCACCCACACTGTAAGAATGCCTGGTCTCCCTTTGGGCAAGCTTGCCCCAAACCCTGAACTTCACTGGGAGGAATAAAAATATGTGTCCAAGCCAGCCAATTGAGGGCACAGCCCCCTTGGCATCTAAAGCTAGGAGGTAATAACTGTGGACACCGCCCAATGCATGCTAACAGGGAGGCCACCTCAGGTGTCCATTAGTATTCACTGTTAGTTTCCTTCCTTTTACCATATATTTTTCATGAATTTAACACTTCAGCTCAAACATCAGAGTGGAAGATTAGAAAATGCTAACAACAATGTGCACAAATGAACTTTTGGTTGGTATCTCAGATGACAGGCAACGCACTGAGCATTGATCAGTTGTGGAGAGCATGTCAGCAGCCAGAGTCCCAGCCAAAAATCCCCATTGCCTTGACATGTACTCCCTGAAAGTCTCTGTGAAGGAAATGTGCCATTTGGAAGGGGCCATTGTGTAGCCCTTCATTCGGTCTAGCTTTCTTTCTGTGCCTCTTGTGTTCCCATCATTGCTTTCATCCTCATTATTTAGCTGTCATGAGCTTGCTGCCGTCCATATCACCGACAGCGAACTAACCGTTCATTTTTTCCTCCTCTTTGCTTCCAAATGTGTTAACCTAGATGGTGGTGAATAGAACAACAGAGGTATATATATAAACATATACATAGAATCTGTATCTGCATCATCATTTCCCCATCACTTAGTGCTGCTGCCTCATTTCTTTCCCTCCTTCTTTGCATTGCCTTCTGTAGGCTAGATACCTGCTTTCCACCCCTGCCCCCCAAAGTAGCATGTGCCAGAGAAGATAGTAGTTTGATTACCAGGGCTTTCTGCAGCTGAACCTGGTGTTGGAAGGGAAGAATGAGGAATCCTTGAGACTTAAGGGTATCACAATAGAGTTGTGTGAGATGAAGAGTTTTGATGCTTTAGATGCTTATCAGCTATACTTGAAGCTGCAGACAACCCTGTCATTCTACTCATCCAGGACTGATTCTTTAGAGTTCTGCATGACACTTAGCCTCAGTGGTGTCAGCAAAATGAAGGTTACCTCTGAATGGTAGCAATATGCCCCACCCCTTCCCACAAGACTCAGTCAGATAGCTAGCATGGCTAAGAAGCTTGCTAACAACTTAGAAATGCATCTAGTTCCTATAAGGTTTCAATCTTTGGGGACTAAGTGAATCGCTGCATGTTTTAGCATTTTTTAAGGAAGTAAAATGACCTTGGGATGAATAAGCTAGAAACATGTGTTATTGAATAGGCATTTGCTAATAAAGAGACCAACTTGTGGATTCTTTATAAAATGGAATTACCCATTATACAAGACCAGTTGTAGTGACCTCCCCCAAAATTACTCTTATCATTAAAATTGGCATTTGCTCTATATTAAATATATTAAACAAATTGTATTTTGACAGAGTTTCAATGAACAATTCTATCATTGATAATAAAACAGCAGTACTAATCAAACTTTCTATAAGCTATGGATTTTTCTTGTCATTCCTGTCTTGACTTTTTGAAACGTTGGCTTCTGTATAGTTCTGCTACTGGACTACTAAAATTATTCAGTCTGCACCCTTGGTTCCTTCCTGGCTATTCCTCTGCCTATGAGTTTGGCGTTTATTTGAAACCCTGTGAACAATTGGCACTAATTGAAAGAAACCTAGTACAGAAAGGAATGTGGACCTCAGCATATTTTGCTTCCTCCTTTTTCTTTGGGCAGGGTTATGGTTTTCATGTGTCAGACAAGGGGCAAGCAAGAGTCCATTGAATGTCTGTTATGTTTTCTTTACAGAGTGGCTTCACTCCGCTCCACATAGCTGCTCACTATGGGAATATCAATGTAGCCACGTTGCTGTTAAACCGAGCGGCTGCTGTGGACTTCACGGCAAGGGTAAGAGCATTGCAGTATGACCTGCCCTGAAAGTACAAGAAACAATTCTGAGCCCTCCGTTCCCAGCATGAAAAGGGGGTTGAGACAGATGACCTTCAGGGGTCCTCTACCAGTCAGTGAGAGCTGTGGTTTTCTACTTTTCCTGCTGTGTTTTCTTGCTTTTATATAGGCGCGCCTATTTCCTAACAGGACAAATAAACTAAGATCATGGGAAATGGGGGCGGGAGGAATTCAAGGAATCACGACTGGAAAGTACAAACCCTTCTCCAAGATGAAGTTTCTGAGACTATTAGAAATAGGTCAGATGGCGCTAATCAGACTTTAGATGTCAGCGTCTTGACCTTGCAGATGAGAATATGGTGGAATATCTGGATGAGGCCCAAACTTCAGAACCCCAAAAAATAGACACCATCTTTTGCTTTTATCGTCTGTCTCCTATAGAGTTTCATAATGAGTAACAAAATTCTGTATCCTGAGTAAGTTCATATCCCTGGAGAAAGGAGTTAGTATTATGTGCTCCACTGGATGGCAACTGGGACATCCAGACTAGTACCACTCTGAGCGTAAACACCAGTCCAGTGCTAGGTCTGAGCATAGGAAACCTTATCAGCGGCAGTAGAAATGAAATAGGAAGCAGGATAGAGGAGGATCCAGATTTCCTGAGTTCCAATTTGGCTTTAACTTTTCTTTCTGTGTCCATCAGTTTCCTCATTTATAAGATGAAATGATCTGGGGCACCTGGGTGGCTCAGTCACTTAAGTGTCTGCACTTCAGCTCAGGTCATGATCTCATGGTTCGTGGGTTTGAGCCCCATCAGGCTCTGTTCTGACAGCTCAGAGCCTGGAGCCTGTTTCAGATTCTTTATCTCCCTCTCTCACTGTCCCTCCCCCACTCATGCTCTGTCTCTCTCTGTCTCAAAAGTAAATAAATATTTTTAAAAATTTAAGATGAAATAATCTGAATTATGAAATTAAACCATAATGTTATAATATCACCACTCCCTCACTGGGCCCCCTGTGAGAATTAAAAAAGAGAGTATATGTAAAGCACTTAGCACAGTGCCTGACACATCATCAACAATGACAGCATCAGCACTGGGATTCCAAACACAGCATGTGAAGTAGTGTTTTTGCTAAAACCTTACTCATGAGGGGAAAATGGGATTAGATGAAACTGGAGAGAGGGCATATACTACAACTAGAATTCTCAATAGCTGTAGAAGTAATACCATCTTTGAAGTCGCTACCGTGTGACAGATGACAGGCTAAGCATTTTTCAAATATCACTTACTCAAAAAGTGTTATTTATCCCTGTTTTACAGAAGAGGAAACCAAAGCTTAGCAACAAGAAGCAGCTGGTCCAGGATCCCAGAGCCAGCAAATTAGGAAAGGCAGAATTTCAGCCCCAAAGCTCCTAATCATGCCAGTAGTATGTCTCCCGTAGGTGACTCTAGGGGTTCATTTTTCCTTCTCTTCTTATAATTCATTAGTTCTATAAAAATTAATAAGAATTCAGATTGTACTAATATAAAAGCTATTTCCTACCCTATTGTCATCAGCTTGCTGGAAGCCTTCACCAGTTTTAATGACTCAAGAGTACTGGTCAGCTCACTTCACTGCAGAGCTCTGTTCTTACTGCATTAACTGTATCCTTGGGATTCAGTGACGTAGCTGGCCTGAAACCTAATTTTACATTTGGAAGGACAAAGTGAAGCACCTCTTTAAGTCAAGCATCAACAGGGCATATCAGTGTTAAAACTGAAGTTCTTGTCTTGAAGATGCATTCTTCTGGTTTTATTTCTGTAATTCACCATATAATACAAACCTCATTAAACCACATCTTCTAATTAGGACATTTTGAAAATTTATGTCAGCATAGTGTTTGAAGTCTTTGTGACATTGTTCAGAGATTTCCTGATGCTGAAGATTGGGGCAATGTTTAAGGAATTTTAGAGGACAAATTACAGGATTTTCAGACTCCTTCAAGAAATTCCAAAGAATCCACTTACCTTAAAACAATGAACGTGGTAATTACAAATGAATGCTAACTTACTGATTAAAGATCAATGAAGATCTCAGATCCACGTCATTAACCTTGCCTGTGGTTTAAAATAATCACATTGTGCTTTTGTGTAAAATATGTTAAAATTCAGGGCATTTTCTGATTTACAAAGCCATTTTCTCCAGTCATCCCTAATTAATGAGGCCTGTCTGCACTCTGAATGAAGGCTGTGCTTTAATTTGATTGTACTTTGTAGGAGGCCCATGTGGTTGCTTACACCCCAACACTTGAGGCTCCCCTCTGGCTGGTGAGTGATGACCTGCTTTCGGAGGTTTGAGAAGAACTAGTCTTCACAGACAGCTTAAAGAAATCCGTTTGAGGTTCCAAATCTCTAGTAATTCTATTGCCTAGTAATCCAGCATCTGTACTTTGGTACCAAGGCCTCTCCCTGGCCAGCCTCAGTGGGGTCTTTCTAAGTCCCAGTTCTTCAGGGATGTAACAGAAACAGCAGCTAGAAAGTAAGATGCTGTGGAACACAGATGGGAACAGATTTTATCTGGTCAGAACAATAAAGGAAAGGTCATTAAGCCCTGTTTGCTAAGAGCTAGCTGGAAATCATAACCATAAATCTTATGCCTCAGGAACCTGAATCGAATGAGATATTGATTAGATGGTTAGAGGTAAATTTAAAAACAATAGCAGCCCTTGTCTTAGGAGGCTGTGATATCTGTTAGCTGGCTGTGACATATCATTGAAGAAAGGCAGATACAGTCTCGTAGTTCTTTGTGGGCTGAGGATGTGACCTAGACAATGGCTACCTGTCAGCAAAGAGAGCTGGAATTAAGAGCAAGGAGAACACCCTGAAATTTCCTGCATGCGGTAGATGTGCATTTCCAAAGCAGATATGAGGCTGAAACAAACATGGTGTAGCTAAAGGGAGTACACAACAGGACAGATTGTTCTCTATGCTTCTCTGCAGGACTGGCTAATTTATGCAGCAATAAAGCAGATTCTAGCCAGTGGTAAATGTGTACCTCAGAGTTGCAATTAACACTAACCGATGTACAGCACACTCACCTGTTTTCTACACCTCTCCTTGATTTTTATTATGATGTCAGTTTTGATTCTGCATTATAATTTTGCTATATGTATGTAAGATATCTTGTGTGACTTTCTCAATATTTCCTTTTGGATTATCCGTGAAGACCTGGTCAGCCCCATAAGTCTGCTGCAGGGAGTTAATAGAGTAGCTGCTGAACACAGCAATGCAGCCCCAGTGTTCTTCATTCTCTGAATTGAGTCTGCTGACATGGCATTGACACTGTCAGGATTTATGGGTGACCCCTGCTCTCTTAGCAAATTATTCTAGATCTCTAGGGGAAGAGAATATAACTAAGACACACCAGAGTTGCTACTGATTATCATTCCAGTAAGGAGCATTTTGCACTGGACTAACTGAAGGACAAATTATTATGTGGATGCCAGCAAAGTTCCTTTTATTGACTGAAGAAGATATATTAATACTTTATTTTTTTGGCTGGCTGAGATTTTTTTTCATCAAATATAATGGACCACCCAACTTAATCTTCACTCATGTCACTGGCTTTTCCCCTATAAATGATTATCCAACTCCCCATTTTGGAAAGGCAATTGAATAAAATATCCTTATACTGGTCTTGCTATTTAGTACTTTTTGGGTTTGATCTCCGGGAAGAATAAAGGATTTATGTGTTTCAGTGCTGTACCTCACTTGTTTCCAAAAGGATTTCAGGTGGTTTGCAAATTAATTACATATAAATTAAGCCATCTAAGGATGAAACAGAAAAACTAAATGTTATCAAGCATCTGGAATGAGCCAGCAAATATAACCAGAGGACAAATTTAGGCCTAGGGCTTTGATATATGTAGTGGAAAGAGGAGCAAAGATTATATAAATTTTATTTTTTGACAAAAGAAGTCTTATAGTTATCTATAGAGACAATTTCATGTGTATATGAAATAAGTACAATTTTTTATCCTCTATTAAGAACAGTGAGCTTGCATAGTGGACAGTACTTTTAATGACCACATTTCAAAAGGCACAATTCTGACTGCCCCATCCTGCCTCTTGATGCTAAATCTTTGTCAGTGAAGACACCCAGCCCCAGGAGGCTGAGAGGGACTGTGGCCCAGGTACTCAGTTTGATGATGATCTAATTGTGTGTGATAGAACTTGGCATGTGTGTCACAGATTAATGAGAACTTATCATGTTCATTGGACTGCGTTTCTCAAATATCAGATCCTTTGAACAAGATTTTGTCAGGTGCTGGGCCATATTCAGGACTCAATTAAGTCATAGGAAAGTTTACTTTAGGGGTGTCTGGGTGGCTCAGTCGGTTAAGCATCTGACTTCGGATGAGATTATGATCTCAGTGTTTGTGGGTTCAAGCCCCACATCGGGCTCTGCTCTGACACCTCAGAGCCTGGACCCTGCTTTGGATTCTGTGTCTCTCTCTCTTTCTGTCCCTTCCGCACCTTGTGCCTGCTCTCTCTCCCTCTCTCTCTCTCAAAAATAAACAAACATTTGAAAAAAGAAAGAAATAAAGGTTATGTTAGATAGGTGAGNATCCCTTCCGCACCTTGTGCCTGCTCTCTCTCCCTCTCTCTCTCTCTCAAAAATAAACAAACATTTGAAAAAAGAAAGAAATAAAGGTTATGTTAGATAGGTGAGGCACTAAATCTGCTGGTGGAAAACTAAAAGTGTCAGGCTTACAATCTGCCCACGTAATTGGTCAACGTGATTCAGCATGTATATTAGCAAAGCAATGCCCATGGATAAACATTATCTGAAGGTTTTCTTTCTAAATTAAATTCAATCTAGCAAACATTAAAGGGCTTCAATTATGGGCTAGATTTAGAGAGTCAGACTTGAGGAACCTATTGCCCTTAGTCTACTAATTTGGTTAGGCCCCAAAATGCCAAATCATATAACACAAGTCTCTCTTAATTCCCCAAAGCACAACTGAGTCTAGACTATAATATCAAACATGACTTTTCCAAAGACATAGAGACTGAATAAGGGTGTTCAGATCAGAGAATCAAAGCTGAAGGACTGGTTCTGGACATCACTGTCCCCAAAGTCCCCTGGCCCTCCAGGGTACCTCTAGGTACCACCTGCCTGAGACCCCAGAGGCCACTGTGTGGCAGACTCTATCCTGCTTCCCACCAGTGAAAACCCTTTTATTGTGTCTCTCCTAGACAGATTCCAAGCCCCTTCACCTAGTCTCTGGGCTCAATGAGAGGAAACATAACCATGTTTCCTCTATACCTAGACCATCTTAACTCAGCAGCCATTATCTAGTGGAGACTAACTTTAATTTCAATTCAATTCAGTTCAAAATCTATTTCTCATTCTCTATAACCACATTTCAGGTGTTCAACAGCCATCTGTAGCCAGTAGCTAGTGTGTTAATACAAAATATATACCATTTCCATCAGCACAGAAAGTTCTTTATTTTTTTTTTTTAACAAATAGTTTATTGTCAAGTTGGTTTCCATATAACACCCAGTGCTCATCCCCACAAGTGCCCTCCTCCATGCCCATCTCCCCCCTCCCCCTCCACACCCATCAGTCCTCAGTTTGTTCTCAGTATTCAAGAGTCTCTCATGGTTTGCCTCCCTCCCTCTTCCCCACTATTTCTCCCCTTCTCCCCCTGCCCCCGCCATGGTCCTCCATTAGGTTCCTCCTAATCCACCTATACATGCAAACATACGGTATTTGTCCTTCTCATAACACCCTCAAGTTCCATCCATGTTGCTACACATGGCCAGATCAGAAAGTTCTTTAGACAAAGCTGAGAGACACCATTAGTCTCAGGTCTTCCTTCCCATAAATACAATAATTATCTCTAAATGTAACTCCCTCCCACAAGGAAAATGATCTCTTAAATAGATATGCAGAGCAATTTTACTATGATGGACTTGCCCTTTCTGCTCCAAAGGAATATTTTGCCTTTTTCATTATGAAACTAGAAACCACCACACCACCACCAAATATAAAACTGAAATATTTTTGCAAAAGAGAAATAAAAATTACTAGAAGCTTTGGGGTACCTGGGTGGCTCAGTTGGTTGAGAATCTGGCTTCGCCTCAGGTCATGATCTGGTGGTTTGTGAGTTTGAGCCCCATGTCAGGCTCCATGCTGAAAATTGTTTTAATTACTAGAAGCTTTAACATAGTGATTTCTTCCCAACTCATGCTATGTGATCTTCAGATGTATTGGAAATCAAGACAAATCTGAAGAGAGGTTTCAAATCACCAGGGATTTTACCACATGGTTACCTTACTTCTGAAAACCTCAGTTTTTAAATCTGTGTAAAAGATGCCTCTATCCTATTCCTCAAATATTCTTTCTCTGACCCCCTAAAATAAGCTGCTCCCCCGTCACATCACTGTATGTGTTCGTGGCGCTGTGCGCTCTCGCCGTCACAGTGGGCACTGCCTGTTCTTTTATGAGTGTCGTGGTGTATGTCTGGCACACTCTGCTTATTAGTTAACTCAGCCCCTTGAAGGCTAAGATACCTCATTCACCCTCTGACAAGCTCCTCCCCGGTGATATCCTCTTCTCACCTGGTAAATATCCTCTTCCTCAGTACTCCCCAGGTGCTGAGCTCTGTGATAGTCGTTTTACCGTGAAGTTAATCTTTTCAATCTTCAGTGAAGGACTCCACAACAGAGAACCTATTTCTTGCCATGTCGATTTTTCAAGAGGGAACTATTTCTCGTTGTACTACAAAAGGGCAGGACCTTTTTTTTTCTTTTTTCTTTTTTCTTTCATCCTGCCTGACAGCCCTTTATCTGCCTTTGATGAAATGGTACTTTGGCATACAGCTACATCCCACTCAGCCAGAGGACTACAATGTGAAAATGTGTGGGACTCTACTTGTTATAGAATAAGGGCTCAGTAGATACTCATTTCCTTCCTTTCTTCTATAGGTGAAATTTATAGTAATAGTGATTTTCAAAATAGTTATAATTTATTGAGTATTTACTAAGTTTCAGCTCCTTTGTTAAGCATTTGACATGTATTATCTCAACAATCCTATACAGGCTGAAGTAAGGGTGTAATGAAATACAACTCCACTTCCTATTTGCTGCACTTGCAAGACTTTGAATTCCTCAAAGACAGACCTGTGTAGTATGACACATTTTGGAATCCCTAGGGTATGATCCAGCACTTAGTTCTGGGAAGGACTCAATATCTATTGACTGAATTCAAGATTGAATGAACAAATAACATCAGGCATCTGTGTCCACTACTCCTGGGCAACCGGCTCCTATCGAAACCCCCTTCCTCAAGCCCCAGTCCTCTCCTGTCTCAGAATTTCAGGCTGAACCTCACCTGGCCTGAGGGAGCTGCTTCCCAAACTGACATTAGCCACATTAAGGGAGATGGGAAATCCATAGGATTCTCATAGCGAGATTTTAAGCACGTGTACAAAACCCACAGTTTGAACGTCAGGTGCCGAGGGGCAGGTTTATTTGGGCAGCAGGAAGACTCATTATTCGACAGTGTAGATGACCTTGGAAGACAAGGCTAGAATAAAGGGCCAGACACCTGAGGCTGCTACTGTGCTTTGTTCAATTAAGAGTGTTTTGAACAGGGCCTCAGGTTCTGGAAGATCAGGTCCCAATCAAGGCCACCACCAGAGGGCGCTAGAAGAGACATCAGCTACTATACAGAGAAGCAGTAAGTACTGCTTTGTCAGACAATAGTGACAATACTCTTTGTCAGTAAGAGTATGACTCTTGTAATGGTTTGACAGAGATGCGGCACTTCTTGAGACTCTGGTTTGGGTAGAGATGCCAATGAAAATATATTTTTTAATATATTTTCCCTGCGTTATACAAACTTTTTAAGATAAAATGCCTGGATGGCTCAGTGGGTTAAGTGTCCAACTCTTGATTTTGGCTCAGGTTCTTTTAGATCTCACGGTTCTTGGGATTGAGCCCCATATTGGGCCCATGTGCCGACAGCATGGAGCCTGCTTGGGATTCCCTCTCTCTCTCCCTCTCTCTCATCTCCTCCTTCCCTCTCCCTCTCACTCAAAATAAATAAATAAACTTAGAGAAAATTAGATTTGTATCCTAGTACAGGCTCAACAGCATTAAAGACAAAGACTTTTTAAAAATTGGTTATATAAACCACATTTGGAATGAAAATAAAGATTTAGAAGCATTAGCAAAGGAATGTGAGTTACGGGAAACTAGCCATGCAGCTACTGCATCAACCTTAATATTGTTGCCATGGTGACATTAACACATCAGGAGGAACAAAACCAATAAGCCAAGGACAGAGTGGTGGGAGATACAGCTTTTCCAGAGAGTCTTTCCTAGCACGCTCTGCAATCTCCTTTCTGCCTTTTTTATTTCATGTCCTTACTGACACATCAAAGGAGAATCTCCTATATAACTTTTTATTTTATTGTTTTTTTAAAGATTTTGTTTTTAAATAATCTCTACACACAACTTGGGGCTCAAACTTAGAACCCGAAGATCAAGAGTCACGTGCTCTCTGACTGAGCCAGCCAGGACCCCATCCTATACAATTTTTTAGAGGAACATTTTAATCTTAAATCATTAGTACATTGGAACTTACTAACATCTTGGTGTATGGTATGGGATCTGTGTTCTCTTCTGAAGTGGTAATGTTTCCGAGTTGTAGCTGCAGCAGAGCCTTCAGATTTGTGTTGGACCCCTGGCTCTTGTTCTGACTGCATCCTCAGTCCTGATGCAGTCCAAGACAAATCTCCTTGCCACAGGGCCTGTAATTTTCCTAACAGCCAGGTGAAAGAGACAGCATTTCAGTCACTAGCTTTTCCCATCGGCCTGACCACCCTGTCTGATGGTGGTGGAAGCCACTTTCTCCTTTCCTGACAGAGAGGAGATAGAGTACAGTGTCACAATAAGCAGCCCCTCAGTCAGACTGCTGGGGTCCCACACTGGCACTGTGGCTGACTTGTGTGCTCTTGGGCACGTTAGTTATGCTTCAGCTTTATCATCCATAAAATGGGTCCAATAAGAGTACCCAATGCATGATATCACTGTAACCGGATGAGATAGTCCATTATACATTGCTTAGCATAGTGCTTGACCCAAAACACATGGGCAAGGACCCTAGCCATGTTTGTGGTGGAGGCTGTCATTACTGTTTTCATCCTGGAGGAGACCCATCACTGGAAGCCACATTCATCTGAAAGCATGACATATGTCAAGCAAGTGGTATCATGGCAGCTCTCTAGGGTATTTCTAGAGGTAGTCAGAAATCTTGCTTTCCAGAATGTTGGATTTACCCTGCAGTGGTATTTATCAGCATGAGAAGGTCAACCTTTAATCGTTTGAGAAACGATTACTATGACATTGTTTGAGACAGTAAGAATTCTAATTAGATCATAGAAATTGGAAGGTCCATGTTTCTCTTAGTGTCAGTTTTCCTCTTTGAATTTGTGCCTGCTTCCTGCAGTGCTGCTCTGGAATTGTGGCTCTGAGAATGTTTTTAAATGACCCGGATAAATCCTATTTTGCAATTCCGTGAAATAAAGTTCTATTAAGGTAGGAGTTGGCAAAGCTCCCTTTTATTCATTTGCACTTTAAAAGAGAATTATTCATCAGCTGTAGAATTTTCATTTCCTCCAGTGAGTGCAAACAGCGGTGAAGGGCTCCTGGGCCCCTCTGCTGAACATTCAAAATGCTGTCCGCACTGTCATCAGCGCATTCGGATCAGCCCTCAAATGAGCACTGTAGTTTTCCATGACAAAATCGTTCCCTTCTTCCTTTGGTGAGTTGAAGAATGTGCAGGAAGGGTGAAAGGGCACCTAGAGGCAGGAGCTTAGGACTAGGCAGAACTGAAGGTTGCAAAGGGGTGAACTTGAGAAACATGAATAGTCATTTACTGGCTGTCTCCCAAGTCAATGAAGAAGGTTTAAGAAAACAAGTTCAGTTAGGAGATCAGCATGGGCTAGTATAGTTAGAAAAAAACGGAAGAGCTAAGTTGTGCTGGAAACACAGGGATTCAAATCAAGTCTAAGAAATGTAGGTGGAAGCCCACTTGCCAGTGTGAAATGAGACTGGAAACAGACAGATATGGTTGACCATAATCACCAGGCTGTGCATTAGCTCTCCAGAACTCATTCAACTACTAGTTGCAAGTTCTTGCCTTTAAGCAACATCTCCCCAAACCCCAACCCGCCAGCCCCTGGTAACCACCATTCCAATCTCTGTGTCCACAAGCCATTGCCAGATCTTACATGGAGAAGTGGGATGGTGGCAGTGGTGTTTAAGATGTGTCAGGACATACATGATGAAGGGCAGATGAGGACACGTGGCCGTGAGCTGTGGCAGGCTCCAGTCACATAAGGAAAAGAACTATGCTCAGGGAGAAGCTTGTCCAACCCCTGGACCTCAGAGATGACTTCGCTAGAGTCCTCCTATATCCACAGTTTCTCAGTAGGAGAAGGGGGATCATCCTTCTCCATAGAAGATTTAGAAATTTGCAGAGGCATTTTTGGTTGTCATCAAGGCTGGAATGTAATGGGACAGGACGAGGATGGCTAAACCTTCTTCGATGGGGACAGACCCATGCAAAGAGCAGAACCCCAACCAAAATGCCAACAATGCCCCCTGAGACATGTGGATTGAACATCTCTTTACAGCGAAGGTAGAGAGGTGGGATATCCCAGGATGGAGAAAAAGAGCCCTGAAGGTCATGCTCCATCAGGGCACTGAGTTTCTCCTAGTGATGTACCCCGAAGGGTAGGCGGGCCAGGAGACTCTAATGCTCTTTTCAGCTCCTACTATTGAGACTTTCAAATATGAAGTGGGCAAAACTTATACAACATTCAAACTAACTTAGATAACAGCTTTCATTTATTACTAGGTATGAGGTACTATAATAAGCTTCCTATACATGATTTTATTTAGTCCTCATAGTAAGCCTGTGAGGTGTAGGTACGATTTCCATTTTACACTGGAAAGCAAGCAGTTAAATAAGTTGTGCAAAGCCACACAGCTTTAAGGTGGTGGAGCTTGGGCTAGGAAATAGTAAATAAAGTCAAATCAAATCCAAAAAAAATTACACTCAGACTGTGTACTTCATGCTATTCTAACATTGAAGGCCACATGTACTGGGCTTTGTACTGAATCCAGGGTCATCACAGGATAATCAGAACCAACAGCAGTCTCTTGTCTCAGCTGGCAGTTTGTTCTTGCCTGTGCCAGAGTTGCAAACTGAATTAAATACATTTTTTAAAGGAGTTTAAAGGATTTTTTTAATTTACTAGGAAATCCCATTATACATTTGAGAACATTTAAATTGAAAGATGAGCCAACCTAAAAACTGACAAATCATCAACTTCATTCTAAAATACAATGCATTCACACTCCCCCACATTTTATTCACCTCTATCACTTCTGCATTTTTGAATCCTGAAAGATCATGGTTTGAAATGAACTGTTGATATTTAGAAACTTAATGGCTTTCTGACAGAAAGGTATACTATCCATTTTCTGGTAAGAAGAAATGCAAGGCGAGCTTTTCTCTACAAGGAGTGAGCTCCTCTGGGTTTGACACTTAAAATCTACATTTTCATTGCCTCCAAGTCACAGCCTCACAGCCAGGTTCCCCAGCTGGCTAGCGGTGTCCTTTTCCCTTAGATTTGGAGTCAGTACCCTTGGGATAGGGCTTTGCAATCTGTGTTTTTAACAAATTCTTCAGGTGATTTTGCACAATAAGATCAGGCACAATAAGAAAATACTGACTGATGCTATGAAAATATTGTCCAAAGTTGAAAAAATTGTCCAAAGTTGAGCCATACAAGTCTTAATAACTCATTGGCTTATAATCACTATCTTTATGCCACTTTAATAAAGTAATCTTAAATTTACATCATATGTACAGTTTACAAAGTGCTTTTTTATGTGAAGTGCATTATTTGAGACCTTAAGAATATATGAGCAAACTGAGATCCCACAACATCATTTGTCCCAGATCCTATCAAGAGTAAAATAAAATAACAGGGATGTGGATCCAGACCTGCCCCGTTTTAATATGCCTCATGCATGACCATCAACTGGCATTGGCAGAACCTGAGTGGCCGCTGAGGGTGTGTGATATTGGTCCCTGAGTGGCTGAGCATTCCGTGGTCCCTCGAGAGAAGCACCATCCCAGGACAAGTACACTACACACAGATAAGGCCATTTACACCAGAACTACTTCTTTTCCAAGTGATTTTTCTTTAAAAACTCCAAAGACCTTGTTTTCATTCCTTAACATGTTTGAAACTTGCGCAAGGATCTAATTTATCCAAGCAAGGATTTGGTTTGTCCAAAGACCAAATGAGGGCAGAATACCTGAGAAACTAACAATTTCAAGTTAACTGACATCCTAGAAGCCTATAAGAGTGATTTACTTTTTGGATGAGAAAGAAAATTATTTAACACAAAAATAAATGAATTTTATTCTAGATTTATTAGAAATGATAGAGAAATGTGGCAAATGTGTCATTGTAAAGTCCGCTAATATTTTTATTTTTAAGAATTTTGGATGGTAGAGTGTTAGAAAAAGGGGTAGACTTCATTTGTTAGTATCACTACAGGAAATCTAATATTGCTAGATTAACTTATTTTAATGTTAAAGATTACAATATTTTCAAACAACTTTCCTCAATGTATAGAAAGCAGTCGATTACTTTGTAATTGAATTTTTGATACCCCATTCAGTTCAACTACTATATGCCTCTCTACCCAGATATCTCAAGCCTAGGAGGGCTTTCTTTACTATAACACTGAGCAGGCTACTTTTGAATGAGTAATAATAGTGACACCTTTAAAGAAATCTGAAAACCGTGAGTTCTTATTTAAAATGGTAGAGCTGAACTAACCAGTCTTTTAGATTCTGCATATTTGTATTGGCTATGAGATATGCTGTTTCCTTTTGGTTAGAACTTGCACATTGGCAGCATATTCAGTATGGGGACTATGCTACTTGGATTCAGAGCTACAGCTGATGTTTGCAAAAGTGAGGGGACTCACTATCTGGATATATTTTCTCCTTTGTGACCCAGTGGAAAAGGCCAGCACAGCTTTTAGAATCAGGTAATTTAGGTTAATCCCAGCTCAGACATTTTTCTCACCTTGTAACTTGAGGCACCTTTCAGCTGCAGCTTGCTAACCTGAGAATTTGAACTAACAGCATCTATTTCATGACTTGTTGTAGAGATTAAATGAGATATATCTCATAGAACCAGCAAAAATAAGAGCCTAATAATTCATACCTTTTTTTCACTTTAATTACATTTGTTCTGCAAAACAGAGTTGTTTGGTCCAAATCAAGAGGCGTCAATTTTTTTAGTTGAATTCTTTTTTCTAATAAATTCATATAGGATAAAAAAGCTTTCAGTGGTCAACATTCATCATTGTTTATAGAATTATGGCAACTCTGAAATGTATCCTGAAAGCTATGTTTTAAAAGTACACATTGAACACCCATTAGGATGACTGCTATCAAAAGAGAGAGAAAGAGACAGAGACAGAGATCTGGTGTTGGTAAGGCATTAGAGAAACCAGAACCCTTGTCCTTTGTTTGTGGGATGAAGGTAAAATGGTGCAGCCACTATGGAAGAGTTTGGAAGTTACTCAAAACATTAAGTACAGAGTTACCCTATGGTCCAGTAGGACCACTCCTGGATACATATACAAAAGAATTGAAAGCAGAGTCTTGAAGATATATTTAAACACCCATGTTCATAGTAGCATTATCTACAAAAGACACAAAGTGGAAGGAACCCGTGTCCATTAACAGATGAATGAATAATCAAAATGTTAAACAAAAGGAGATGGGGAGCTGCAGAGACTTGGCAAAGCCTTATCTCAATTGTTGATGAGAGATCTGCTATTAATCCAAGTGAAACTTCTAATGATACTAACAATAAACAGCTTCATATTATCCTTAAAAGAACATAAATAAATTGCTTGAGGTTTTTAGAGCAGAACAGAGCTATATAGTCAGAGCCTGGTTACACAGCAGACATCAAACATCCAAGCATTTGCTGCTGCTCCTGGGGAGCCCAGCACCTCCTGGTGTGTAATCTCATGCGATCTGATTGGTCTCTAGGGAAAAAGTGAGGTGGGAGTGTGGATAGCATCGGTATTTTCAGTGTCACTCTCAGCAAGACCTGTATGGACTTAATCTCCTTATCCAGAAAGCACAGAAAGAGAAAAGTTGCTGTAGAATAAGCCGGCAGTTAGTAAAACTAGAGAAGAGAAAAAGACTTTGCCTGAAAAGACCTATTTCATTTAAAGAAAACTTCATGAAGTCAGAGGAAAATGGGCTCTAACTAACAATGGTAGTCATCTTAATAATGACTGCTGTAGGGGCGCCTGGGTGGCTTAGTCGGTTAAGCGTTCGACTTTCGCTTAGGTCATGATCTCGCGATTCATGGGTTCGAGCCCCGCGTCGGGCTCTGCTGACTGCCAGCTCAGAGCCTGGAGCCTGTTTCAGTCTGTGACTACCTCTCTCTCTGACCCTCCCCTGCTCACACTGTCTCTCTCTCGCTCCTAGAAATAAGTAAAACATTAAAAAAAAATTAAAAAAAAAATAATGACTGCTGTAGTACAGAGGAAGTTTGAGTGTATTTTATATTTATATTATTAATAGACCATCTAAGTTCAAATTTTTTAATGAAAATCCCTACTCTGTGTCAGACTGTGAAGGATGGAGTATCATCTTATATTCCATTGTTTGAAATTTTACTGGAAATCTTGTAAAGATTTACTGGAAATCTGAAAGCATTCTTTGTTTGCATGTATTTTATGGATTTCTTCAGGCATTAAAAAATTAATGTATTCTCTAATACATAATGTATTCTCTAATTCTCTAATTCTAAAAAATTAGGTGTTCTCATAAAAAGAAACAAGGTACTGATATATACTACAATATGGACAATCCTTGGAAATGTGATGCTAAGTGAAAGAATCTAGACACAAAATGCCATATGTTGTTTGGTTCCACGTATATGAACTGTTTAGGCAAATCCATAGAGACAGAAAGTAGAATAGCGATGGCCAGTGGCTGGGGTATAGACAGAAGAATGAGAAGTAACTGCTTAATGGGATGGGGTTTCTTTTGGGGATGATGAAATAGGTACTGATGATGGTTACACAATTCTGTGAATATATGAAAAACCACTGAATTGTATACTTTCAAATTGTATACTTTCAAATGGCCAATTTTATCACATATGAATTGTATCTCAATAAGCCTGTTATAAAAATAAACTCTCAGAGAAGACTTGAGGAGGAAAATAATAAAAATTGATAGAAAAAGAATGTTTCTATATTCTCCAAGGAAATGAAAGTCAATAGGAATTCAATTTTTTTTAAATGTTTTATTTATTTCTGAGAGAGAGAGACAGCATGAGAAGGGGAGGGTCAGAGAGAGAGGGAGACACAGAATCTGAAACAGGCTCTGAGCTGGCTGTATTGTATAGTATACAATTACATTGTATCAAAATCTGTATGACTATTAAATATTACTTACCAAATATATATTGTTTGGAGATTGGCAGATATGACTTTGTGGTAGAAGAAACTAATATTTTCCTTTACCCTCTTAGGTTTAGTTCCTGAGGTCTTGCAAATTAAACTAACAAAAGACAGATAAATAGGAGAAAGGCTTATGAGGTTTTGATAGAAAAGAAATGAAGACCCAAAGAGGCAGTTAGACCCCGAGGCCTTACATGCTATTTTAACAAAGGGTAATACATTTGCGGAGAAGCCAGAAGACAAAGGAAAGGGAATTTTGGCTTCTAAACTGTGGTAAATTTGGGAAAGGTAAATATATGGTGGGGAAACTAATGGAAGCTAAGGGTTGTTCAGTTATGCAGATTCCTGGCGAGTGTTCTCCATTGATGAGACATTAAGAGGAAGTCCCTCCTGGTGGGAGAGAGAAACACCTTCCCAAAGGTCAATCTGTGCCCTGGTGTTAGACAAAAAATTCAAAACAGTCCTTGTGCCCCAGTGGCATATTGTGGGGTGGTATACTCTGATCTCCTTCAGCCTTCCTCTAAGAGGTGGTAAGAATTTCCAAAAGATAAATATCTATGAGGTGGATGAGGATGCCAGTAGGCCTTGCATACATGTCTTCCCAGTGCTCATTCTGTGAACCTACTTACTAATCATTTTTCTGTTTCTACCTACACTAGGGATAATGATAAAGAGACTAGGAAGAGAACACATAAAGATCTTGAAATGTTGTGTGTTTTTAATGCAAATCATTAACACCTTGAAAACACTTTCAGACATTGTTTTGCTACTTTGACAAACTTTTTAAAAACTATAGTAGTAACAAGTGGAAGAATTAGCAAAAGATACCAGGTCCCCTCTCAATTGATTATTTGTTTTAGAATTTGTATGCAATTGGGACCGTATCAAGGAACTAAACTAAAATAGTCACATTGTTTAACTTCTCATTATCTGAAAGACTGTGAGTGCTATCTCCCACCTACTCTTCTACTTAGTGAGAAACTCCCAGACATATTTAAAGAAAAAGAAAGAGAGGAGAGGGGACCTGGGATCAGAAGTCTACTGCCCTTTATATATTTAAATGGAATGAAAAGTCTGCCATTTATCACAAGGTAGGAAGGGGCCCTGATTTCACTTTAGTAAGTTGCAGGAAAAATCTGGCTTTGGTGACAATTTCATAAAGAAACTTGGCTACTACCTCAGCCAGGTTTTTCAGAAACAGCTGAAAAGAAAGAAAAATCCAACAATTCCACCATTTCCCAAAAAAGGTACTTGTTTCTTCCAAGTCCCTGGAAGTTAAAAAAAAAAAAAAAAAAAAAATTTTTTCTCTGTTTTTCTTTTTTATTCTTTTGTATA